>NW_026057579.1:8838282-8922950 GCF_023721935.1 Panthera uncia
CCCTTCTCCCTTCTCCCTTCTCCCTTCTCCCTTCTCCCTTCTCCCTTTTCCCTTTTCCCTTTTCCTTGTCTTTTCTTTCTCTGCCATTTTTTGGAAAATATATTCCTTACTTCAGTGTCTAAAAATTTTACATAAAATCCTAGACTCTCAGAATTGGAAAGAATCTGTAGAAATTGTCTGGTATAACCATCCCAGTCTACAGTATCCAATTAAGTGTGCTAGGATTTGGGATGGGGGTGCCTGTTAATTTATTATTTGAAATATAGTTCTCTGGAGCTTTGATGAAAGCGCTTTAAATCTACTGTAAGGCTTCTTTGGATTACTGCTGCATTAAACTCTGTTTTTTTTTTTTTCCTACCCAAATCACCCTTTTTCAGTTACCTTTAAAAATAGAATTGTGCATTTTTTTTACTCCCCCCCCCCCCAAATGTTGAATTTAACTCAGCCATTCTCCTAAGCACATAGAAATGACTTGATAAGAAAAAAGGAAGCATTTTGGGTTAACACCAGTTTCTGGGAAAGAGGGTAGTTGAAGACTTAAAGCCATTCACAGGTTTTTGTAAAATATGAGAGTAGCAAATAAGCAATTAATTATATAAAACATGGTAATAACTGGTTGAAATTAAACCAAAAGCAGCATTCTTGATTTAGTGTCAGCTTGTAGAGGAATTATGTGGTATTACAGATTCATTCAGGCAACAGTTCTATTGATCACATATTAGTTGCTATGGATACAAAGATGACTAAGACATAATCTTGTTCCAGAGGATGTGATATTCTAGTGAGAACGTAGACATGCACTGATGCAGTGTCATAAGGGCTATGATATGTGCAAAGATCACCATAGAAGATGTGATACAGTTGTGAGTAACAGAAACCACAACTCAGGGTAGCTTAAACAATACAAACAGGGAATTTATTGATCACGTGCAGGTATATCTGAAGCTTACAGAGTCAGATGAGGCTAGCTGCGGTGGCTCAGGCAAGCCTTCTTCCTTCCCCTGTTTTCCTGTTTCTCCTCAATGCTTTCTACAGATCAACTTTATTCTAAAGCTATCTCCCTTTGAGGTTGTAGAATGACTACCACCAGAACAACAGCTGTTATCCTCTGACCATCAAACTAGATCAACTTTGATCTCGTGTAAGCCCTTCACTGCTTTGGGGAAATGCGTAATTGAGAGGCAGGTGAAAAAGCAAAATTTAGAACTTTCAAAGTATTTAATATGTGCCTGAAATTTGGTATTAGTTTTATTTGGCTTTATTATTTCTAATTAGATTTTTAATTTATTGTTGCAAATTGGATTTTTCTTAATATGATGAATATCAGGAATTCTTGATGGGGAATAAAGTCAGAAGAGAATCCTAGTTCAGTGATTTTCTTCTGAAAATTTGGAAGCATAAAAGTTTTCTGTTCTCCCTTTGGAGATCTTTGATTTTGTATTTACTTCATTGCAGAAATTAAGAATCTGACATACTGCCTTTTGTCTTTTATTTCTTCCCTTGTAACTGGGACAGTAGAGTGGGTTTTGACATTGGGTTCAAATGGTTCATGGCTAGGCTACTTCAAGTCTCAATTAGGTTTACAGTAGGAAACTGCCAAGGCAAGAAATGTCAGGGCTTGCCATAATGACCTCATACTTACAGTTTGAGCTGTAATTTAGGGAATCTGTTTCTTACTTTGCCACTAATATACATTGAAAATGAGGCTGTTCATAGTATATAAAGCTTTTAAAAACTCAAAGTAGTGCAAAGCTACTTTCATGTAGATGTAAGGACTACCATTTGTTCCTTCTACCTGGTCCCTGGTTCACCACATTTGCATTCACTGCAGTTCTCTTTCTATCACAAGTGTTCATTCAGGAGCCATACCATGCAACACTGCTATAGGATTGCCAGATCTTATTTTGGAGAATTTGGGCAAGAAGGGAGTAGAAGGAGATTATTTGCTAATAGTCTGACCAGGCTAAATACAATTCCATTCTGCATCCGAATATGGCTGGAACAAGGCAGTTGAATATAGGAGAAGCCTGTGTATGTGGGCCATCTGGTAACCCAGTGCTGCTAGAGGGTGGCTCTCTCAGCCAAGAGCCTGTGGAGGTATATTTGACACTCTTGGTGCATAAGGGTTCCTGCCCTAACTTAAAAAGAACTACTTCCTTGTGCTATCATTATAGTAAATGTTATTTGGTAATAAAGGAAAAAAGCTGTGTATGTTTTCTAGTGAATTATATGATGATTATGTCCAGTGTGTAATAGTAATAATAACAAATGTTTATATAGCACTTACTCTGTACCAGGCACCATTCTAAGCATTTTACGCAAATTAGCCCATTTAATTTTTCCAACAGTCTTAGGACAAATTATTACTATTTTTATCCCCATTTTGCAGAGGAAGAAATTGGCACAGGTCAAGTAACTTGCTCAAATTAACACAGCTTAGTAAGGGACAGAGTTAGTATTTGAATCTAGATAGTCTGGGACCTGAGTTCACACTTTTAATCACTGTACTTTTTGTTAACTAAAGACTGAAAGTGTAATTAAATATAACATCAGTAACATTATTATGTTTTGAAACAAACTGACATTTTGAAACTTACCTACTAAATATTCGACATGCTTGTTTTTTATTCTAGGAGAAGATTTTGCAGTTGTACAGCAAGAAATTATTATGATGAAAGACTGTAAACACCCAAATATTGTTGCTTATTTTGGAAGCTATCTCAGGTACATTTTTGTTTCCCATCACCTAATACATTTAACAAAATAAAGTTAGCTCTAATAGCATGCTTTGTAGTTTTCTTCATGCTTTGAAGATAGGATATTTTTGTGTGAATGAAATTTTTATTTCTGACCTGTTTATGTTCATTCTGTAATCAATATCATAGTCTGATTTGTCTCTTGTACTCTTGGGAATTCTGGATGTGGTTTCAGTGAAGAAACTTGCAAGTAAAAATGAACTTTTATGGTTAATCTTTGCGTGGTAGACCAGAGATCTAAATATGCCATTCTGTTGCCCCTTACTCACAGACTTGGGTATATTTAGAAAGTCAGGAGCATCTCTAACTGCTAGGTTTTTATTAGAAACTTTTTCTTTCTTTTATGCTTCTAGCTCAGGGTATTGCATCATCCCTTCCCTTCATTTTGTCCAAAGGACTAGGAACTATAATTATTTCACTAACTTCTTATTTTCCCAGGTTGTAAAGTAAACTTACACTGTGAATTGCAGTCTCTTGCTTTGGTCTGGCAGGACCACGCTGGGTTCCCCAGGTCATAGTCCATAGGGGTTGACCTCAAGGTCAAATCCTGTTTTTCCATTTACTTCTCTGTGCAGTTGTGAGCTGAACTCTGTGACTGACTTGTTTTTAAGGTTCCTTCCAAAAGGAGGATTGACGAATGTTCTCTTCCTTATGTATTAAAAAACCCTTAATGTTTTATTCTGGTGGATGTACTGTGGGATATATAAGGAAGTAGCTTATCCCAGCTTCCATTGTCATATGACCCAGGTATTAAAAAAAACACTTCTCTCCTTATGTAGGCACAGCATATGGAAAAGACAGGGCAGTTCTGCCCCCTCTTTCCAGCTTTCGAAAAGCCAACCAAACCAGCTCTTCTTGATTCTAACCACTCTTGAACAGTTTTGATTGCCCCATCTTCATTAAGGTTGAAGAGTAGGTTTAGTGGAGACGTTAGTTTATGTAGGGACAGATACTACGACCAGGTCAATGACTATTATATATTTTGAATGAGTTCTATAACAGCCAATTTAAAACCACTTTAATGGTAAGTGGTTCAAATAATACCTAACACAATTTCTGGTTCAGTTTTTATTTTATGGACAGACCCAACACAGACAATTACTGTATCAGGTCAAAGAAACAATCTCTTAAAACTCAGTTAAGTTTGTGATAAAAATAATTGATTGCTGCTAATACGTTAAAATCATCACTTCAGGACAATTCGTTTTATTACTGTTGTTGCTCCTAACAAAATGACCTACTTATACTCAGTTGGGAGAAGCATCACAAAATACTTTTCCCCCCAAGGGCAAACAGGTCCTTTGGTCTAAGAGTTTTTCTCAAACATGGTCTGAGTCGTCAGGAACTATGGGACCATTCAAAGGCTAACCTATTATTCTGGGATAGCCCCATCCATTTATATGGCACCTTGGTCTTTCTGCCATCAAGACAATAGCATCTTTGGTGGTTAAGAGTTCTGGAGTGAGATCGTTTGGATTGGTTGAGTCCTGACTCCATCATTTATTAACTGTGTGCCTCACAGCAAATTACTTAACTACTCTGAGCCTCCATTTCCTCATCTATAAAATAGGAATAATAATAATAGATACAAGATGTGATAGCTACAAGGATAATGAGTAAACACATGTAGTGTTTCCAACAGTGATTAAAATAAAATAAATGCTCCATAAACATTAACTCCTATTAACTACTACTATTGCTGCTGTTACTATTACTATTTCTTAACTATTTTTAAGTGTTATCATGTTAGTGCCTCATTTGATCTTTTCAGCAACACTGTTACCAGTATTTCTCTATGGTAGATACTATTTCCATTTTACAAATAAGATGCTTGAGAGAGTTCAACATCAAGTAATTAGTTTACAGTCCAATTTCAAGTTATTGACAGTAAGGTTCTACGTTCTTTCTGTAATATTGTGTTCATAGATCACATGACTTTTGACTTAGCCCTTTTGCCTCCTTGCCAAAAGAGCTGACCAAATAAACTTCCACCCCCACTCCCTCAGGTCCCTCCCATTGCCCCCCAAAAATCCTAACACTAAACTGGACATTTGACTGTGTTACTTAGGCAAGAGTCTTCCCACACAGGTTAGGCAGCAAAACATTTGTTCTTGTTACCCCCAAAAGGTGAATTACTTACGAGTTTGTATCCAGTTTTGTTTATAAATCTTGGCTTTGGCTTGCAGCAAAATAGTGCAACTCTTTAGTAACATGTCCATTAACCTTCACTTTTAGACGTACAGGAGAGAGCCAGTTAGATTATGCTTAACAAAAATTGTATTTACTTTAAAATTTTAGGAAATGTGTATTCTGACTATATGTTGAATATCTTTTCTTTTTTAATTTTATTTATTTATTTTGAGAGAGAGTGTGGGGGGTGGGGGTGGTCAGAGAGAGAGAATCCCAAGTAGGGTCCATGCTGTCCGTGCAGAGACCCAGGGCTCTATCTCCGGAACAGTGAGATAATGGCCTGAGCCCAAATCAAGAGTTGGACGCTTAACTGACTGAGCCACCCAGGCTCATGTTTTGTGTATAGCTAGATGAAATTTTTAAAGGGGTTCTTTGAATCCAAATATAAGAATACAAAGAGCAAACTTGCCCCAAAACCAAAGTAAAACAGACAACATTAGAGTCGTTTTTTTCAGTAGAGCTACCTGTGTTAGTGGAGTTGTATGATCTAATATAAGAAATACTGGTTTAAGTAGATGATTTTATTCTGTAGCTGGCATAGCTGATGAAAGTGATAGAAAAGCAAATGTAGTATAACATAGAACAGCAATTAATCTTCTCTTTCTCTGCCTCTTTTTTTCTATAGAGATTTTTCCCTTCTTCCCTAATTAAAGTCCAGACTCAGTCAAATTTGGAGTGTGAAATACTAATGATTAGACTTGCAGGATGTTAGAGCTGGAAGGGACTAAGAGATCTTGTCACTAGTCCCACTCTTTTTACTGATGAGAAAGTGGGGTGCTGGATCAGTGACTTCGTTAGGTCATCCAACTACTCATTGTTGGTGGTGGACTTAAACCAGATACCAGGTATGTACAGGTACCTGGTTGGCTATCTTTTTGGTATTCTATAGTACTCAGCCTAGGAAGGCCAGATTTAGTCTTAAAGGGAACATGGTTTCTTGGATTTCTTCTCATTACTGAATGATTTTACAAAAGGCAAGGAGCTTATTTTTTAAAACTTGATACAAACCCCCTAAAATGCGTACTGTTCTTAGCAACTTTCTTCCTTGTATTTTATTGCCATTATAGCCTATTACAACAAATTTAGACCAAAATAATGAGGAAATTGAGCTAATGTGGTTTTACCATTAGTAAATTTCCCCTTCAGGGAATCAGCCTTATCCTATGAATTTACTGAATAGATGACCAGCATGTAATTAAGTTCAGAAGCCTGTTTTGTAACAGGGTAGCCATCCTCATTTCCTGAAGAAATACAGAAACGGAGCTGCTAAAAAACAGAGTATCTTATGTTATTCTTAATAGGACATTCTCTGTTCCTCTCTTCAATATCATTAAAAGTCTATGTTTATTAAGTACTTAAGTACATATACTGTACAATGAGAACTGGATGGACAAAACTTCTCTCTGAAGTTTAAAAAAGTAAATAGTCCTGATTTGGTGTAGATTTTTATTTGTATATTTGTGTGTGTTCCTAAAACAACAGAGTTAAGTAATCATAGACCTATTCTTTAATCCTAGTAGAGCTTAACTATTGCTTCTTTTAAGTAAATAATGACTCTTTAGGTTCCTTCTAAGCATTCCTAGCCCAGCATATCCTTTCATAATATATTAAAAAAATTGAGATACTTCTCTCCAGTTTAAACTCTTAAAGTTGAGGTTGAAAAACAGCAAATGCTCCTCAAAAAATAAGCCAATAGTTGGGGCGCCTGGGTGGCGCAGTCGGTTAAGCGTCCGACTTCAGCTCAGGTCACGATCTCGCGGTCTGTGAGTTCGAGCCCCGCGTCAGGCTCTGGGCTGATGGCTCGGAGCCTGGAGCCTGTTTCCGATTCTGTGTCTCCCTCTCTCTCTGCCCCTCCCCCGTTCATGCTCTGTCTCTCTCTGTCCCAAAAATAAATAAAAAACGTTGAAAAAAAAATTAAAAAAAAAAAATAAGCCAATAGATTAGATCCATACAGTAAAAAATACTAATTTGGATCAGAGATTTTAAACCTTTGAAATCAAGAATACTAGTTTCAATGAGCATAATTTATCACATAATAATAACATATTTGTAAATCACCACCATTAACAAAGTGTTTTTACATTTCTTTGGATGTATAGAGTGCTGTATTGGGTTCTAGATATGTAAAGACAGATAAAACATAATCCTTGCCTTTAAGGAGTTTATAATCTAATAGAAGAAATACTCATGAGCAAATAATTGCAACATAGTATGCTAGGTACAATAATAATTTCCACATAAGACGCAAAGTGTAAAGATGGTAGAAAATCTGATTTTGTCAGAGTAAGGGAATCAGAGAAAGCTGTGTGAATGATATGATTCCTAAATGTTGGGTGTTAAAGTGTTAGTAGGCATTTACTGTAGCATCTAATGTGTGGAGAAAATTATAACTTCTGGCAAAGGAAATGCATGCGTGAAAATACCATGAACTACTCAGGAGGCAACTAATAGTTTCATACTAAAGCTTAAAGGGTAGGTGTGTAGTTGCAGTAGGTAAGGCCATGGAGATTTGGCAAAGAAAGGCATCTTTTATCCCTTAATTAGGACCTGTAGGTATTGAGCATACTTGTTAAAGGTTTGAACACAGAGTACAGAGTAGTGTATGTGTGGCGGATGGACCTAGTGTGTGGGGGATTGAGACAGTGAGGATGTTCGTTTTATTACAGTGTGAATGTCGTAACCCAGGAAGGAGATGTTTGTCCCTTGAGTTATATCGAAACTGGAAGAAATTTTTTTCTAGAGCTAGAGGTGGGACTGGGGAGGGAACTTAATAACTGGAAATGCTTTTTTGAATGCTCACACTATGGAAATAAAGATTATCGTTAAGTTCATTTTAATTTGTACCTAGCTACCCTCTTTTTTAAAAAAAAGGAAACTTTTAATTTTGGAATGTATTAGATTTACATAAAAGTTGCAAAGATAGTACGAAGAGTTCTGTCAGTATTCCCTATTGCTAACATCTTACATAATCATGGTACATTCTTCAAAACTAAGAAATCAACATTGGTACCATACTATTAGCCAAACTAAGGTACTTGCTATTAATTTCACCAGTTTTCCACTAATGTTCCTATTTTGTTTTTAGTTTTCTAGTTATACTGATACAAACATTTGTTTCCTTCAAGTGCAACCAGATTAGTAGTAACAGCAGTTACTTCACACGCTGGCTAAGGTAGTTAGCAATGTCCTGGCCTCTACTAGATGCCAGTAACACCTTCCCAGTTAGGACAACCCGAAATGTCTTTGATAAGCCAAATATGCCTTTGGGGACAAAATCACCCCCATTGAGAACCACTGCTTTAGGAAGAAAATTTGGTGGAACTCTCTTATGAGATGCCTCCTTATACCAGAATTGCTAGGGTGTTTTCTAGGAACATTAGTTCTGAGGGATGCTAGTACATGATTTGAAAACAAGGGGTCTATGGAAAAAATAATTTGGGGAAGTAGTGAACTAAACAAAATTAAAGAAGTTTTCTTTCTTTTTCCTCTTCCCTCTCTCCTCTGCTTTTTTTAAAATCCCATTCTTCCTCCTACCCTTTTTCCACTTCCTAACTTCCTCCATCCCCATTCTTCCTTTCTTCCGTCTCTTCCTTCTCCTCTCTCCACCTGTTCCTCCTTCCCTTCTCCCAGCTACCCCTGCCTCACTGCATGATTTCTTAGAGCCTTTAACATATCTGTGGCATTGTTAATTTCCAAGAGAAGACTATAGTATGTGACATTCCTAAAACTGGTTTAACTGCACATTGATTTTTTTTTTTATGGGAAGCATACTTCACATAGGATTGCTGTCTGCTCACCCATTCTTTGGAAATTAGTAGGTTGAACTGGGGTTGTTAGGTATAACTATAGAGAAATAGGTCAGCTTGTATCCCCGAATGCAAAACTACCCCTCATTGTTAAAGGGGAAGTAGATAGATGAATTACCTATAACTTTTTGGAATGCAATAAATTTTGTCTGTTTCAAAATGCACCAAAATATTTTAAATTCAGTTCACATTAAATAAAGTTATCCTATATTAAACAACTAGCAGTTTATTAAACTTTTTATTTTTCACATTGAAAGTTATGATTAGGAGTTGAATTATTTTGCTGAATATACTGGAGTAGTTACTGGGAAATGTTTTGTTCAGCAGGATAACCCACAGTTAAGTACAGGGATCAGCCGACTGCAGTATCAGGGCATGGCCAGCTGTCCCATCCCAGGGAGAATGATTTGGTATGCCAGTTTCTAGCAGACATTCTAGAGCTGTGGATTCTTGGTGATCTTGCTCACATTTTCTTTTACTTTTTCAATTATGTTATATTTGGGCAAAATATATAAATCCACAATGTTTAATCAGTTTTAAGTCAGTGATGTGTTACAAAGTGTGGGAAGATTGGGGTGCCTTGGGTGGCTAGTCATTTAAGCACCCATCTTCGGCTCAGGTCATGATCTGGCAGTTTGTGAGTTCAAGCCCTGCTTTGGGCTCTGTGCTGACAGCTCAGAGCCTGGAGCCTGCTTCAGATTCTGCGTCTCTCTCTCTCTCTCTCTTCCTTCCCAGCTCCCGTTCTGTACCTCCCTTCCCTTTCCCTCTCCCCCTCTCTCTCTCAAAAATAAAGATTAAAAAAATTTTTTTTTAAAGTATGTTTTAGAAATTGTAAGATTTTTAGCTCAGTGAAATAATTATTAGAATGTTAATTCCTATATATATGCTCTAGTAAACATTGAACTAGAAGATTAAAATTTCCCTCCCTTTACTTATTTTTCTATTCCTTATAGAAAGAAAACTTTACAGAATAAGAGAAAAGAATTACAAGAAAATTTATAGTGATACCTTGAGTATTTACCTTGGTGGTTAATTGTTTCCATTCAGATATCTAGGGACAAAGATTTTAGTATCTATTGGCCTGCATGAAATGGGCCAAGTGAGTCAGGTTCTTTCCTATTAGGCAGATGGCTTGGTAAATGACCAAAAAAGTAGATGCAGATTTGTCTTCGCAAGAGGGGCATTCATGGAACAGATGGAAGTACTTTTTCTAAAAGATTCTGAATATTCAACCTTTCTGATAATACCAGACTTAACTAAATATATTTTAGACATCTTAAAAAGTAAAGTATATATATAGTATATATAGTTTTTAAATCATTATTTATTTTCCTTTGTAAGTTTGGAAAGTAATTTTACGTAGAATGACTAGAAAATTTGCTTTAAGCAGGATTGGGAAGGGGGATAGACCAGCGTCAAATAGAGGATGGTGTAATACTGAAATATGTAAGAAAGTGGAGAACTAATTTCTTTTGTCCCTTTTCTCTACCGAGGAGAATTGTTTTCCAATTGGAGAGGGTAGGAAAATCATTATGAAGAAGGGATTGAAGCAGGAGTTAGATGAGGAGATAATTGTAGAGCAGCTAGATACTTTAAATGAATCTGAGCTTTGAGACTTATATAAAAATCATATCTAATTACAGTGAAAAGTTATCAGATGGGATTGTTATCCACTATCAGTGAGTGTCTTTTGACAGATAGAAGAGGTACCAAAAGATTAGTGGTCAGCAATGACCAATTTGCAAAGGAAAGGAAAAGGAAATTTCTGGAAAATTGTTAACCTTGTTGTCCATCATCAGCCCCAGCAAACCTCTAGAATAAATTATTAATCAGATAATTAGTGAACATTCATAAGAAAGAAGTGGTGATTACCGTGACTTTAGTAAGAAGTCATCAGTCCCATCTCTCTCTCTTTTTTAAATGTTTATTTTGAGAGAGAGTATGAGCAGGGGAGGGGCAGAGAGGGAGGACAGAGGATCTGAAGCAGGTTCCAAGCTGACAGCACAGAGCCCAATGCGGGGCTCAGACTCACAAACCATGAGATCACGACCTGAGCTGAAGTCTGATGCTTAACCAACTGAGCCACCCAGGTGCCCCTCTTTTTTTTCCCCCCTTAAAAAAGAAAATGCCAATTTTATGTGTTTATAGCGTCACTGAGTTCCAGGAGCAACTTAAGGTGACTTACAAAAATAGACTACAAGATGAATTATAACAAAAGGAATAGAAAATAGCTTACATTTATTGGGCTTATATTCTGGGCCCTTTTCTAAGCAGTTTACATGTTACTTTATTCTGAGCAGACCCAGAACAACCATTCACCCAGTTTTTCTAAGATATGTCAGAACCCCTGCTACTTGTCCTGTAAATGCTTGTGTCAAGTATTTTACATGAAAGATTCATTTAGGACAGATGTGAAAATATTTTAGAGCAGTGGTTCCCAAACATTTTGCTATTAGAACCCCTTTTATTTTACACTCTGAAAACTTACTGAGTACCACAAAGAGCTTTTGTTTATGTGAGATTTAACAAATAAGGACAAAGTCCTATGCATAGTTTTAATGAACCAGATAAACAAATGTGAAGCCGGAGAATCATCTGACTCCTTTTTAACATGAAAAAGATCCAGAGGTTTTAGTTAACTTCAAACTGAAAATCAGAGGTTTTAGAGCAGTTGCTAAGAACCTGAAGATAGCCTTTAGCCCAGTTAATAGAAATATAAGTGTTCAAATAAAGGAGATAATTGTTGATTCTCAAGGGTAATTAGACTTCTCCCTGTGTAGCAATCACCAGCCATAAATGCCTTCATCCTTTTGGATAAGACATCCATCTGCCAGCCCCGGGCATGTGTTCTGAGAATTAGTAAAACCAGACCACTGGGCAGCTAGCTCATACTTTACCATCCACTGTCATGCCTCAGTTTCATTGGTCTGTGGACCACCTGTGAATTTTAGATACTAGAGTGACTTCAGATTTCTTCTTCCGGTCCTCACTATGTCAGCTTTGCCTCTAAAATCATGGTGTTTTTTTCACTGTGTACTGATGTTCATGCTCGGATCCTTGTGTTCCCTGTTACATGCTGCATCATACTCAACCAAGTCCACTCTCCTTTGTAGGTCTGGTTAATTTCTCACCACCACCATGTGTGATCTATGATAACAACTCCACTTTTTTAATGTTTATTTATTTTAGAGACAGAGAGACAGAGCACGGGTGGGGTCAGGGCAGAGAGAGAGGGGGAGACAGAATCTGAAACAGGCTCCAGGCTCTGAGCTGTCAGCACAGAGCCCAACACAGGGCTGAAACCTACGAACCATGAGATTGTGACCTGAGCCGAAGTCAGACACTCAACCAGCTGAGCCACCCAGGCGCCCCGGCAACTCCACTTTTTATGCAACACTTAGAATAGTACTTGATTCTGGATGCTACATTTTAAAAGACACTGACAAAGTAGAGACCATCCAGATGAAGGTAACTGAACTGAGGAGTTTATAAACCAAGCATTGTTTTAGTGTCACCCCACCTATTCTAGCTTCCTTTCCTGCCATTGTCTCTTCAGGTAGTCTGCGTTTGATTCACATTAAATTACCCATAGTCTTTCTTTCAAATTTTCATTCTCTGAGCAGGCCCCTTCCCTGTCTCTCGGTGATGAATTCCTACTTTAACTTCAAGACACAACAAATGATATCTCCTCCCTAAAATTTCCCTTGACTTTCCTAGATATTCTTACCTCTGGGTTCTCACAGAATGTTATTCATGCCTGGATTGTGTACTTAATCAAATTACAGTCTAATCCAGGGATCAGCACACCTTTTCTGCAAAGAACCATATGGTAGATATTTTAGGCTTTGTCTGTTTCTCTGTCACAGCTACTCAATTACGCTGCTTTAGTACAAAAGTAGCCATAAGTGAGTGTCACTGTGTTTCAGTCAAACTTTATGTGGACACTAAAATTTGAACTTTGTATAATTGTCATGTGTCAAGAAAAATTCTTCTTTTGATTTTTGCCCCCAACCATTTAAAAATATAAAAACCGAAGCAGTAAAGAGTATCCAATGGAAAAAAGACAGTCTCTTCAGCAAATGGTACTCAAAGAACTGGACAGCGACATGCCGAAGAATAAAACTAGACCACTTTCTTACCCGTAACACAAAAATTAATTCAAAATGGATGAAAGACCTAAATGTGAGACAAGAAACCATCAAAATCCTACAGGAGAAAACAGGCAGCAACCTCTTTGACTTCGG
Organism: Panthera uncia; assembly: GCF_023721935.1. Classification (NCBI taxonomy): domain Eukaryota; kingdom Metazoa; phylum Chordata; class Mammalia; order Carnivora; family Felidae; genus Panthera; species Panthera uncia. The sequence goes on from NW_026057579.1 coordinate 8,851,279, forward strand.
CCATAGCAACTTCTTACTTGACATGTCTCCAGAGGCAAGGGAAATAAAAGCAAAAATGAACTATTGGGACCTCATCAAGATAAAAAGCTTCTGCACAGCATAGAAAACAGCCAACAAAACTAAAAGGCAACCAACAGAATGGGAGAAGATATTTGCAAATGACATATCCTATAAAGGGTTAGTATCCAAAATCTGTAAAGAACTTAGCAAACTCAACACCCAAAAAACCAAATAATCCAATGAGGAAATGGGCAAAATTCAGGAATTGACACTTTTCCAAAGAGGACATCCAGGCGGCTAACAGATACATGAAAAGATGCTCAACATCACTCATCAGCAGGGAAATACAAATCAAAATCACAATGAGATACCACCTCACAGTTGTCAGAATGGCTAACATTAACAACTCAGGCAACATCAGATGTTCGCGAGAATGAGGAGAAAGGGAAACCCTTTTGCACTGTTGGTGGAAATGCAAACTGGTGCAGCCATTCTGGAAAACAGTGTGGAGGTTCCTCAAAAAATTAAAAGTAGAACTGCCCTACGACCCAGCATTGCACCAATAGATATTTATCCAAAGGCTACAAAAATGCCTATTTGAAGGAGCACATGCACCCCAATGTTTATGGCAGTGCTGTCAACAGTAGCCAAAGTATGGAAAGAGGCCAAATGTCCATTGGCTGATGAATGGATAAAGAAGATGTGTGTGTGTACACACACGCACACACACACACACACGCGCGCACACACACAGGAATATCGCTTGGCCATCGAACAATGAAATCTTGCCATTTGCAACAGCATGGATGGAAGTAGAGTGTATTATGCTAAGCGAAATAAGTCATGGGAAGACAAATACATGATTTCACTCATGTGGAATTTGAGAAACTTAACAGATGAACATCGGGGAAGGGGAGGAAAAATAAGATAAAAACGGAGAGGGAGGCAAACCATAGGAGACTCTTAAATACAGAGAACAAACTGAGGGTTGCTGGAGGAGAGGTGGGTGGGGGATGGGTTAAATGGGTGATGGGCATTAAGGAGGGCATATGTTGGGATGAGTACTGGGTGTCTGTCATATGTAAGAGATGAATCGCTGGTTTCTACTCCTGAAGCTAAGACTGTGCTGTATGTTAACTAACTTGAATTTAAATTAAAACACGCACATATATATACACACATATATTCATATACATACATATAGATGTGTGTGTGTATACACATAAACCATTCTTAGTTCCTGGGCTGTACAAATCAGACAGTAGGCTAGATTCGGCCCACTGGCCAGAGTTGCTGACTCTTGATCTAATCAATTTGTTTATTTTTTTCAGTCACTCTTGTATTCATTCATTTATGAAATACTCATTTGCTGGCTCTTCTAAGCACTGTGAATGCAGTGGGGAGAGAGACAGACATGTTAAAGTAGAATCTTCTGTGTTCAACTGAGCTTGCTGGGTTCAGAGACTTTCTATTCCATCTCTGCCCCCTGAGAATAGTATATTTCCTGGTACATTTTGAGATGAAGTTGTGAATGATTGAACAAGGAATAAGCTATTAAATCTTTGCTAATTATTTCTCTTGTGACTGTGATTATGATATCTTAATTGAGTGTGAGAGGGAAATGCTGTGTAAAGACAGGTAAGTGATAAATTTTAACAGATTGTTTTGGAAAGACCTTTGTTTACTAGATGTGATGGTAAAATTTGCATTTTGTCTGTTTTGTTGATGATAGCACTATTAATGTGATATGCTTTGAGATGTATTGCCATTCTGTGATGAATCTTCTACGTAGTTTTTGGTCTGAACATTTTAATTAACATTTAACTTCTATAATACTGTCTTGGGGTAGGTAAACTGGGAGGGGGAGGGAAAGTTTTTAACTAGAGGGAATTTCGTTTGGATGTGTCTGACATTTTTATATCCTACAAATGGTCTATTTTAAGGGTTAAAACCTTGGATTGAGTTATAACAACACATTACATTAATTCTTTTACTCACAGAGATTAACTAGCTTTTTTTCTTAGCACGTTGAATTTATGTGGTTTTTCAAGGTTATAGCATACAACCTTAAAATACTTGTTACCTCAGATCATTTTCATCATGAAAATGTGATACATGTTTATATTCTCTTTACAGGCGAGATAAACTTTGGATATGCATGGAGTTTTGTGGAGGTGGTTCTTTACAGGATATTTATCATGGTAAGACAAAAGTTATGTTTTATAGAGATTAAGTAGAGTTTCTTAAAATATAGTTATTATATTAAAGCATTAATGTTTTCAGGAGAGAAAACTAATGTTTTATTAGTATTTAGATATATAAAAGAATGTAAGATATATATGGATGAAAGGAGCATTTGCTTTATAAGTTACAAAATTATATGCAGTTGAATTCGTTGCTATTTCTAAAGAAGACATATTATATATAGTTTCAGGGGGCCTGGGTGGTTCAGTTGGTTAAGTATCCGACTCTGGATTTCGGCTCAGGCCATGATCTCATAGTTCGTGGGATCGAGCCCTGCATGGGGCTCTGCACTGACAGTGTGGAGCCTGCTTGGAATGCTCTCTCTCCCTCGCTCAGCCACTCCCCTGCTCATGCTATCTCTCTCTCTCTCTCTCTCTCTCTCTCTCTCTCAAAATAAATAAACAAAATTTCAAACTCAAGCTTGTAAAAAAACATAAAAAAGGCCTTGATGGTTAACGCTAAGCCAAAAGAATATCTAGTTAATACACGCGTGGTATTAATACAAAGATCATTGATTTGCTCTTGTGTATTCAAAAAGCATCAATTAAATTGTTTACTTTTTAAAAATACTAGATTCTGGGGTATTAAAAATTATTAAAACTTTTTGGGGTGCCTTCGTGGCTCGGTTGGTTAAGCGTCCGACTTCAGCTCAGGTCATGATCTCACTGTTGGTGAGTTCGAGCCCCATGTCAGGCTTTGTGCTAACAGCTCAGAGCCTGGAGCCTCCTTTGGATTCTGTGTCTCCCTCTCTCTCTGCACCTCCCGCATTCACATTCTGTCTCTGTCTCTCAGAAATAAATAAACATTAATAAAAATGTTTAAAAATTATTAAAACTTTTTTATTGAGATTTCAGTGGAGTATGTAAGAAAGACTTGTAAAGTAAAATAACAGCGTTTACTGTCTTTTCTTTCTCTCCCTGTCCTGTTCTGTTTCTGTTAATGGGTTATTGTCACAAGCTGCAGAGTTTATTCTTTTACTAGAGATGTGCTTTTTAAAGATTAATGTAAAGTAATGTCTTAATAAGTCAGATGCCAATTTTATGAGAAAATATTTTGGAAAAGGTTTGCATTTTTCTTTATATGGGATTTTGGCTCAGATTTTCCCGTTAGGGCCTCTTAAGTAATTTTGAAGGCTGATTGTAATAAAACAGATGTTAAAAGACTATTTGGGTAGGAATTTTACTGTCTCCATCTCACTTCACTTTACTGTATCTTCTTGGTATAGATTTTACTTTTACCATAAAGATTGACGTAATAGTATTTTAAAGTACTGCTAACTACAGTTGGAATAGGAAAAAGGAAATGATAGATTTTCTGGAATTGTTTTTGAAGGCTTAATGAGGAAAATGGGTTTTCAATTGATGCATAAACTTTGGGTAGAAAGAAGAGGTGCAAGTACATTCTAAGAGGTGAAACAGCAGTACGGTGATGTGAAGGTGTGACAGGTAACATCACTCTTATTGGTGTGGGGGGTGTATTTGGGGGATGGGGTCAGATACGGAAAGACTTGAAAGCCAGATGGAAGAACATGAGAACATTTCTGCTTTATGAAAAGTTCTTTCTTTTCTGAGTATATTTTGTATTGAGTACAACTGTTCTTTATATGTGAGAAACTTTATTATTAATGACATTTTGATTTCAAAGATTCAGTGAAAAGTGAGATGTATGTGGCATTATTTTGCATTGTAGAACACACAGTATTTCTGGAAGCTTGTGATTTCTTCCGAAGTCACAAAGCTATTTCCCTTTTTGTTGTCTTAATTTGGACTAATTTGTCTATTTTTTCTCATACTTACTCATTTAATTTCCTTCATCCTAAATTCTGTACTAGGTCTTCTAGTGGTTGAACTCTCAGTGTTTGACCCTCACCCTTCACTTGTCGTGTAAGAGGCATAGACAGATATTTGCTGTCAGCATTGTCTTCTAGCTTTTATAGTTTTTCTATAGTATCTTCTTCTGTCACTATACATTGATCCTTTTCAGGCAACCTTTTTCTAATTGGTTTTAAGGTTTTTTTTCTCTTAATTTATGGTGTTTTTAGTATCTAAATATGGATTTACATTTCCTTTTTTTGCATAGGTCTTAAAGTGCTCACCTCAGAGGATTTCACTTATTCATCAAGCCTGGACAATTATCAGTAATTCTCTCTTCAAAAATCTTTTCTACCTCAGTCTCTCTGATCTCTCCTTTAAAATTTCAATTAGATATACATTAAATCTTCTGTGTGTCTCTTAAACTCAGCCTTGTATTTTGCACTGTTTAATCCTTCAGTAGAGCACTGAGGATACTTATAACCCTCCTGTAGTATATGGATTTTACAGCTGTGATTAGTATATGCATAAGGTTTTAATTTTTGGTGACTGTATTTTTCATTTCTAGAAATTACTTCGTTCTATTTCAAGTCTCCTTCATTTACAAAAATTTTTTAACGTTTTATTTATTTTTGAGAGACAGAATATGAGCAAGGGAGGGGCAGAGAGGAAGGGAGACACGGAATCTAAAGCAGGCTCCAGGCTCTGAGCTGTCAGCACAGAGCCCGACACCGGGCTCGAACTTGGGAACCGTGAGATCATGACCTGAGCTGAAGTTAGACGCTCAACCTACTGAGCCAGCCAGGCACCCCTCCCTTCATTTTATATTTGTGTCTTATTCTCTTGTAATTTTTCATTCATTCTTTTATGACCTTAGTTTTAAGCGTCCCTTTCTTAAGCCTTTCTCAAATTGTCAAGTAGTTCCACCAGATAATATGTATGCATGGTCTTAGGCATCTGCTTCTGCTTTCTTCAGGAAGAAGTAAGAGGACCAGTTTAGTTACGGAAATAGTTTTGTCGTGATTGTTGTCATTTCCATTTCAGCCAAACGTTGGAAGTAACAAAGTAATATGGATTTGTTAATATCGATTCATTTAAACTGATCAGCAACTGGGTCAATGGGAGAAATGATCATTTGCAATGCCCTGAGTATTCTCAAATGTACATGCGAGGGATTTACATGGTTATACAAAGAACCCCAGACCCTGTCTCTCTGTTCACTCTTGACTGCACCCTGACTTCTACCAAATGACCTCCTCGTGGAGATGTGTGTACTCCTCTTTGAGTAGTCTGCAGCGCTCTCTGCTTACACGGCCATATAAGACATAAACCTGTATTTCTCTTTCTCTTCTCTCCTCTCTCTTTTATCACATTGTCCTTCTGTGGGAGTAGTGTAATAACTTGGGTTACCTTATCTAGTAAAAGAGAAAGTTCTTCTTTTCTAATAACCCTAATGCTTGTGGGGTTTTGCTTTTTTTATAGGTATCTACAAACCATATTTTGAGCTGTCTTGCAAAATTTGTAAAGAACTTGCCCTTTTTTGGGTAAAGCCTGCTTTTTTCCCTCTTTTATTTTGGCTTTCTAAAGTATCATTAAACCAATTTTTATATTTTGTTTTACGGCTCTTAATTCCATCACTCTATATGACTTTTTAAATTTAAATCTTAAAAGAGAGAACTGTATTAGTTGTCTATTGCTGTATAACAAATGATCCCCAAATTTGGCAGCTTAAAACAGCAAATATTGTGTCACAGTTTCTGAGGGTCAGGAATTCAAGAATGGCTTAATTGGGCGAGTCCAGCTCAGATTCTCTCATAAAGCTGCAGCGTTGCTGTTAGCTGGGACTGCAGTTATCCAGGCTTGATCAGGGCTGGAGAATTTACTGTCAAGTGGTTTCACTTAATGTGGTTGTTGACAGAAAGCTTCAGTTCCTTGATGGCTGTTGGCAGGTCTCAATTTTTTGCTCTGTGGATCTAGCCATGGGACAGCTTGAGTGTCTTCACAATATGGTGGCTGGCTACCCCCCTCCCCACCCCACCCCCGCCCCAGAGCAAGTGATTCCAGAGAGCAAGAGGAGGCCACACAGCCTTTTATGATGGAGTGGCAGAAGTCATATGCTGGCCCTTCTGCCATATTTTGTTCTTCAGAAGCAAGTCGTTTCTGTCCAGCCCATACTCAGGAAGGGAACTAAGTTCCAACTCTTGAGGGGGAAATATCAAAGAATTCTTGGACATATTTTAAACCACCACAGGTGTGTGTGTGGGGATACATTTTGAATTTACATTTTTTCATGAGTTTTTTCATCTCCATTTGTTTACTTTTTCTTTGAAGAACTAACATTAGAACCTTTTATTGTTCCAGCATAATGCATTTTCTCCTCTATTTATTGAGCATTTTCATTTCTGTTTAATATTGTTAACAATTTTCCACAGTTTTTCATGTCAGTTATGGCGAATTGCTTTCTCATTTATTTAATAATTTTGAGTTCTGAGATCATCGTCAGTGGGAATTATACGTGGCTTTTGAGAGTGTATCCTTCCACAGTGGGTTTTTTCCTGTGACCCCAAGACGTCAGTGTATCCAGTGTATCTGAACCCTGAACGTGAATAACCAAGAAGCCTATGGTGACAGCATCAGGAGAAGATATTTTCCCCTATCCAGATCCCAGGCCATGGCACAAAATCCTGAGTCTTCTCCTTGTGCTTGGCTACCCTTTTAAAATGAGGATGTAGTCCTTCGAGGGTTCTGGTTATGTGGGGATATTGGTTTTAACTCTGCCTCTACAGACCTATGGCCTTTTCTTCTGTGTTCCTGTAGGGGATAAAATCAACGCCCCAGCTTACCAAGATTGGCCTTTCCCTTAGAGACGGCTAGAATATTTCACATTTTTACCATTCTGATTTTCATTTCCTCTTTGTTTTTGGTTCCTGGGAAAGTCTCTTACTGTTAACAAACTTAGCTAGGCATTTAAAAGATTATTTAAAATACTCTTTTCTGTCATTTGTAGGTGTTATTTTCAGGGTATTCAGATTGTTTGCCATACTGTGGAAACAAATCTAAAGGATGCCCATCTTACTGAATGAGAGTAGGCTTACAAACCATTAGAATTAGTTATATGGATGGCTTGTCTTCAGACACTCAGACCCAGACTTGTCCTCAATGGAAACTTTGTGTGTGTGTGTGTTTATTCATTCATTTTGAGAGAGAAAGAGAGCACAAGAGGGAGAAGGGCAGTAAGGGAGAGAGAGAAAAGGAGAGAGAGAATCCTAAGCAGGCTTTGCACTATCAGCACAGAGGCCAGCACAGGGGCTTGACCTCACAAACTGTGAGATCATGACCTGAGCCAAATCAAGAGTCATATGCTTAACCCAGGCGCTCCAGTAGAATCTAAGTGAAATACATTTCTCTCTTCCACAATTGTGAAATACCACAAGTACTCCAAAGTAAACATTTTTACAAAGTTGTTAAGTTTGGGTAAATATGGGATTACTATCTAGAAAAAGATTCCACCACTGGAATTTAGTTCCATTCTTAGAATAGTCTCTCCCATCTAATGTATTTCTTTATTCTAAAGTGATTTAGTAGTGAAAAAGAGAAAACTACTTAAATGTCTTCAGTAGTGGATAGATGCACACAGGGAAATATTATTTAAATAATATGATTTAAGTTACATGTATTGATATGGAAAGGTGTCTGTGGTAAGTGAAAAGGGCAGGTTTCAGAATTGTATATGTAACATGATTCCGTTCATAATCTTGTGTGAGATGCATAACATACATTATTTAAAATGTCTCTTTATAAGATTGTCTGGTAGACCTTAGGCCAAACTATTGATATTGAGTAATTATTGAGTATTATTGAGTAATAGTTTGGGTAAGGAAGAGACCTTTACTTTCCAAACTTGTCTATTGATTGCATCTTTATGAACATACATTATGTTTATATATATGTTTATGATCATATATTAATGTGCTGTCAGCATAGATAGGGACTCTCTGTCTCCCTCTCTCTCCGCTTCTTCCCAGCTTATGTGTGCACACTCTCCTCTCTCAAGATAAATAAACATTAAAAAAGAAACTAGCTAAACCTCTAGGCCATGATTTATTTCTTTTAACATTTAAGAGGTAATATTGATCAGCAAGGTACAAACATGAAAATATAATTAATTTCAGAGAGTATTTCAGTCTTTTATTCATTCCACAACATTTGTTTGCAGCTTTCCCCTGCCAGGCACCGTTCTGAACACTGGAGATACAACACTGAAAAAACCAGGTTTAAAAAATGTTGCCCTGATGGAGCTTATGTTTTAGTACAGTTTTTTAGGTGTATTAAGGCTACTGCTTAGTGGAACTTGTAAAAACTTTGCCATTTACTGAAAAACATGCTTTGACTAATTTCATTAATATAAATTTTCTTCTCTTATAGTAACGGGACCTCTGTCAGAACTGCAAATTGCATATGTTAGCAGAGAAACACTACAGGTAAATCCAGTGCTGATTTAACATTTTTTATTAGACTGTTTAATTATTGCGCATTGTCTGTTAAGTAAAGTAAGGATTGAACATCTAATTTGGTAAATTCTTGTATATTAACACATTTTAATTGTCTAGTAGACTCAAATTTTATTTGCAGATAAGCGCTATAAAGCCTCAGTGTGACAATATGACCTCCTCAAATTTAAGTGCTGTGAATTTGTTGTTTCGTATTTTTATACTTCTCTTAATACCAAAGAAAGGCTTAAAAACTAAGCACTCTTATGGGAATTGAAGCTCATTTTAATACTAATTGCATTTATGCTTTTTAAAAGTTATTTCAAACTATTTGCAGAGTTTAGTGGAAAGTATTGTCTTAAGAAAATTAGTGTTTCCAACAGAACTTTGCCTTTTTCATTTTCTTGATTCTTCTTTTAGGCTATTTCAGTAAAATAAATTAATGATTACTGCTAGATTATCTGTGATGAGTAAATAAAAAACAGAAACTGCTACTCAGTTGATTACTTTAAATCCCAAAGTATTCTCTGTAATAAATAAAGTCTTGTTAATTTTCTGTTTTGTTTTGTTTTTTTTTCTTTTTCTTTCTTGAAACTCCAGGGATTATACTATCTTCACAGTAAAGGAAAAATGCACAGAGATATAAAGGTATACATCATAAGTTTAACCTAATGGCCCTCTCTTCATTTTTTAAATACTCGGACCAAACTGTTGAGCAAAATTGTCTTAGTCTATCTGATGAATTTCTTACCTGAAATATGTTACTGTAATAAAATTAAGTGATACTTTTAAGAATTTTATTACTTTTTTAAAGTAGCTTTATTGAGATACAATTCACTTTGTTGAGATGTGATTCACTTGCCACAAAATTCACCTGTTTAAAGCATACATTTATGGATTAGTGTTATAATAACCCATATTAGCTTATCTCTAGTTATTTATTTGTAAATTGCAAATTAAGTCCTTAGCTTCCATCAAGTTAGGGTTTTTACAACATTTCATACTTTGAGTATTTTAGAAAACTTTGGTAGTCTTAAGGAACTATCATTAATAATGTTTCAAAATGGATAAATTCAATTGTAACATCTTCTGATGATCTGATTTAACTGGCAGAGGAGAGCAGGTGCACTGGGTGTGCTGGGGTCAGCTCCGCGGTAAACCAGGGTGCTTGGGCAGGGCTTCCTGAGGTTCTTTCTAAAGATACTGCCATCTCCCCAACTTAGTTCTTTTCTTTCATTTATTTTTCTTTTACCTTCTTCCTCATTCATCTTTTCTCCTATTTCTCTCCCCCTTTTATTTTCTGAGGTTTTCTCTGGCATAAAGGTTCTTAATATTTTTTTTCTTAATCATGTTGTTCTTTGAGTCTCTAATGAAAGCCATGGACTCTCTTTTCAGAAAATGTCCTCATGCATATGCCTTCATATTTTGCATGAAATTTCAGTGAACTCTCAGATCATCTGCTGAGATCCTTTACTTTAAGTGTTTTTCATAAGCCATTTAAGACCTAAGCAAAGAGCTTTGGAGTTTATAGGGAGAAGTATAACATGAGTGCATTAAAAGCAGTGTCATCAGCACATAGATGATCTGGAAAGACTGATAAATTTGTGTCAGAAATGGAGGTTGGAGTGCCTTCCAAGCAGAAGAAACAATGTAAGCAAAAATGAAGACGTCAGAAAGTGTGGGGTCATTTTAGGGAATATAAAAGCTGTGCCATATTATCAAAGAGAAGAGAACATATGATGGGGATAGCCGGATGGTTTTGTGCTCGATTCCAGGAGGAATTGTGTGCTGAACTTCAGAGTTTGAGCCCAGCTGGGGAGAGTGTGACCATCACCACTATTTCTACCCTGGTCTAAGCCATTGGTCTGTTAATACCTGCACTTCTGCAGCAGCCTTCTAACCAGTCTCCCTGTTCCTGTTCTTGTGTGTTTCTGCAGTCCCTTCTCCACCTTGCAACCAGAGTGATCTTTTTAAATCAGAGCTTGTCACTCTTCTGCTTATAAACCACCATCCCGTTATTCAGTATAACATCCAGATGTTTGTTTTTGTTTGTTTGGTTTTTTTGTTTGTTTGTTTTTTACCATTGCCTGTAAGGTGTTACATGATCTGGCCCCAGCTTTTCTCTCTGACTTCATCTCATACTCCTCTCCATTTTACTCATTTTGTTCCAGCCACACTGAGCTTGCTGTTTTTGGAGTATGTTGACTCATTCTGGCACCAAGACTTTGTATTTGCTGTGCCCTCTTCCTGGCATGTTTTTCTCCCAGATTTTGGCATGCCTCTGCACCCTCACTTCATCTAGATCTCTGCTCAGACATCACTGCCTTAGAAAGGCCTTCTCTTCCTGCTTTACTTGGCTTTGGAGTACTTCCCTCTTCCTGGCTTTGAATCATTTGTTGGTTCGTTCATTCATTCATTCATTCATTCATGTGTGCATGTATTTTTAGATTTTCTTTCTCTCCTATTCACTGTAAACTTCATGAGAGATGGAGCTTATTCTCATTACTATAACCCTAGAACATAAAATAGTACCTGATTGCTCAAGGAGAGAGAGATGGAAGGATGGAAGGAAGAGGGGAGCATCAGAGGCCATAGATGCACGTAATATGATATAAACTGTAATTTCGGAAAATTAGTCTGGAGCTGGGCAAAGACCAAACTGAGGACCGTGGCAGACATCTAGATCGCTGGGGCTTAGGTCAAATTAAAATCCCTGCTGTAGTCCCTTCTCCCTTCTTTTTCTTGTTTCTCCCATTATTCCCAGTAATATCAGGGGGTACAGTCTTCTTTATGGCTTCCTCTTTTTTGGGTGGGGCCGGTTTCCTAATGCTTTTCCTGTTAGCCTATAATTACATGATTGTTGGCACCTTGGACTAAAGATTTAGCCTGCTTACTTTTGCTTGCTCATTTAAAAGTTACAGAAAAGGCAAAAAATAAAATTTAGAAAGTCTCTATACCTTTGGGCTTATTGAAGATGTAGTGGTTTTATCGTCTTTTTTGGAGCTCAGATCAGGAAGTAGAGGTGGCCAAAATGCTACTAACATTGAAATGGGAAAAACTGAGTTTTTTTTCCCTTTCTGTGTGGGGGAAAAACCCAGTTCTTTCCGACTGTATGCTTCTTTCCTGAGGCTTCTTTACTACTCACACAGAACACTTCATTCTGACCCTGGTGGTTACCAAATGTCTGCAGGTTTTTCCCCAGTGTGATACCAGCTGGGTATCCTACAATTTAACTCAATTCTGACACTGTCTACTTGGAGAGAGCATCAGATCCCACAGATAAGGTCTCAGCCCCATGAGACTGTCCCTTCCCCCAACACACACACACACACACCAGATGCTGGTTCAAGCCCAGTTTATCAGCTGTGCTTCTGAGCAAATGACTGTATAGATTGGAGGTTCCAAAGACCCCCTCCTTGAGTTCAGTTAATTTGTTAGCGTGGCTCTCAGAACTCAGGGAATTATTTATGTTTACCAGCTTATTAAAGGATATGATAAAGGATACAGATGAACATCCAGATGGGAGAGGTGTGTAGGGCCAGGTGTGTGGGAAGGGGCCTGGAGCTTCCATGCATTCTCCAGACACACCCCTCTCCCAGTGCCTCTATGTGTAATTCAACCCGAAAACTCTCCAAACCCCATACCATTGAGATTTTATGGAGGCTTCCTCATGTAGGCGTGATCAGTCATTAACTCCATTTTTGGCTCTTCTCCCTTCTCAAGAGGATGGGGGGCAGGGCTGAAAATTCTGAAGTTCTAGTCATGGCTTGGTCTTTCCAGTGATCAGCCCTCATCCAGGAGTCATCCAGGAGCCTACCCAGAGTTGCTCCATTAGAACAGAAGACACTACTCTGTGACCCCTGAAATTACAAAGGTTTCAGGAACACTGCATCAAGAACCAGGGTCTGCGAGCATATACTAGAACAAAAGATGCTCCTAGGGCTCTTGTCACTTAGGAAATTACAGGGCTTTCAGGAGAACTGGGCTAGGAACCGGGGGTAGAAACCAGTGTATTATTGTTATCTCACAGTCATGCAGCCAGGTGACATTTTAATCCGGTGGGCCTGTGGCTAGTTGTTTATATTCTGGGTGGTCCTCAACTGTGGGCAAACACATTAAGATAGACAGCCTCATGAGTAAGCAACAAGGTTCAGTCTTATGCACCAGCAGTGGTTCAACTGATGATGAACTCCTAGAACAGGAAGTAACACGTTTAAGATGTAATACAGAAATTGAAAATGCCAGTATTAGGTCATGTTTTAGGGCAGTCACAATGTTTGATCAGTAAGAATTTAACAGATGAAAACTAATACATCATTTTCATAATAACATTCATATTGTGTTAATAGCAGCGTTTTGCAAGGTAGAACATTTTATAAGAATAGTCAAATTGTCTTAAAAGACCCTAAGTTTTCCTGCAAATATAATAATTTGACACTTTAATTGGGCATACTTTAAATTTTAAGTATTTCTAGGTCTAAGGCTGCCACTTGTGATCATTTTATGTACGTATATTTGATCAATTATATGTGCTGTCTGATAAAAAGTTTCTTACTTTAACTAAAATGTTCTCACTTTGAAGGGAGCTAACATTCTGTTAACGGATAATGGTCATGTAAAATTGGGTAAGTAAATTAAAATTTTGTCATTTGAGCAAATTTATTCCAGAACATAGGAAGTTTTATTTGCCTCTGAAAGATTAGTTTTTCCCTCAGCATCTGTGTATTTTTAGGTGGAAATCCGTTTGTGGGCATATGTAACCGGTTTCTGTTCCCTTTTCTCCTACATGGGGATAGAGTCCGCCCTTCACATATGACAGATTTGTTGTAAAGATATGGCAAAACAGTAATTCTTCAGGAATTCTTTCACCTGTAACCTGAGGAATGTGACTTTTAGTAAGAAATTTGTACACAATTGCCTTGTAACCAAAAAACAGGGTAAACAAACAAAAGCCAAAAAATCAATAACACCAAAAATCCTACATCCTTTACGTTAGCATTTAAAACTAAATATAGTCGGGGTGCCTAGGTGGCTCAGTTGGTTAAGAGTCAGACTCTTGATTCAGCTCGGGTCATGATCCCAGCAGTCGTGGGACCCAGCCCCACATCGAGCTCTGTACTGACGGCGCAGAGCCTACTTGGGATTCTCTGTCTCCCTCTCCCTCTGCCCCTTCCCCACTTGTTCTCTCTCTCGCTCTCTCAAAAAAACAAAAAAAACAAAAAAAAACCCCAATATTACTAATATAAGGATGTAATTTAGATGCTGGATGTTGCTTTATTTCAAACTGTACCTTTTATAACTTTTGGTTATGACTAAAATAGAGTTCCAAACCTAAATAATAACTTAATTTGAAAGTTTGAGACTGGGAACATGCATAGTATAGTAGTTTTTATAAACAGAATCATGGATGTTAGGTATTAAATGAAGAGTTTAATAAATAGGAAAGTTATTTCAGATTATATATTACTATAAGACAAATCAGAATTCAAAAAACATTTATTTTATAAAAGCATGAATAAAACTATTTTGAATTATAGCCTACAGTAGGACTGATCAGATATAAAAGTATCTGATAATTAACTTACATAATAAAATTTTGCTGAGCTACCTCTAAAGATGAAAAAAGCATTTATCTAACTATTGATGTCTTAGTGAACAGTTTCTATCAGCAGTTTAATATTTTGTGTTAATATTATGTGCCTTACTGACAGAAATCCTATATATAAAACGTTGGTTGATAAGGATTTAGAAATGACCGTTAAAAAACTAGAAAATATTTAGACCTCAACATACTTAAAGAATAGCAACAAGTCCTGCATAAAAACAAATTTCCTAGTGATTGGTGTTGGGATTAGAAGGTATTGCTAAGGTAAGATTTTGGGGAACATTCTGTTTGGGTGTCTTTTCAGGCTAGGCAGATTTGCCAGTAGATTCTTGGTTTGTTTGATGTCAGTCATCATGAGTATGGCAGGAAGTGAATGGAATATATGACTATGTAAGGTCCCTTCCAGTGATACTCCTTGAATTTCAGGTCCTGAGAATTTGAAATTATAATATTATTAAGTCTGGCGGGTTAAATTTTCTCAGCTCTCTCTTTCTCATCAAAATCATTGACTTTTGTTTTCATCTGATTCATGCAGGGATATATGAGAATCTATTTGGCTGTAATACACCCTGACTACTTAGTGATATTTTAGTGCTAACCCATAAAAGTTAAAAAAGTTTAATGTGATGTTTAAGAATATCTCGTTTCTGTGAAATTAGTTTAATGAAAATAATTGTTAAACGTTTCTTCTCATGTTACTGTAAATATTTTACCTTCCCTCAGTTTTCTTCCCTAAATGTTTCTTCTTTTTTTAATAGCTGATTTTGGAGTATCTGCACAGATTACAGCTACAATTGCCAAACGGAAATCTTTCATTGGTACACCATATTGGTAATTGTATTTTAATTGATAATTTAACATTTTGTTTTTCTGTCATTATTGAATACAGCATTTATTGAAAACATACACTGGTCAAAAATTTTAAGACTAAAACAGATTAAGAAGATCATCAAGAGCTTAAGCAGTGTAGGCGGGTACACTTGTGGATACACAGCCAAAGAATATTTTACCATGTTCATTAAGTGGAAGAAGCTCTAAAAAGATTGATAATGGCTTTTGGGAACCTTGCTATAAAGGAACTCTCGCTTGCTCTGTAGGGTCCAGCATGGTTTTTATACATATTTAGTAAATGTTTGTTGATGATTACTGATCTCCAACTGCAGCTTCAGAGATTAAAAACTCTAATGTTATTACCCACAAGAGAGTGAAACTGTCTTCAGAACGTGGGAAATTGTGAATTAGGCAAAGTAAATTTTTGGAACACACTCTGTCTTCATCTCTCTCTCTCTCTATATATATATATCATGTCTTTCCCACATGAACTCTAGGGATGTAGAACAGAATGGAATGTCTTGTCCAGAGTGACTAAGGTTGGCAGTTCCTCAGTTAATCAGAAACATCTGTTGAATGGCAGATCTCAAAATTAACACAGATGTATGTTAAACCTTTTAATTTCAGGCTTAGGAGTGTCTTTTTCTTTTTTACTTTCTTTTCTTTCTCTTTCTTTTCTTTTTCTTCCTTCTTTCCTTTTTCCTTTTTCCTTTTTCCTTTCCTGCCATAAGACCAAGGCCTTTTCTTTGAGTGGCTCTCTAAGTAGAGTTACATCTTAATAATGTAAACTATACCCATAATACATCAACTACATTTTCCAGGTTGTGTTTCTCTAAAGCGCAATCTTTAGTTCTAAAGAACTTGGACATACAAAGCATGTGCCTTTTTTTTTTTTAAGTCAGGTCTGTGAGGTATAGATTTAGCCTTACTAGGTGTGCAAGTCTCCCAGTGTTGAGAGACTTGTATGCTTTGGTGGTGAGAAATAGCACTATACTCAATATAAAAGATAGGTTTCCAACACCCAAGGAAGTGTTCTTTTGCCCCCTTTAGTAAATGCTGTCCCTTCATCCCTAGCCTCTGGCAGCACTCAATCTGATTTCTGCCTTTTCCCTGAATGTCCTACAAATGGAATTATGCATTCTGTAGCCTTCGTAGTCTTTTAGAGTTGTCATATTCTCAACATAATTTTCTAGGTTTTTTGGTTTTGTCTTTAGAAACTTGTCTTTAACAAGCTTTTTTGTAAGCATTCACTTTAATTTTCATAACTTACCTTTTTAACCTGCTAACAAATCAGTTTTTTTATAACATTTAATTAAATTGCATATTTATAATATTATATAATAATGTATATAATATAATGAATAAAGAGGTTCAAAGATGAACTCAGTTGACTGTATAAGCATACAGCCTAGCTGGCAGGAGTAGAAGCACTAGCTGGGGTCTTTCACTTGTGTATTTATAGAGGAGTGGAGAACGTCTCCTCGCACGGCAAGTGGGGCATATCAGCTTTATGCATTTTCCTTCTCTGCTAGTGCACTTGTACCAGTAAGCTGGAAGATTCCAACCATCAGTAAAGTAATAACTGACATACTTTAAAATTCACTTTTCTTATGACAGTTCGAATATTTTTAAGAAGTACTTTAAGATTAGAAAGATTTTAAGAGGAAGCATTTTGAAAGTCAGAAGGGGTGTGTGTGTGTGTGTGTGTGTGTATTTTTAACTTCACCACTTTACTTGACTTCCCTAAAATCATAATAGGAGGACAAGTGTGTATTTGTAAAGTTACTTATTAAAATCATTCTTTTGATATGTAAGAGTTGGTTATTTTCAAAACCGTTGTTTAGAATTTAAAAACTTTTATATTTGAAAATATAATTTAAATCAGTCAAATAAAAATTTATAGAGCTACAATTGGAATAAGACTATATAGGAAAGTTAAAACTAAATTTGGGTAATTTTCCTCTAAATAAATACAGTTTTAAAAAGCAGACACTCATTTTTATAACTTCCACCTTTAAAATAAAGCTGAAAAACTGCCAGTTAAATTTATAGTAAGTATGAGCTAAATACTAAATGAAGATTATTAATGCCCCAGTAAGTAGTTTTGGTCATACGAAAACAGAGGCCAGATTGCAGTTCACTGGTACAAACGGGTAAGAGCTAAAAATTATAGATCATTTATTGCAAGATATTATTTCTCTGTAAAATTCTACATTGTACAGAGAAAAGAGATTAAGGTGTGGACAAATTTGGGTTATGTTGCTGTACTATAAATGTCAAGTTTTATAAACCTTTATAAGTATAGCAAAGTAACCAAGGAATCACCAGGAGGGTCTTGGGATGGAGGGTCTTTTAAGGGATCAAGATCTCGACAGAGATCTTTAAAACACTGCATACTTATTTTTCAGATATCAAGGCCTAAATAGGCCTCAGCTTAGAAAGGGATAGTTCCAAGTGCCTCTGGTGGGAAGATGGGAGAAAATACAGTAAACACAAGTTTTGCAGTTTTTTTTTTCCCTGCAATATTTCCTTCAGGATGGCTCCAGAAGTCGCAGCTGTTGAGAGGAAAGGGGGTTACAACCAGCTGTGTGACCTCTGGGCTGTGGGAATCACTGCCATAGAACTTGCGGAGCTTCAGCCGCCTATGTTCGACTTGCACCCAATGAGGTCAGTGTGTCATAATTGAAGAGTTCTGTGCTTAAATTAAGGGTGATCCTCTCACCTCCAGTACTTATTACATCGTAAATACTAGTCTGAGTCTTGCTCTATCTTAGTAATTGTAATAGAATTATTTAATAGTAATAGAATTATTTATATTATATATTAAAATATAAAAGCTTAAAATGCTGTGTAACAATTTGTTGTTGATTTTTCAGAGCATTATTTCTAATGACAAAAAGTAATTTTCAGCCTCCTAAACTAAAAGATAAAATGAAATGGTAAGTATTTTTGTGTTATTTACTTTATAATCATGACCAAAAAAAGAATTAAAATTTAAAAATCTTAATTTTCAAAATTTCTTAGGTCAAATAGTTTTCATCATTTCGTAAAAATGGCACTCACCAAAAATCCAAAGAAAAGACCTACTGCTGAGAAGTTACTACAGGTATTATTGTTCCCTGAAATATCTTTCTCTCAAAAGGTAAAATGTCATCCAATCATATTTCTAATGAGTGTTCTGTTCTATATTATTTTTATAGCACCCTTTTGTCACACAACCTTTGACACGGTCTTTGGCAATCGAACTGTTAGATAAAGTGAATAATCCAGATCATTCCACCTACCATGATTTTGATGATGATGATCCTGAGGTAGGAACTGTTTTTACCAAGTATACATATAACATATATGTACGTATGTGTGTGCATCTCAGAAGCAGTATTTTACGGTTCTGGGTCTGGTTTAAATAATAAACTCGTGAGGGAATAATGAACTCTTTGAATTGGTCTCTCCTAGGGAAGTCATGTGTTGGATTTTTCTTACTGGCTTCGTGTGGGTGACTGTTTTCTGAAAATGGCAAAGGCACAATCATCTAATCCACTTGGTGAAATTACTGTAGTTATTTCAGAGTAGTCATTTTGGATGAAGTTGCCAAATAAATCGTCCACTTTAAAAGAGAGAGTGCAGACAGGAAGTACCTAAGTCAGATGTTAGAATACATTCAAAATTTCTGTTCAGTTTTCCTCTTAAAAACAATCCTGGTACAGTACCTCATGAATTATTAGTGGTTAGTAGAAAGTATAGGATTGATTTTGTTGGTGACTAAAACCTTAATTATCCACTATGGGAATGTTTTAAAATGAGCCAGCGTTGGGGTGCCTGGGTGGCTCAGTCGGTTAAGCATCCGACTTCAGCTCAGGTCATGATCTCGTGATCCATGAGTTCGAGCCCCACGTCAGGCTCTGTGCTGACAGCTCAGAGCCTGGATCCTGTTTCAGATTCTGTATCTCCCTCTCTCTGATCCTCCCCCATTCATGCTCTGTCTTTCTCTGTCTCAAAAATAAAATAAACGTTAAAAAAAATTTTTTTTAAATGAGCCAGTGTAGTTGTTAGAGAATAAAATAACTAATATGATAGAAGGATTGATATCAAAGGAAGCTTCTTTTCTGTTGGCATACTTAACATTCCTAGCCCAGCTAATAATTGTGACACCTAAGAGAAACTTGGTAAATGTGACATGGCAGAATTTTGTTATTGGATATATAACTTGAGATGGATACCCTTGACCCTGATGACTGGCTTTATGGAAGATACTTAAAATGGTGTAAATTTCTTGATACTGAGGGAACGATAGCTTTCAGTGGTTGGAAGGATGGTTGTGTATTGTGTTAAGTCAGAACCTTTCTGTCAATTCACCATTGTTCTAGCTTGCCATCATTATACAGCTGTAATTAAAAAAGCTATCTGTCCTTTTGTTCAAAGTCTGGAAAGGAGTTTGGAAACATAAAACTTAAGGAACGTAAAGTGTTACTATTGATCTTATAATTATAGTAGGGAAAACTTGTTTTATTGTTATGCTTATTCAATTTGCATGGTAATGTGGGACTATAAAAATGACCCTGGTAGCCAAGACACCCTGCAAAGTGATCTTAATAATCAGTGGGAAAGTGACAGTTGTTCTGTGACTTTGAAAATTTTTTGTAAGAACATTAAAAATTCTCTTACTGTCAGTTTTAAATGTATAAGGAAGTAAAAAAGTAATTAAGACTAATATTTACTTAGTGCACTGTTATTTAAAATATTAGAACCAGTGAGAATTAATGTGTTTTGTTTTTTTACAAAAAAACTTGCATAGATTGATTCTCAAGTAGTCTACTTACTAAGTAGATTGCACAGTGCTTGCCTTCTTGTCATAATTCTGTGACACGGAGCAAGTATCTTTTTTGTGCCTTGATGAACTGTCCTACTCCCTTTCTAAGTTCGGGTCAGTTTCCAACATTCTTTTCCTTTGTACTTCCAATGCATGAAATATCTCCGTATTCGTATTCCCGTGATGTGAAATTTTTTGTGGATGCCACTTCTTCGGGAGCATCTTCCTCTTTTTTATCAGAACCGCTTTCTTCCTTTATACCAGTAAGTTCACCTTCACCGAGTTCTCTGGCTGTGCGTCTATTGGCTCGTGAGCGGCAGCCGGGTCCACGCTCTTACCGTCATCTGTTTCTTCCTAGAACTCCACTTACATGTTACGTTCAAATTTTATTTCCAGCATGATCCAGACTTCACACTCTTTATTTCTTTACAGCACTTTCATCTTTGTTGGCTAATTCCCTCTTTCAGCTACCAGTTTTTGTTAAAATGTCACATGAGTGTATCCTCACTGGGAGACCAGAGGGAACACAACTACCCACTCTGCCGTCTGTGCACGAGCTGACAGGTGCTCAGTGAGCAGTCACAGACATGGGAAGAAGCGATGTGATTTGTCACTGAATGTGACGTGCGTCTGTTTGTCACGTGGTGATTTGTGGCCTGAATAGAGAGCTTGCAGTGAAGTTTGTACATTATACAGTTACAATTCATGTACTGAATGTTAATAAGATATTAATATACCAAATATTATACGATTGTAGAGTATCTATACAATTAACATACTGCTGACTGATATTTGAACCATGTTATGGGGGACTGGTGTCATTTAACTAATTCATGGTGACTGAAATTCGTGCATCCTGAGACTGCAAGGCAAGGACTGCCTGTGTCTTCTCAGTGCACTGAATGCCACCTCGTTGTCTCTTCGCACGTCCTGTACACTCGTCACACTGAATTACGAAGTCCTTTTGAAAATGTACTTAAACAGGAGAAATAATAAGCCAAATACAGAAGCAGTCTGTGGAATGAAGATGCTTCTGAAGTTTTCTCATGTAGTGGAGAAAGAAATTCATCTTTCTTGTGAAGTCTGTGTTGTTCGTATTATAATTGTAGGTTGTGGGGGGAGAACTTTTCTTCTCATCATGTTTAAGATAAAACTTTTCCCAGAGAAATTCATAATCTTACTACTTGCAAAGTGATCTTGCAAAGTGATGGTGTAGAAATTGCTAAGGGCTGCGTTCCCACTCATAATTTGAGTGACATGTATCTAACTTGCATTTCAGGATTTGCTGTGATACTGTGCATGTTGTGTGAAGGCTGAATACTCTTGAAAACATTGAGCACATCTGCTAATCCTACAGTGTCTAAAATGTATTATCTATCCTACACTGTTGGAAGGAAGTCTGACTTTTTTTATTTTGGATTCCCATGTAGTTTTTTAGAAAGGTGCTGCACATTATACATAATACAGTTTTCTTCGACATGTTAACCCATTTACTCTGTTCAGCATTCTGAGATTTAATAATTTTATAGTTATACCGTTTAAGCTGGGAAAGTAAAACTGTTCTCCTAGGCAGTCACAGGTTTTATTCATGTTCACTGGTAATAGCAGTCTGTGTGACTAGCCTGACGGGATACCTGTTTTTGCTTGCTTGTTTGTTTTTGCTCCTATATATTGTTATCAGAAGTACGGGGTTTGTTCTTTTCCGGCTCTGCGTCTAATTAGCTGAGTGCCCGAATTTTGAGTCTCGGTGTTCTCATCTATAAAATGAAGAATAGTACTTGGTTCACAAGTGTAGTTTGAGGACAGAATGAGCTGAGGTGTACGAAAGCACTTTGTAAAACTGCAAACCACTGTGGACACGTAAAGTTTAAATACTTGAGTTTTGAAATGGCTTTTGCTGCTGTTTGACTACTATCAGTATTTCAGTGTTTGGGGTCTTTTAGATTCATAAGGTTTTATTTCCTGAGACGCCCCAATATGAGAATAGTTGACTTGGGTCCTGTTCTTGATCTGCCTTTTGAATCTGCTAATTTGAACTTAAATGTTAATGAGTTACATTTTTCACGAAGATATATCTACGAGTGTGTCTCCTTCAAAGGTAATAACTTCAAGGGAAGCGTTTCACACACAGAAAAAAAAACCTATTTGGTACGTGAAATAGATGCTGGCATCACCTCTTAAGGTGAGACCTTCAAGTGTATGGGCGGAAGCTGCAGAAGCTTCTCAGATAAGGCCCCTCGTACTCCATATGGTTGGAGGGATGTCTGTGATTGAATGTTTCTCTCTGGAAGTGGCAATACACAGAGCTTTTAATACAGTAAAAGGAAAGAAAATAGAGTGCTGTTCCTACAAGAAGAAACGTGAAGGGGGAAAAAATTATGCTTACTAAAGTAAGAGGACCATAAATCTTTAATGCCTTTAGCATCGTTTCATTTTATTCACCCCATTCTTTTTGATAGAAGAACTTGAGGCAGATTTTTTTTTAAATCACAGTATCCTCTTCTGCAACAGGGAAAGCTGCAGCTTTTGAACAGCTGTTGAATTATTGAAATACTCAGTTTTGGATATTTATTTCTATTTATTTCAGAGAACGTTTATTGGGAACCTGCTGTGGATAAAATATATCCATAATCTTAGAAGCTCCCAGTTGCTGGTTGCCTCCTTTGTAAAAAATAACCACAGAATCATTATATTTTGTCCCGTGTTTGCATAAAATGGGGTATTTCTTTCACATTTGGGTAATTTTGTGGACCAGACTGTGACTTGATTATCAAATGCCACATTATCATTGATTTTGGTCTTTTCCTAGCCTCTTGTTGCTGTACCACATAGAATTCACTCAACAAGTAGAAATGTAAGAGAAGAAAAAACCCGCTCGGAGATAAACTGTAAGTATATACTTTACACAGTTCATAATTTAACAATGAGAAATAAGATTTCAGGTTGTAATTTAGTTAACAATTACTTTTGTTTCATTTTTTTCCAAATAGTCTTTCTTAGTAAATCTTTTTAAAGGTAGAGTTTAATTAAGGCAGTAAAAATTTTTTACTTACTTTATTCCTGGGGAATTTTCTGTGGCAAGAGAGGGGATGTATTCATGTTGTTATTGTTTGGGAGGAGGAATAAAATCCCTCAACCAGGCAGGACAGAAGTAATTGAGGCACTGCTTCTTAAACCGATAGGTGTGTACAACTAACCTTGAGAGCTTGTTGAAGTGGTTTCTGATTCAGTGGATCTGCTGTGGGAGTGAGGTTCTTTACTTCTCACAAGCTCCCAGGTTATGGAGACGCTTATGGTTCCAGGACCACACTTTGAGTAGCAAGGAGAGATAGAGATCTGCAAACTGGCTTAGCGTCTGAGTGTCCTGAGCACCTTTAAAACTAGGTTCCAAGCCCCACTTTTCCACAGATTCTGATTCACTAGGTCTTGGGTCAGCCCAGGAATCTGTCTTTTAAAAACAGCCCTCTGGGTAATTCTTATGTACACGAGCGAGTTATGGGCCCACCGAGACAGACCTTTCATTCACAGGGAATCTGGTGCTGTCAGCTCATCAGTGATGAACTCTGCCAGCAGGAATCTGCAATAATAGTGCCTGAACTTCGTTTTTCTTTTTGGAAGCATTAATTCTCTATGACTTAGAATACTAATTTAGTGCAATCGGGCACTGTGATAACAGTTTTCTGTGAATTAAAGATTTATCCTGAAGGACCTAAAATCCAAAATGGCTTTAGTGAAATTATGTGGTAACTTAAAGATAACTACTGAAAAGAAGCTGTTCCCAATTTTTGGCTAGATTAGTAATGCTAATTATAATAATACATTTCATTCTTCAAGATGAATCCACCTCTTTGTCTGAAAAGCTAATAAATAAGTAGTGGCAGACACCATTTAGTAGGAAAAAAACAAAAGAAATGCAGAGATGAAGAGATTTGCCTGTGGGATGGAGGGAGACTCCAGGTTAACAGCAAGCCCTGGATCCCTCAGCCTCCAGCCCAGTGGTCTTTCACAAACACTGCTCCGTTTCAGAAACCGCCTCATCACACTTGTGTGGCTTTTACACTGCAAGTCCTTTGTAAACTTCCTTTGAAACTTTGGCTGGACCATACACTGTATATTAAGTTCTTAGAAAAGCTTTGTGCTGGTGCTACTTGGAAGTACTCTTAAAAAGGAGGAAACTCTTGGGGCGCCTGGGTGGCTCAGTCGGTTAAGCGTCCGACTTTGGCTCAGGTCACTATCTCACAGTCTGTGAGTTCGAGCCCCGCGTCGGGCTCTGTGCTGACAGCTCAGAGCCTGGAGCCTGTTTCAGATTCTGTGTCTCCCTCTCTCTCTGCCCCTCCCCTATTCATGCTCTGTCTCTCTCTGTCTCAAAAATAAATAAACGTTAAAAAAAAAAAAAAAGGAGGAAACTCTTGAAAGAAAGTACCGTACATTGTACAAAAAGCCCAGGACTGGGATTTGGTACTCTGTTTGCCAGCAATTGTCTGTGTGACCTTTAAGCTCCATCTGAAGCCAGATGGTTTAAACTTGCTGATTTCCCTCCAAAAGTATTTTTCTGAAAGTGACAACCTTAGTATATGAGCAAAATTTCCTATTTTTTTTTAATTAAAAAAAAAATACTTAACAAGATGTCTTTGTCCTTTCTTTGATAATACGGATGGTGAGATCAGAGATGTCTTTGTAGTTCATTTAGAAAACTTTATACAGTACTGTTGAAAATCTCATTTAAGGCACTTTTATCTTGTTATCCAGTTCTTTTAAAAAATTACATTATCAGACTCTTTATTGCAAAGTGCAGTTCTTACTGAATCATTCTTTACAAATTTATATTTGTGACTCTCAGCTTGTAACTGCGTATGCATGTGTATGCTGTTTAAAACTAGATGCCTATACCCCAGTTTTTCTGAGATTCTCATGTGCCCTCCTTTTGATGGGAGCAGGTCCCTTCTCCCCCATTTGCCAGTAAAAGAGGTGTCATATCCCTCGTTGAGGTAGCAACAGAATTAAAACCACCACTTTGTTAATTTGTGAGTTTGGTATTTGAGGCTTTTAAATCTTTCACAGTGTTCTAATATCTGCTTTCTTAGAATGTTTTATGACTTTATGTGAGATATGATAGAATATAGAATAGTTAATGCTGTTGTCTATAAAGACAAGCTTTGGAAAAATTATTCTAAAAATTGTATACAGTTGTTCCTCCTGATAATGTTTTATGTTTACATTTACATGGTGTCTCTCCATGCAGCGAAGGTTTTCTCTTTATGAAACCAGATGGTGTTTAAGCAACATATATACGAAAACTGACTCCTGTGCAGAAAGGGTGTTATTCTTTCCCTTTTAGGAATCCTCTCTGCCTTCATATCATTAAATACAATAAGCAAAGACTCGCTTTAGGAAATAATTCCAGGGCTCTTCCTGTCTGCCTTAATAGGGTTAGTTTTGATCCATAATTGCTAGTGTAGGGTCAGCAAGTGGGAATGTTGGAGTGGAGCTGTCTCAAGCTAAAAGGGAGTTTTCATCTGGATATTAAAATAGAAATTTACAGTGTCTGGCTTGACATATGTTCAAGGAGATGGTAGAGGAAACAGATCAAGACCAATCGACAGCTAGTTACAGATAAGTAGGATTTTCTCACATTATGAAGAACATCATAAATAGCACTGCAGCCTAGGATGGTTGACCAATAATTATTTGAACAGTAGCTGGAAGATTCTCTGGCAGAAGCTTGACATCACTTGAGAGAGTTTGAAGAGAACAGGCATGAAGAATAAATCTCCAGAGGGACTGTGCTGCGCCCCCCCCCCCCTTCTAGCAATGCATTCCCACAGACTACAGAGTAGTACTTTGCCCACAGAGGACAGGGGTATAGGAGCCCTGCTACAGTTAAGATTTTGTCCTTGTTAGGAAAGTTAGTCTAAGACAACATCTCTGCTCCCCAGCACTCAGTGATTATACAGATTATATATATATACAGAATATACAGATTATTCTGGCGGGGGGAAGCAGGTATGTTCACATGTGACAGTAACACAAGACAGATAGATGCACAAACTGTCCTCGTGTAAATTTATTACACAGATTTAACTTTGCTGTTTGATGACAAATACAGGTGAGAGCTGTTCAATAGGCCTGTATCAAGGTAAGGTAGGCAGATATTAAAATATTTTAATACCTTACCTAAGAGTTATTTTATGATCTTTGATGTGTGATCATGTGTGGACAGGGGTGAGGAACCCATTACTGAAGAACCTACTCATCTCTAGGGGCCAGAATTTGATATCTGGTCCATAACAGCTGTAAACTATGTACATACTTATACAACTGGAGGTCTTACAGGGCTGTTTTTCCCAGCCTTTTTCACTTATCCCTTCTATTGATAAATATTCAAATCTCATGGTTTCTTTTAACTGGTATTAACATTCACAATAAATCATACGTACTAAGCTAAAATAAAAACAATTATAAAAATGATTATACTTTAAAATTTCACTCATTTCCTGACCTTGATTGAGAATGACTGTTTTGGCTGAAGCTCTTACTAGTTGAACTGTGATATATTTGTGATTGTGTTTCTTCTTTTTAATGTTTTGTTTGTGCCTCTGCTTTTATTTCAGTGGTTTTGAATGCTTTACCCTGGTGATAAAAGCAGATAATGATAGTGAGATATGGAAATTAGAGGTAAAGATAATGAAACATTCAGTATATTGTAATAGCAAGGAAGAAGGTGAAAGTAGCACAGTTTATATATGCTCTAGGTAGTTTATACCTGAGCTACAGTGATGTACTATTTATTGTTGTATAATAAATTTCCCCAAAATTGAGTAGCTTAAAATAATGAACATTTATTCTCATACATATTCTGAGGCTCAGGAATCCAGGACAACTTTGCTGGGTGGTTCTGGCTCACATCTGTTATGAAGTTATATCAGCTGGGGCTAAAGTCATTTGAAGGCTTGGCTGGGCTGGAGGATATGCTTCTGTGGTTGCATAACTATTAACTGAGGCTTCAGTTACTTGCCACTTGACTCTCCTTAGGGCTGTTCACAACATGACTTCAGAGCAAGTAGTCCAAAAGAGAGCCCAAGATAGAAGCCTTACCTTGGAAGTGATACACCATCACTCTGCCATATTCATTTGATCACAGAGACCAACGCTGGTGATGTGGGAAGGGACTACACAAATTGATGAACACTAGGAGGCAGGAATCATTAGAGGCCAACTTGAAGGCTGGCTTCCAAAAGTAGTCTGCCTCAGTTGCTGTCTGCCCACCTAAATCCTGAGTTAGATGCTCTCTAGTGAATGCTGGGCCACAGTGAAGTAGGTTAGATCCTGACTGTAACATACACAGAATTCTGCTAATCATTTTTTAATTTAATTTTATTTTTTACTATGGAAGAGGCCTAAGACTAACAGATTTAGCTTTAAATAGCCTACCTAGACTTTCTTGGACTTTTTCCAGCCAACAGATTCTTAATTTAAAACATTGGGTTTTGATCCCTAAATGGTACATGGTAAAATTAAATGTATTGCCATAGAGTAACTTCTAAAATTATTACGTCTTTAAGAATACAGAAAGAGATCATGGCTTTACTTCTTTTCTTCTTTAGTTGGCCAAGTAAAATTTGATCCACCCTTAAGGAAGGAGACAGAACCACATCATGAACTTGTAAGTAGTGTAGTCTTGGAATGTTAACACTAAAAATAAATATTTTAATTAGTCTTTGTGATATTGGTAATGACTAAAAAGTCTAGTTCTTGATATTTTCAAAAGCATTTGGGGAAATAAAAAGGTAAGTAATTCTAAAATTACAAAAAATAAATCTGTGTTGCTGAGATCGAATATTCTTAATGTTAGGAGAAATGTACTAGTTTTACCATTCTCCTATTAAATGTTTTTAATGCTGACCTGTTAATTTTTTTTTTTTTATTTTTGTTTTCCAGTTTTCGAGGGGCTTTTTGTGTACGCATTTGTTAGGATAAATGCCACCATTTTAAATTAAAATGTTGGACCAATAAAAACATCTCACTGAATTTATGGGCAGCCTTTTAAGAGTGTAAGCCAGTTTTCTAAACATGAGGGTAGAGTCAAATCTATTGGGACTAAAACTCAGGAGAGACCAGGCATACATAATAGATCAAGTCTGTCATTCGTTTAAGGCTTGCTAACTCTATGAATGTTCTTTTCATTACTGTTTTTTGTTAATTTTTTATAAACACCTTCCTAGATATGTGATAATATATTTTTAGATTCAGTCTTAGAAACAACATGTTTTGCAAATATTTGAGATGTTACTATCCTATGGAAGAATTTAAAAAATGAGACTTAAAAAACAAAATCAATCCTAATGAAATTAGTTTCCTAGAGCTCCAGATTATATGTTGTTTTTTTTTTTTCTGTTCAATACTGAGAAGAAAGTAACTATTAATAAGTAGTAAGGATTGAAATGGAAACTTTCTTAAACTTAATGCTTTTGTGAACCCACTTGACTAAAGGTATACAAAGTGGAGTTATTCTAATTCAGTATACCAGCATGGAGGAAAGGAATGTTAAAAATTCTTAAAATGATTATAACATTTAAACCTAACATTTATGTAGAGGATGTAGAAGGTTAAGAACAAAAGTAGTAATGATGTTTATAAATGCTAATAGTTACTTTGTTAAGGCAGTTTGAGTTTGTTTCCTGTTTCTCTTTTGAAGTTGGCATTGCATGTATTTAAATTATATACTAGTTTAATAAAACTGTATTACAAAGCAAAGTTGTTGCAATATTGCTATTTTACAAGCTTCTTAAGATTATTTGACTTGCCATTTGCCTTAATAAAATTATTAGCAGGACTAATCTCATTTGTGACAGTTTCCCTTTGTGAATTTGTGGCTTTTAGTTTAAGTGTAAATAACTTGGGTTTCTTGGTCTCTGCTAAACAGCCCGACAGTGATGGTTTTTTGGACAGTTCAGAAGAAATATACTACACTGCAAGATCTAATCTGGTATTTCTCATCTTCTGATTTTCTTTGTCAGCATTGTTTAGTCTTAATTGTTTTTGATTTTTTTGATCAAATATTTTGTTCAATTTTAATGAACCAGTTTAAACATCATTTTATAAGTTCCTGCCATTTAGCAAGGTTCTATATATTGATTATAGCATTTTTTTCCAAAACAAGTTAGATGTATCTACTCAAGTGTATTATAATGTAATAAAAACTAAAATCTATTTTCCTTTTTTATGGAAAGTATTTAATTTTCTCACTCAAATGGGTTTTTTTAGAAATTACATTTCCCTATAAAAATGTCATTTTAATAATGTGACTTATTTTAGTGAACTAGAAACCATCCATATATGTATTACATATCCGTTCATATATATACAACTGTTTTTATATATTGCATATATAACATATATGGAAATAGTTTCAAAAAATAACTTACCCCTAGTTAACAATGAAATCTGTCTCAGATGAAATTTTAACTTTTTAGCATTAGGTAATATCTCATTTTCTCAGGCCAAAATTTGGATTTTAAAGCCTCTCTGAAGTTATAAGTATTAAGGCTGTTTTACCATTAGGTAAGAAAAGAGGGAAACTAACTCTGGTAAATATTAAATAAATAGTAACTTTAATAGTTGCTATTGAGTAGTTTTTTTCTACTTCAGTAGGTAGCCGGGACCCGAAGTTGCCTCCATATTTATTCTTAGATTCTATTTTTCTGCCTTTTCATTGGAATTTTCTTTCTTTTTCCTTTCTCTCTGCCTTAATAACGTACTTCTTTCAATTCTGGTTAGTTTAAATGATTCTTTATATAAATTCTTTAATCTATACCCTATAACATTTGTAGAACATAAAATGTTGAGCATAATTTCTCTTTTGAAGAAGTTGCTGTCTTAATGGGAAGAAATTCCTTGGACATACAAACTTTCAGCTGTGCAACAAAATATACAGTGGATTGCCAGCAGGTGTTGACTGTTGAGGAGAGGCTGATATTTATGTAATAAGTGTATGGAAATCAGAGGAGAAAAGCTTTGGGGTTAATGTGGCTTATCTGGCTTCAGGAAGGGACTAAAACTGATTTCACTGTAGTGTAGGAACCCTTATAGAGTCTTCAGGAAGTGAATGGACAGATGCCTCCAATGTTTCATGGGAATTGATGTGGGAACAGTCATCGGCACAGATGCCAGTTTTGAGAGATGGCAGATAAAGAGCTGAAATTATGAAATTGGCATACTACTCCTTGAATCATGGTATTGGCTCAGAAGAGGAGGATTGAAGTCATCAAAGAAGAAGTGATAGATGAAACCATGATTGCATTTGTTCCCTAGTTAGGTCCCAAGAAGGAAGGAGTGCAGAAAACTGTTACCACAGTGGGTGATGCCTGTGTTTTGCAGTTAAAGGTAGAACCAACATGGGGGAGAAAGAAGCAGTTGGAAAGCTGGAAGAGTCAATATCAATACTTGGACTGTCACGAAAGAAAGAAGGATGCATCCGATGGTCCAGAGAGGACCAGAAAGTGTCAGGATTGAGAGTTAACTGTCCACAGGGGCAAGTGAGATGAAATGTCTGAAGAAAACACTATCAGCGGCTTCTGGATTGAAGATTTTTTTCAGAATTACACATACATAGGCTAGAGTGACAATTAGTGAAATTTGTTGTGGAAATAAAAGATCACAAAATAAGCTTAAACTGACCATCATTAATATTCTCTAGAAAAGACAACAGCAACAAACCCAGAAACATGGTCTTTAAAATTACAGTTATTCTCTTCTGTTCTCTGGGTTTCTAGAACTAGCCTAGTAACATGAATAAATTATGGCTCTGTTCCCTAGAACTGTCCTACCCCCAAATAATCAGGAGTTTCTGACAGAGGGAGCAGCTGACAGGCTGTCTTGTGACAGAGGGCTTTAGGGACAGTTAACTAATTACATAGTTCTGGCAGAAAAGGATGAACAAAATATTTGTCAGACCCTACAATTTATAAAATCAAACTTTAAAAGTTCACCTCTGATGATGGTAAAAACTAACATTCATCTACAAGTTTTTATACACCAGGCATTCTAAATGCTTCAAATGTATTAAAATCTTTGTATTAGAAATGAGGGAACTTAAGGTGCAAAGAAGCTGAAATTGGTCTTACTCCTCAGCTAAATAATAGCCCACCAGGGGTTTGATCAAGGCAGCTGGTTCAGGAAATGAAACCTAAACCACTGCCTGTTGCATCTACCCCAAATACTGAGCTCACGCTCATGGTCTCTCTTTTTAATCATGTATATATGTTCCATGGTTATTATTATTTTTGAAAAGAATGTACCTGTTTTACTGTTTGTTTTTAATGTTTGTTTATTTTGAGAGAGAGCGCGTGTGTGCGCGTGCACCAGCGGGGAAGGGGCAGAGAGAGGGAGAGAGAGAATCCCAAGCCAGGCTCTGTACTGACAGCAGTACTGATGCGGGGCTTGATCTCATGAACTGTGAGATCATGACCTGAGCCGAAATCAAGAGTTGGGTGCCACCCAGGTGCCCCCATAGTTATTGTTACTTTTTCTTTAATTTTTTTTTTTTTTTTTTTTTTTAGAGAGCATGTGCATGTGCACAAGCAGGGAGGGGCAGAGGGAGAGAGGGAGAATCCTGAGCAGGGCCTCAATCTTGGCAACCCTGGGATCATGACCTGAACCAAAATCAAGAGTTGGATGCTCAACTGCCTGAGCCACCCAGGTGCACCATTATTCTTTTATTGTGGTAAAATATACATAACATAAAATTTACCATTGTGAGATTTTTTAAGTGTGCAGTTCAGTGGCATTAGGTTCACTCATATTGTGCAACTATCACCGCTATCCATCTGCAGAACTTTTTCGTCTTTCCACACTGCAACTCCTTACCTATTAAACAGTAACTCCCATTCCCCCTTCCTTGCAGCGCCTGGCAACCACCATTCTATTTTTTGACTCTTTGAAGTACCTCACAGATGTGGAATCATACAATAGTTGTCCTTTTTTGACTGGCTCACTTCACTTAGCATAATGTCACAATGTGTTTAAGATTCATTCATGTTGCTGCATGGGTCAGAATTCCCTTTTTAAGGTCGAATAATATTCCTGTGTGTGTGTGTGTGTGTGTGTGTGTGTGTGTGTGTGTGTGTATGTACACGTGTGTACCACATTTTGTTTGTTCATTCATCTATCAATGGGACAGTTGCATTGCTTCCACCTTTGGACTATTGTCAGTAACGTTGCTGTGAACATGGTGTACAAACATCTTTCAAGTTTCTACTTGAAGTTCTTTGGGGCATAGAACATGAAAGGGAATTGCTACATCATATAGTAATTCTACATTTAATTTTTGAGGGAAATGCCGTACCATTTTCCATAGCAGCTGTGTCATTTTACATTCCCCCCAGCAGTTCACATGGGCTTCCAATTTTTCCACATTCTCTTCAATGCTTCTTATTTTCTGTGTGTGTGTGTGTGTGTGTGTGTGTGTGTGTGTGTGTGAGATAATAGCCATCCCAATGGGTGTGAAGTGTCCATAGCTGTTTCAATCCCCTGATTTCATCAGTCCTGAAACTTTGGCACTGTCAGCAAGATTTCCACCTGTTCCAAATACTTGTTGCTGGCCACTAGAAAGAAACCTGTTGCACACAAAATGTCTGGCCATCATCTTAGCACCAAGATGGCAGCTCTAAATCTTTTGGGACCCAGATTTACCCTTTTAAAGACTTGTTGCTTAAAAGTCCCATATCATCAGTGATTTCAGTGCTAAATGTATTCATTTTATGATTTTAGAAATGAATTGAGAATACTACATCTCAGTTTTCGTTATTAACATTACAATGATTTCTTAAAAATTAGAACAGAGCTTGATTTCTAGGATTGTTAGTAATAAAGATCTGCAAATTTTGAGAAGACGCTTAAATTTAAAAACTTCACCATAATGCAGTAATTAAATAGTAAGAGTTTTGCTTCTAGAAGAAAGCATAGGCAGTAATCTCTTTTGTTGCCTTAGCAACATTTTTCTAGGTATGTCTTCTAAGGCAAGGGAAACAAAAGCATAAATAAATTATTGGGACAATACCAAAATAAGCTTTTGAACAGCAAAGGAAACCATCAGCAAAATGAAAAGGTAACCTATTGAATGAGAGAAGGTATTTGCAAATGATATATCCAGTAAGAGGTTAATATCCAAAATATCTTGAAAAAACTTACACAACTCAACACCAAAAATACAACCCAGTTAAAAAATGAGCAGAGGACCTGAATAGACATTTTGGCCAACAAACCGATGAAAAGATGGCCAACAGCACTAATCATCAAGCAAATGCAAGTCAAAACCACAATGAGTTATCACCTTACACCTGTCAGAATGGCTAAAATCAAAAAGTCAAGAAATAATAAGTGTTGGCAAGGATATGGATAAAAAAGGAACCCTTATGCACTGTTAGTGGGAATGCAAATTAGTGTAGCCACTATGGAAAACAGTGTGGAGGTTTCTAAAAAAATGAAAAAATAGAGATACCATATTATCCAGTAATCACATTACTGGGTATTTACCCAAAGAAAATGAAAACACTAATTCAAAAAGATACATGCCCACCCCTCTGTTTATTGCAGCATTATTTATAGTAGCCAGGATGTTGAAACTTAAGTGTAGATAAATGAATGGATGAAGATGTGGTATATATATACAATGGAATATTAATTACTCAGCAATAACAAAAAATAAGATCTTTCCATTTGCAACAACATGGATGGACCTAGAAGGTATGCTAAGTGAAATAAGTCAGAGAAAGACAAATACCCTATGATTTCACTTATATGTGGAATCTAAAAAACAAAAAGCAAATGAACAGATAAGCCAAAACAAACAATCAAACAAAAAACCCAGGAGCAGGCCCATAAATAAAGAGAACAAGCTGGTAGTTGCCAGAGGGGAGGGGAGAGGAGATGGGCAGAATGGATGAAGAGGAGTGGGAGGTACAGGCTTCCAGTTACCGAATGAATTAGTCACAGGGATAAAAGGTACAACATAAGGAATATAGTCTGTGGTATTGTAAGAATGTGGTCTGATGATAGATGGTAGTGTGGTGAGCACAGCACAATGAATAGAGAGGTCTAGATCACTATTTGTATGCCTACAACTAATGTAATAGGTGTCGATTGTACTTTAGTTTAAAAAAAAAAAAACTTTTTATCTTTAGGAGGTCCCAGTAGTTCGTTTTTGCTTTTGTTTCCCTTGTCTCCAGAGGCATATCTCTAGTAAGGAGTTGCAGCGGCTGAGGTCAAAGAAGTTGCTCCCTGTTTTCTCCCGTAGTATTTTGATGGTTTCCTGGCTTACATTTAGGTCTTTCATCCATTTTGAATTTATTTCTGTGTATGGTGTAAGAAAGTGGTCCAGTCTTATTCTTCTGCTGTCCAGTTTTCCCAGCACCATTTACTGAAGAGACTGTCTTTTTACCATTGGATATTCTTTCCTGCTTTGTCGAAGATTAGTTGGCCATACATTTGTGGGTCCATTTCTGGGATCTCTATTCTGTTCCATTGATCTTTGTATCTGTTTTTTGCACCAGTACCATACTGTCTTGATGATTGCAGCTTTGTAATGCAGTTTAAAGTCTGGAATAATCGTGATGCCTCCAGCTTTGGTTTTCTTTTTCAACATTAATTCAGCTATTTGGGGTCTTTTCTGATTCCATACAAATTTTGGAATTGTTCTAGCTCTGCAAAGGATGCTAGTGTTATTTTGATAGGGATTGCATTCAATGTGTAGATTGCTTTGGGTAGTATCAACATTTTAACAATATTTGTTCTTCCAGTCCATGAGCATGGAATGTTTATCCATTTATTTGTGTCTTCTTCAGTTTCTTTGATAAGCTCTC
This sequence comes from Panthera uncia, assembly GCF_023721935.1. NCBI lineage: Eukaryota > Metazoa > Chordata > Mammalia > Carnivora > Felidae > Panthera > Panthera uncia. The sequence continues at coordinate 8,885,928 of NW_026057579.1, forward strand.
TGTAGTTCTCAGCATACAGATCTTTTCATTCTGATCAGGTTTCTTCCTAGGTATCTTACAGTTATTGGTGCAGTTATAAATGGGGTCAATTCCTTGATTTCTCTTTCTGCTCCTTCATAATCGGTGTATAGAAATGCAACCGATTTTTTTTTAAGTTTATTTTTAGAGAGGGAGAGAGAGTGTAAGCAGGAGAAAGAGAGAGAGAAAGAGAATCCAAGCAGGCTCAGCACTGTCAGCACAGAGCCCGACGTGGGGCTTGATACCACGAACTGTGAGATCATGACCTGAGCTGAAATCAAGAGTCAGAGGCTTAATCGACTGAGCCACCCAGGCACCCCACTGCAACCAATTTCTGTATGTTGATTTTATATCCTGTGACTTTGCTAAATTCATGTATCCATTCTAGCAACTTTTTGGTGGAGTCTTTCATGTTTTCCACAGAGTATCATATCATCCGCGAAGAGTGAAAGTCTGACTTCTTCCTTGCCAGTTTGTATGTGTTTTATTTCTTTTTGTTGTCTGATTGCTGAGGCTAGGACTTCCAGGTGAGAGTGGACATCCCTGTCATGTTCCTGAACTTAGGAAAGCTCTTAATTTTTCCCCATTGAGGATGATATTAACTGTGGGTCTTTCATATATGGCTTTTATGATGCTGAGGTATGTTTCTTCTGTCTCTAATGTCTTTTTTTTTTAATGTTTGTTTGTTTGTTTGTTTTTGATAGAGAGAGAATCAGAGGCAGGCTCTAGACTCTGAGCTGTCAGCACAGAGTCCAGCGCGGCACTTGAACTCACAATGAGATCATGACGTGAGCCAAAGTCAGACGTTTTACCAACTGAGCCACCAGGCACCCCTGTCCTTAATTTCTTGAGGGTTTTAATCAAGAAAGGATGCTGTATTTTGTTAAATGTTTTTTCTGCATCTGTTGAGAGGGTCATAATGGTTCTTCCCTTTCTTTTATTAATGTGGTATATCGTGATTGATTGGCAAATATTGAACCAGCCCAGTACCCAGGAATAAATCCCACTTGATCAAGGTGAATAATTCTTTTAATGTACTGTTGAATTCGATTTGCTAGTATCTTGTTGAGAATTTTTGCATCTAGGTTTATCAGAAAGATTGACCTGTAATTCTCCTTTTTAGTGAGGTCTTTGGTTTTGGAATCAAGGTAATGCTGGCTTCATAGGACGAGTTTGGAATGGAAAAAGATATTTGCAAATGACATATTGGATAAAGGGTTAGTTTCCACAATCTATAAAGAATTTATCAATCTCAACACCCAAAAAAACAATGAATAATAATTCATAATGAACCAGATATACCAATAATAAACCAAAAAATAATAATCCAATGAAGAAATGGGCAGAAGACATGCATTGACGCTTTTCCAAATAAGACATCCAGATGACACAGACATCCAGCAGACACATGCAAAGGTGCTCAACGTCACTCATCATCAGGGAACTACAAATCAAAACTACAATAAGATACCACCTCACACCTGTCAGAATGGCTAAAATTAACTCAGGTAACATCAGATGTTGGTGATGATAAGGAGAAAGGGGAACCCCTTTGCTCTGTTGGTGGGAATGCAAACTGGTGTGTCCACTCTGGAAAACAGTGTGGTGGTTCCTCAGAAAATTAAAAATAGGACTACTCTACGACCCAGCAATTGCACTACTAGGTATTTATCCAAAGGCTGCAAAAATGCTGAAGGAGCACATGCACCCCAATGTTTATAGCAGCACTATCAACAATAGCCAATTAGGGAAATAGCCCAAAATGTCCATCAGCTGACAAATGGATAAAGAAGATGTGATATATACATATATGTACAATGGAATACTATCCTGTGATAAAAAAGAATGAAATCGTAACCATTTTCAACAACATGGATGGAACTAGGGTGTATTATGCTAAGCGAAATAAGTCAGTCAGAGAAAGACAAATACCATATGATTTCACTCATATGTGGAATTTAAGAAACAAAACAGATGAACATAGGAAAAGAGAAGGAAAAATAAGATAAAAACAGAGAGGAAGGCAAACCATAAAAGACTTTTAAATACAGAGAACAAACTAAAGTTTGCTGGAGGGAAGGTGGATGGGGGATGGACTAATGGCTGAAGGACCTTAAGGAGGGCACTGTTGAGATAAGGGTATTATATGTAAGTGATGAATCCCTAAATTCTACTCCTGAAACCAATACTACATACAGGTTAAATAACTTGAGTTTAAATTTCAAAAAAAGAATAATACAGTAGATACATATTTACCAATGTGGAAAAAAATAAAAATTAAAAAAAAGAAATGTAAACATATCCTTAATCATTTTTATATTTATTTCATGGAGGAATGATAATACTTAGGATATGTTGGTGAAAAAATATATATTATTAAAGAAATAGTAAGAGTTTTGCCCATAACCATAAAAATGGGTTTATCTAACGTACTGTCTTTAGATTAAAAAATTATACACCTGTTTAATTGATGCCAATTTTTTCTAATTTGCCCAGTTTTTCTGGGTATTTTAGCCTATACAATAATGAAAAATATATTTAAAGTTAATTATATGGAAAACATGTTAATTGGTGTGGAGGAACATAAGTAGTAACATAATCTTTGCTCTGAAGAAAGTTATGGTATACTTGAAAAAGTAAGAATAAAAAATTTAAATTGTAATTTAAAACATGTCAGAAAGGGGTACCTAGGTGGCTCACTCAGTTAAGTGTCCAGCTTGGACTCAGCTCAGGTCTCGATCCCAGTCATGAATTCAAGCCCCGCATTGGGCTCCATGCTGGGCGTGGAGCTTACTTTAAAAAAAAACAAATATGTCAGAAAGGTATACCCAGTTGATCATTATTAGTAAATAAGAAAAGTACTTTAAGAAACCCCTGAATTACGGACTTAAAGCCATATTACAAAGCTGTATGGTACTGGCACAAAGACAGACACTCAGATCAATGGAACAGAATAGAGAACCCAGAAATGGACCCACAAACGTATGGCCATCTAATCTGTGACAAAGCAGAAAAGAATATCCAACGGAATAAAGACAGTGTCTTCAGCAAGTGGTGCTGGGAAAACTGGATGCGACATGCAGAAAAATGAACCTGGACCACCAGACACAAAAATAAACTCAAAATGGATGAAAGACCTCAATGTAAAACAGGAAACCATCAAAATCCTCGAGGAGAAAGCAGGCAAAAACCTCTTTGATCTTGCCCGCAGCAACGTCTTACTCAACACTTCTCCGGAGGCGAGGGAAACCAAGGCAAAAATGAACTACTGGGGCCTCATCAAAATAAAAAGCTTCTGCACAACGAAGGAAACAATCAGCCAAACTAAAAGGGAACCGACAGAATGGGAGAAGATATTTGCAAATGATATAGTAGAGAAAGGGTTAGTATCCAAAATCTATAAAGAACTTATCAAACTCAACACCCAAAAAACAAATAATCCAGTGAAGAAATGGGCAAAAGAGATGAATAGATACCTCTCCAAAGAAGACATCCAGATGGCCAACCAACACATGAAAAACGCAACATCACTCATCAGGGAAGTACAAATCAAAACCATGACGAGGTACCACCTCACACCTGTCAGAATGGCTAACATTAACAACTTAGGCAACAACAGATGTTGGCGAGGATGCGGAGAAAGAGGATCTCTTTTGCACTTCTGATGGGGATGTAGACTGGTGCAGCCACTCTGGAAAACAGTATGGAGGTTCCTCAAAAAATTGAAAATAGAACTACCCTACAACCCAGCAATTGCACTACTAGGTATTTATCCACGGGATACGGGTGTGCTGTTTCAAAGGGGTACATGCACCCCAATGTTTATAGCAGCGCTATCAACAATAGCCAAAGTATGGAAAGAACCCAAATGTCCATTGATGGATGAATAGATAAAGAAGATGTAGTATATGTATACAATGGAGTATTACTCAGCAATCAAAAAGAATGAAATCTTGCCATTCGCAAGTATGTGGATGGAAATAGAGGGTATTATGCTAAGCGAAATTAGAGAAAGACCAATATCATATGACTTCACTCATATGAGGACTTTAAGATACAAAACAGATGAACCTAAGGGAAGCAAAAAGAATATAAAAACAGGGAGGGGGACAAAACATAAGAGACTCTTAAATATGGAGAACAAACAGAGGGTTGCTAGCGGGGTTGTGGGAGGGGGGATGGGCTAAATGGGAAAGGGGCATTAAGGAATCTACTCCTGAAATCATTGTTGCACTATATGCTAATTAACTTGGATGTAAACTTAAAAAATAAATAAAAAATAAATAGATAAAAGTTAAAAATAAAACCCTGAATTAGGTCAAAATTAAATAAAGTCTAAAAATTATTCTGGAAGAGAAACAGTAAATGTCAACTTCTGTTTATTTTAAATTTGTTAAACTATTACTATTAAATTTATATGATGTAGCTACTTTTCTTACCTAATATATATGAAGACAGTTTCTTAGGAGAACTCATTTATTTTGCACAACGATAGGACATTTTCTACATTGGCAAACCTACCCTGCTTGATCTTCATGTCCGAGTTCATCATGTAAGAGTCATGAATACTGTTCAGCATTTATCTGTTAGTGTTCTGACCTCACTTGCTTCTCTTTTTAAGAAAGTCTTTTTTGATTTGTCCAAGATTCAATCCCTTTTTACTTATGTAAATTGCTGTATTAAAAGGTATCTTAAAATGACCTTATCTAAATCATAATTTTCTCATTTTCTGATGAGGAAAGAAATTCTCTTGAGCTGTTCCCTTTTTTGTTGATTAAAATATATTGCTAACATATTTTTTCTTTTATATTTTTGTAGCCAGCTCTATCAGTTCTGTTGACTTCCTGCTATTTTCTCATCACATGTAGGCTTTGCAGCCTCACACAGGGTTTACAAAAAAGAAAACAATAAAAAGATTTTCTTGAACATGTATTTTCCCTTTCCCGTGTTCCATGTTCTATCCTTTATCTTTTTCAGTGCTTTCTGGCTCTATCCTGCGCTTAGAAATACTTCCCCATTCATTAAAACTGAAGTTAGGATTTTCTGACCCAAAAAGATATTTTCATTGGGCTAGAGTAACCATCTTCAATTTTTGTTTGAGCTGTTCAGATCAAATCTATATAAGGCTATTGCATGTTTTCAGCCCATGTTGTTACTTGTTTGACTTTACTGTATAGCTAAACATTGTCCTTCATTAATAACTTGATGCCTCATTTGTTACTAATTCCCTTATGTTTCTCTTGGCATGTTCAAATGTGTTCTTATTTAGCTTATAAAAGATTGCTATGTTTTACTGTCATCTGGGGTTATCTTGAGTGCTTTTCCAAGCATAATTTTGGTAGCATTTTTCTATTACAGAATAGCTTCCAAGTACTTTTTGATAAATGTTTTAAATCAGTCTTTCTTAGAATGTTCTAAAGATATATAAATGGCTACTAACTTTGCCCAGCTTTTACTTTTTTTCCTTTCCTTTTTATTCTCATTTTTCTTGAATGATTTACTGCCTGAATCCCTGCCATATAATAGGTGGTTGGTAAATAATAGTTGAATTACCTGAGATTCAGTACTTACTAGAGGACTTAGTGTAATTCTTTTACCTGATTGGATTCCTAGCACATTGTTTTTGTTCCATGGTTGCTGAAAACATAACTTGATTTATAGAGAAGGAATTAATAAAGAATAAGCCCCTTTTTATTTTGGCTTTCCTGGTAGTGTTTGACACATGGCACATTTAATCATCACACTTGGATATATCTACAACTTCTCCCTGGCCTGAATGTTATTTTGCTTATGAACCTATGTACAATTTTCTATTAAAATACTACATTTGTTATTTTAGACTCTTACCTTCCTAAATACCTTGCTAATCTCAATGGATTTTTTTAAATCATTGTCATCAACCCGGCAATTGTCATGTACCATAAGATGACTGTTCCTACAACAGCCACATGTGTGTTTATATAACAGAAGCTATTGCCATTCTGCACAAATGTAGAACACTTTTAGAAGCCATCATTTGATTAGGGCCTTAAGAGATTATGTTGGCTTAAAGAGATTGCTGGTGTGGTAGAGGAGGGACGTTACCTGGAGCTGAAGAAAAAAACTTGAAGTTAGGAGTGTATTCATTGAGATTAGTACTTCTCTGTACTGAATTCCAAAGATTAAAGGTTCCTGTACAAAGTCATGACCACTTCAGTTGTACAGCATAATAATTGTGTAGCAGTCTTACGGTAACAGTGATACCATCCTATTAATATCATTATGAATTAAATAGAACAGGTACCCTTTTGCACTAGAATTTCACGTGATACCAGTGTGGTGATGGTTGACTAATCTTACTGTTTTTGATGTATCCTCTCTTCTGTCACTAGTAAGAACATTTATTATGCATGAAAGAACGCAAATATTGAAGAAGACAAGATTTGAATCTTGTCTAAACCAGGATTTTTATTTTGACAGGTCTTGGAGTACTTAAATGTTAAAGTGCTTTTTACTTAAATGTAATGTATCGTTTAGAGTTCTTATGTTCCTAGGCTTAGTATTTTTGTGATCTAGAATTTGTGTATCTTAATGAGGCTGGAGTGTTAGTTATCTGCTTGCAGGAAAATGAACTACTGGCATTGGAACAAGAATTTGTTTTAAGGGCCTGGTTAGTGTGTGGTAGGTGCTATTCTAGACTTTGGGCCTGTAGGGAAGAAAGATGGACGTAACAATTTTCCTGTTTTGAGGAGCTCACAGACTGGTTTCTGTTTTTATAAACTGGTTAATAAATTAATTAAAAGGCAGTTTAAGTGCTAGAGGAGAACTATGTATTCAGTGCCATGAAGACATGGGAAAGTTTGCACCTTCCTTCCTGTACAGTCTTGGAAGCCTCCTCCAAGGAGGTGTCTTTTGCATTAAGTCCTGACTGTGCATCTGGCGATACCTTGTGTATTAGAAAACACTTTATTCTATATTCTGATGAAAATAAAACTCATTTTAAATGTTAAATATTCCCCCTTTATTGTTAAAATCATGCTTGAAATACAGTGACTTAAGGGGAGAAAGGAAGCTTTACTTTGTACTTTCCATAGTTGTTGGAAAACAGTTTTTTCCTCAAGAAGGTATTTGAGTTGAGCATTTATGTTGTTACCCCTTTAAATTTCAATTCTTAAGCCTACAACCCGTAGCATTCAGTGGAAACGTTTAGTTAAGGGACTGCCTTAGTAATACTCCTTTGAAGTTTCACTACTTAGCTCTTTAAAAAATTATTCAAAGCCCTTTAAGTGTAATTTGCAACCTTGCCCATGTTCATCTATACAATTTACTTAAAAAGAGCACCTATTCTATATGTTTAAAAATTATTACCTGCCTAAAGCAACAATAGAAATATGTGAATGTGTATAAATACATAATTATTGCAGATCTTCTATACAAAGTCAAGATTTTTGTTGCTTGTTCTCTTCTGTAATTTTTTTGCTTCATTATAGCTTTGCTATTAAATACCTTATTTGAGCATTTTTCTTTCTAAAAACTGGGTTTTTTTGCAAATTTTAACTAAGAAAGCAATAACCATAAATGAAACTTACATATATTATTCAAACAAGTTCCCAGAAAAATACTGAACTTAAATAATAAAATACGTAAACCACAACTACAAACTTCTGAGATCTTTTATTGTTGGAAGTCCTACCATACCTTTTTTTTAAAGAACATATAGCAATACAGATTTATTTGCAGTCTGGGGTTTCTCTTTTAAAATATATATATTTGTGTATTATGATTTGTGATATACTACTATTTTGCTAAATACATCATTTTGTACTATTAGGATCTACAACTAGAATATGGACAAGGACACCAAGGTAGTTACTTTTTGGGTGCAAACAAGTAAGTAAAGTTCTTTTTAAATTAAATTTATATTCAAGAATAATTAAGTTGCTTTATATTTTATTTATTACATATATCTTGTGCATTTTATTATATATTTAATATAGAAAAATATGTTAATATTTCCAGAAGTAAATTGTATTAGTCTGGTAGATAGGTTTTTATAATACGCTTTCAACTTTTCTTCATTGCTACCTTGCTAATCATTTAGTCAGTAATTGTCATAATGGAGACATTATGTTTTTTATATCAAGCTACTTTGTAGACCTTACTTGTTAGAGAAAACGAAGTACATTCCAACTGAAGACGATACATGTTTCAGAATTTTTTTATTTTATTTTTAAGGTTGACCTCTTTATTCCTTATAAAACTTGCTTTGGTACATATCCCAGTGTGTTGGCTCTGAAAATAGCTGAAAATATTTACAGTGTTTAGAACTCTTTATCCTAACTTTTTAGTTAAGAGCTTTTCAAAAAGGAGATAGTAGTTAAAATGCATCTGCTGTCTTCAGAATTATCAATTCATGCAAGAAGTAAATAGAACAATTATTCACGGCCTCTCCTGTACACCAGGCACTTTCTAGGTGGTACAGCACTGTGGTGAAAAGGCAGCTTACAAGGAGTAACAATTTAAGTTGTTCATAGTCCTCAGAGTAAGGGGACAGGACTCTGCTGTTCTTTGTAGATTCTCATTTTCTGAGTTCATGGAGAAATTACCATTATAAAATCTAATATGTAAGGAAATACTATTTAAATTGTCAAAATCTCTCAGCAATGTAGATACTGTTTTAACAATCAGAACATCTTAAAATTGCAACATATAATTTCACTTATACATTAGAGAGTTGAAAAATATGTATACATCCATAGTTTAAGCAGTTGAGGAACGATGACTGAAGACAGTAGTTCAGATTTAAAGATAATGCAAAATCGTGTCTCCCTTTTTTAGACTAAATGTTTAATTTAAATACCCTATCTTTTCTCAACACAGAGAAGAGACTTTGAGTGACCGCCTAGAGAAATGCATTAGTTTGGATTTAAGCTGAATTTCAATTAAATACGATGAATTTGTTTTTAATTAACCTGATTTAAGTTTCCTAAAATGGGAAAAAGGCATACAATTCCCCTGATAGAAAAATGAGATTTTATCTAAATAGTAACTCTGTGCTATTTATAATCTCTCCTGATTCATTAATGGACAGCAAAGGAAGGTGTGTCTCATAGTGGTTAGCAAATAAAAATTCTGAAGTGCTTTTTTTATTATTTTGTCTTAATATAAGGTCACTAGTTTTAAGGACCTTGTTAGCAAATTTTGGTGTATTTTAAGAGACAGTGGATGATTTGGAGAAAAATTCCATTTACACTTTTTTGGTTCATTTTAAATATATTTTTAAATTATATACTAGCAAAAATGCAAAAAAGAAATATGGCCCATCACTAAATGCTTTTCCAGATTCCTTAGTTCCCATTGTCTAATATCTGATTGTTAGACATTTTCATAGTATATAGTTACTTTGGCTAGGTAAAATGTTAATAATTTGCCCAACCTTCATTTTTTGATTAATTGGATCCCTGCTTAAGGAACTGTATTCTATATAACGAATCACTGGCAAGGTAGGTTGGCCAAAAATTTGACCTTTGGCTGTGTTTCGTGTACAGGTATATACATACATGTGACATGAGCATGGATGTAGCACTTCTCTTACTGTACTGATATGTCTGCTTTATTCTTGTGACCAGGCAGTGTTTTAAAACTCACAGGATTTCCTGCTTTCTCCATAGGTGATCAGGCAGACAGATTTCCATTTATGGGTTTCTACCTATTCCAGACCATACAAGAACTAAGATAGGGTGTAGGTGTTTTTGTTTTTGTTTTTTTAATAGAATATGTATTTTGACTTAACTGAGTTTTCTTTTCTCTTGAATGCTGTTGTTGGGGTCAACTTTTCTGATTATTTAAAACCAACAAAATACTATTTTTAAAAGAAAACTAAATTATTTCTGATTGTTTTTAATGTAGAGCAAAGATTCTAGAGATAACTTAAATTCTCTTCTAAAGACTTAAATAATGGTGAAAAAAGTAACTTGAATTACACAGTTCCTAGCACAGTTGAGTGTAGTAGTAGTGAATGCCATATCTGGAGTCAGAACTGTCTCTTCCTGTAAGCTATGTGACTTTGAGAAATTTACCTCAATTTTCTCTAGTAAAATGGGGATTATAATAGTCCCTGCCTTGTAGGGTGCTAAGGGTGAAATGTAATAATCATTGCAAAGCATTTTTAGGACAGTTACGGTTTAATAAATACTTATTAATTGCCCTTATTTACTCAGTAAGTAATTTATTATAAAAGCAAATGAATGTGAGTGAATAAAACTGCTCTTTGGTTTTCAAGAAATAGATTTTTTGTTTTGTCTTCAGATATACACAGGACAGTACTTAAAGATTGTTTTTAGCTACTTAGACAATTTCAGAAGATTTCAGAAACCAGCATGTGAATTTCTTAGCTAATTTTAATATGCTAAATATTTTGGCTGTGGGTTTTTCTTTCTCTTTTTTTTTCACTTCCCTGTGTCAGTTTCTTCACTTTCATCAGTTAAATTTGTGATTGCATATTGTTCCCCATTTTTAACATTTTCATCCAGATTTCCTAATGTTTTTAGATTGACATAGTAACTCAGTATCTGTGGGCATCATTTTTGTTTTACTTCGTTCATTACTTTCTAAAAATTCCATAACAGAAGAATCCACAGGGACCAGTGAATAGTGGTTTATTGTATAGCACCCAATCTTGGTGATTAAATCAGTGTTACTTTTCCCCAGGGCTCACAAGATACAGTATTTACCATAAATGCACCTCTTAGCAAATTTAGCCATGTTTCACTTTCTCTTTTATAAAGCCTGAGAAGCAAATCATATATCCTACTTTTCATTAACACTTCATGAATTCTGTAAGTTTATTAACAAAATACGTGTTAACACATAGTAGGAGATATACTAGTAAATGAATTGAAAATATACGTGAGTCCCTAACAATAAAGCATAGCTGCTTTTCCATGTTCTCTTATTCAGCCTTTCTCTCTTATTCTTGGAGAACATAGTACTCCTGGGAACATTCTTTTTTAAAAAGTGGAATGCCCTGTAAATCCGATTAAATATGGTAATTGAAAAATAAAGTACATTTTTACTTCTTAATTGTTTTCAAATCTGAATATTCTCTATTGGAAAAAGAGGTGCACCCCCCCCCCAAATGCTGGCATGTGCTTAAGAAAAAAAGTTTTTCCTATCTTCTAAAATGATATAAAACCCCACTATACAGTTCAGAGATACTATATTTAACTTGGTAACACAGTTTAAAGCAGTGCTTCCTAAATTTTTGGTCTCAGGATCCCTTTACACTCTTAAAAATTACTGAGGACTCCACAGCTTTTGTTTATGTTTGTTATAACTGTCAATATTTATGGTATTGGAAATTTAAACTGAGAACTTTTAAAAATATTTATTTACTTAAAATAGTAATATACTCATTACATGTTATCATAAATAACACTTTGTGTGTGTGTGTGTGTTTAAAAAATTCCTCATGGGGGCCCCTGAGTGGTTCAGCTGGTTGAGCATCTGACTTCGGCTCAGGTCATGATTTTGCAGTTTGTGAGTTCGAGCCCCACGTCGGGTTCGCTGCTGTCAGGCTGTCAGCGCAGAGCCTGCTTCCGATCTTCTGCCCCCCTCTCTCTGTCCCTACCCCACTTGAGCTGTCTACAAAAATAAATGTTTTTTAAAAATTTCTCATCATTAAGGACCAATTTAAATGCCACCTCAAACCTAACACCGTGTAATTCCTCTCATGAGATTTAGAAGCAGCAAACAATTGCATTAATAGATTTTATATATGTCCATGTAATTCAACAAGCTTTATTGAGGCCCACTAATAACATTTTTTATGAAAAACAGCTATCTTTCTGAAACAAAATAATAGTAAGGAAATGGGCATTGTTTTATTTTTTTTGCAAATCTCTTTTAATATCTGGCTTATTAGAAGACAGCTGAATTCTCATATCTGCTACTAATCTGTTGTGTTATCATGTATCTTATAACCTCTGGAAAACTCCAGAGTTTCCATTCCCGATGAAAAAATTAAGAGTGAAAAAGGTAAATGCTTTTTTGTATTATATGTATTATAAAACTAGTTTTATTCTTGCAGACCCCCTACAGGAGGCCAAGGGACCTCTGGGATCCCTAGACCACACTTTAGAATTGCTAGTTTAAAGAAATGTTGCATAGCCCATCATAATAAAGAAAATGTGAATTGAGTACTTACTGTATTTTAAATTACTATTCCAAGCATTTTACCCATATTCATTGTATCTTTCGATAAATGCTTTGATGTAGGTACTGTTATAATTCCTGTTTTACAGATATGGAAACTGAAGCAATGGGAAATCAAAGTACTTATTGAAGGCCACACAGCTTACAATGGCAGAGGCGGGACTCAGATGCAGGCTGTCTTTGCTTTACAGGCTGGCATCACTTACGATCCTGCCCGTAGTCAGAAGCTCCCATCTCCCTAGAACTAGCCCTTGAAGAGCTTTGTGAATAAGATCATACATTTGACTGAAGTACCTCAATTTTTTTTATCTGCAGAGTAGGATTTGCGATTAGTTTATGGCCTTCCCATGTCATTTACCACTCGAGTTAGAGCTTTGTCATTTTTTAATACTTAGGTTGTTAGTAAGCTGGCCTAATTAAAATATTTGAAGACTAAAATGTATTCTGTTGCTCATACCAGCTAACTTTACCTTTCAATTTCTCTGGTTTTATGTTTTGACAATTCTAAGGGGAGTTTTTTCCAATATATATCAGTGGGAAAAATGATCAGAAGGTATTGCCTTGCCTTTTGAGGAGACTAGATTTTCCGTTGGCTCACTTCTACCTCAGTAATCTGTTAGTAACCATATTTCTCCCTATCCCGTTGGCTTTAAGAAGGCTGCTGAGTTTTTATGCTTGAAGAGTGCAACATAGGAGGTTCGCTGCATGGACTTGCAGTGAAAAGGAAGGGAACTCAGGAATGCCGTGAGTTCTCTCTCACATTCCTGAATAGCAAAGTTTCATAACTCGCTCCTAATGATAAAATCCTCGCACCTGGTCTGATACAGGCTTAGTCTCCCAAAAGTGTAAATGTGTTTGCCAGTACACCACTGGAGAACAGAGATCTCAGGTAAGTGAGTGTCTTCTGTGAAAGCAAAGTGCTACTACATTCATGTATTCACATCACATGCATGCATGCTTTTGCAGAGAGATCCAACATGTTGAGTTTCATTTTGTAGGATTGCCTGAGAGCATGAATTTTTTTTAAAGTGTGTCACCTTCCTTATTTTAAGAAAAAGAAAATATAATTTCAGGTGTCAGGTAAAATGTTCCAGGTAGAATTTGAATCCTGGAAACCCCTGACTGTGACCCTGCAATTATGGTTTTGTCAGTCCTATTGTGACATTTCATGGTGGGTTGTCCTCTGTTTGAACTGGTATTTTTCAATAAACATTAGGATTTATTTTGTTCATTTCAAATACATGTATGAAGACATTAGCAGAAAATACGGATATATTATTAAGTATAACTTGATGTTCTATGGCATAGAGATCATTGTAGCTGATGTTACAAAATAGTAAAAAGTAATTTAAAAATTTACGGTTAAGGTTCAAATGAGGAAAATATGTACTTGGTATTCCTTTCCTTATTTATTCACATTGGTTTTTGTTTTTTGTTTTTTGTTTTTCTTTTAAGGAGTCTTCTGAAGTCTGTTGAAGAAGAATTACATCAGCGGTAATTTTGATTTTTAATTAAGCTTAAAATACTTTATGTCACAGAGAGTAGAGTCTGTTTGCCCCCTTCTCTGTCATGTAGCCTCACATTTTGTTGTTTAATTCTGAATCCTGTAAAGCTGCAGAAATAAAATGCTGTCTTGCAGTAGCCCTTCCTACACTTTGTAAATTTCTTCTTAAGCCATTTTGGTAAAGTCCATTTAGTAACAGTGGAATTGTCCTTTGTCCTTAGAGGGCACGTGGCACATTTAGAAGATGATGAAGGGGATGATGATGAATCCAAGCAGTAAGTTCTTTCTCTGTTTTTGATAAAAGATGTCATTTGATGTGATTTCATAGGTTTGACAGCTTTATATTGAGAGTATTATGGGTTATATCACAGTTTATTTCTCTGTTCTAGTTGTGTTACCTCAGGCAACATTAACAAAATACCATGGAGAGGTCGTCTAAACAGCAAGTTGTCTCACAGTTCTGGAGGCTGGGAGGTTCAGGCTCCAGCTGCTGGCCAGTTTGGTTCCTGGCAAGAGTTCTCTTTGGGCCTGCAGATGGTTGTCTTTTCACCATGTTCTCACATGGGCTAACATCAGCGCATGCATGCATGCATGCACACAGAGAGAAACCTCTCTCCCCTTTTCGTAGAAGGCCTCTAATCCTATCCAACTAGGACCTCACTCTTACGACCTCATTCAACCTTCCACTAAACATTAGAATATGAACACAATTCAGCCAAGTTGTCTACCTCTCTGACAAGGATCACTTTTCCTCCCATTTCCAATAATGTGCTCATCATTTCCATTGCAGACCTCCACCATTTCCACTGGAGAATGGCCTTTAATGTGTACATTCTACCAGTATTCTCTTGGTAGTTATTGATGCATTCTCTAAGAAGAGGGAAACTTTCTCTTCAGCTCTCTCTCTCAGCAAAATCATTGTTAGCGTCTATATTTCTAGCATGTACCTCAGAACTCTTCCAGCCTCTACCTGTTAATTGATTCCAAAACAGGGGTGCCTGGTTGGCTCAGTCGGTTGAACGTCCAACTCTTGATCTCAGCTCAGGTCATGATCTCACCGTTCATAGATGGAGCCCTGCGTTGAGCTCTGCACTGACCACGTGGAGCCTGCTTGGGATTCTCTCTCTCCCTCTCTCTCTGCTCCTCCTCCATGCACTGTCTCTCTCTCTCTCTCTCTCTCAAATAAACTTTAAAGAAAAAATCTTAAAAAATAAAAGCAGATCTTCCACATTTGGGGTATTTGTTGTAGCAGTACTCCACTCCTTGTTACCAAGCTGTGTCTTAGCTTAGGCTGCCATTACAAAATACCACAGACCGAGTAACTTGAATAACAGAAATTTGTCACAGCTCTATTCTGTTCCTGGTGAGGGCCCTCTTACCTGGCTTGTAGACAACTGCCTTCTTTCTGTGTCCTCAGATGGCCTTTTCTTGGTGTGTACAAAGAGAGTGAGGAGAGATCTCTCTTCCTCTTCTTACAAGGTTCTGTTGGATCAGATATATGGGAATATTTTCACTTACATAAGCATTGAGGCTTAGTTTTCTTAGATTCTCTTTTTTTCTTTAAATTTTTTTTTTTTTAACATTTATTTATTTTTGAGACAGAGAGAGACTGAGCATGAACGGGGGAGGGTCACAGAGAGAGGGAGACACAGAATCTGAAACAGGCTCCAGGCTCTGAGCTGTCAGCACAGAGCCCGACGCGGGGCTCGAACCCACCGACCGCGAGATCGTGACCTGAGCCGAAGTCGGACGCTTAACCGACCGAGCCACCCAGGCGCCCCTCTCTTTTTTTTCTTTAAAGAAAAGTGCAGTTTCATGGTAGAGTGACAGGTACCTGACTAGCAGTTGGAGGCATAAAGGCATAGGTTTTCTTTTCTGTCTCAGTACTCTTTGACCTTGAATCAGGTCACTTAACTTCTCTGGACCTGTTTCCTCATCTGAGAGTTTATGCTCCATCTTTTAAGTTTTTGTACATCGAAAACTCCCAATTCTGAGTTATAATGAATCTTAGCTTCAATCAGATAAATTCTGCCTAAAATTTTGTAGAGAATGTATGTAGCTTTTGATGAGCTTCATCAGAGATGTTTCATCTCTAACAGTAATAAAAATGAAGCTTACATTGTGATATATTTTTATACTGTATCATTTTGCTGTTTTTCCCTAACTAGTTGTTGCTAGTGTTTTCATAATAATTACCATTCAATTGATATAAACTAGAATTGTAGTTATCTTTTCCTATTTTAATTTGAAACCAAGAAAGCATGTCTACTTAATTACTTCTGAATAAAACTTCATTCAGCATAACGTGAACATTGTGCAGAACGTTTTGGAAAACACTCATAATCTCAGGAAAGGGAACTTGTTTCTGTAAATTTTCTTCCATATCTTTGAAAAATTAATTATACTTTAGTAATCATTCAATTCTGATCCTAAACTTTTACGTTTTTATAGTTCAACCATGAAAGCAAAAGTTCCACCTCCTTTGCCACCAAAGGTAAGCAGGTTTGTTTTTCAGTTTGAATTATGTGTGGGTGTGGGTGTGTGCGGTTGGTCTGTCACATCAGTACTATATTAATAGTTACTCCGTAGCTTATTTTCACTTGAGAGCCACAAGAAAACATGAAGTTACCAGCCATGATACTGATGATTGTGATTAATTTTGGCTGCTTTTTTAAATTATCCAACTTGTCATTTAGCATTTATTCTAAATAATAAAGTTCTAGAAATTTATACATGAAAATGATTAAATTAATGGGTTAGTATTCATTCACCTGGCTTAGAAATCTCACATTTTTTGTAAGATTTTTTTCCTTCAGAAGCTATGATCTACTAGTAAATGATTTCCTAAGAATGGGTAATGGGTAGTGATTTATTATCATATATATTAAATTATCAGAAGGTACTTTTAGGGGCGCCTGGGTGGCTCTGTCGGTTAAGCGGCCGACTTCAGCTCAGGTCATGATCTCGCGGTCCGTGAGTTCGAGCCCCGCGCCGGGCTCTGTGCTGACGGCTCGGAGCCTGGAGCCTGTTTCGGATTCTGTGTCTCCCTCTCTCTGACCCTCCCTCGTTCATGCTCTGTCTCCCTCTGTCTCAAAAATAAATAAACGTTAAAAAAAAATTAAAAAAAAAAAGAAGGTACTTTTACATTAAAAAAACAATCAGAATAATTTTCAAAAATTTTTGGCAACTGTTTTGTCAGAAACATTGTAGAATGCTAAAATTCTCACTGATGGGTTTTTTTTAAAGGGCACAATGAGTTAATATAGGTAATACTAATATAAATTTATTTTATGAGTTTATATGCACAGCAAGTTTTAATTATAAAATGAACTGTTTATAAAATGAGCTGTTATAAGGTTTGAAATCAGGGTTTATAAATGACAATTTGGAGTCTGGCCCGTCTTGGCATCTAATGTTTTACTATATTTTCATTTAGGTGTATTCAACTATCGTTTCATTTTATACTTTAAAAAAATTATGAACGCTTTGAAATCCGGGTTTATAATGTTTATTTTTGAGGGAGAGAGACAGAGTGAGAACAGGGGAGGAGCATAGAGGTAGGGAGACAGAATCAGAAGCAGGCTCCAGGCTCCAAGCTGTCAGCACAGAGTCCGACGTGGGGCTCGAACTCATGAACCACAAGACCATGACCTGAGCCAAAGACACTTAACTGACTGAGCCACCCAGGCGTCCCGAAATCAGGGTTTATAAACGAGAATTGGAGTCTGACCAGTCTTGGCGTCTAATGTATTACTGTATTTTGTTTCATTTTATACTTAAAAAAAATTATGTTTCCCACAGGTAAATAATACTGTATTTGCTTGTTTTGTTTTACATTAGAATTTCAAAAACATAAGTGTGAACAATCTTTCTAGTAAGGGACACATTAAGAATTTACAAATTCTCCAAACCTTCAACTGACTGGGGCTTTTTCCATTGTCTGCACAGAAAGTTTCTTAGCCATTCCATATTGCGGTGTTAATCTTTTCCAGTATGATAGAATTTTAATTGGTATCTTCTCCTGCCCCAGTCTGAAAGGTTAGGCATTAACATAAAAGACCCGGAGTCATCTAAAAAATTTTTTTAATGTTTTGTTTATTTTTGAGAGAGACAGAGACAAAGCATGAGAGGGGGAGGGGCAGAGAGAGAGAGGGAGACACAGAATCTGAAACAGACTCCAGGCTCGGAGCTGTCAGCACAGAGCCCGATGTGGGGCTCGAAATCACGGACTGCGAGATCATGACCTGAGCTGAGGTCATACGTGCAACCGACTGTACATTGAGTCATCTGAAAGAGACAGTCTTATAAAGAACTGTAATTTGATTAGTCTGAATGTTTAAAATAAAGAGACTCATTTAAATTGGAGAACAGAAAGAGCAGAATATTTTTATTTAGCAAGTCTAGATAGGAAGGCTTGCGAAGGAATTAATAGAAAAGGACCTTTTTTCTGAGAAAACATGTTCCTGTACATTTTTAGGATATATATTAAGATAATATGAATCAGATAGTTGAATAACCTTAAAGCTCAGCTAGTAAACACAGAATAGTATTTACTTCAGGAAAGACGTTTAATATTTTTCTTTTTTGAATGAAACAAGTAATTTCATGTTTAATCATTGATCTCCTTTTCTGTATTATTTCAGCCTAAGTCCATATTCATACCACAGGAAACTCATTCTACTGAGGATGATAATCAAGGAACTATCAAGAGATGTCCTATGTCAGAGAGCCCAGCAAAACCCTCCCAAGTTCCACCCAGACCACCACCTCCCAGATTACCTCCACAAAAGCCAGTTGCTTTAGGTAATGGGTGAAGGGAGGGTGAAATAAGTACGTTACCAGGTTTTCGTGCTGTGTGAAGAAAATGGAGGGTGTCTTTTCTTTTAAGAGTATCTGAAATTCCTTTGAGGGGGGGGGAAGGAAGGCAGTGACTGTAGAGATGGCTTCTGCTTTTTTGCCACATAGTTTGAAGTGTTCATATATGACAGGATTACTGTGACCCATTCTGGTATTAAAATGTCCTTGTTTCTCATTTCATATCTAACCTTCTTTCTTGGGGAATTGTAAAGGCTCAGTTCATCAGTTACCTTAGTGTGGCAATAGAAGAAACTGAACGAACAAGGACAATGTGTTTTGGTTGTAGGCTACTTGTGTTTTAGAAAAAAAAAGAGGGTTCTTCATCTAACTCCTTTCTTCTATTTCATATTATCATTTTTAGAAAAATGATTGTCACTTTTGCTAGTTAAAGTGTCTCCAAATTAATACTAGAAGATGCTGTTTTAGTACCGTATTGTGTATTATGCAAAAGAAACAATTAAAAAGCAACTAAAATTTCCTGGATATTGTTAATTGCCCGTTCCTGAAAGTAGTTATATATTCAGTATTTCTTTGTTTTTCACATAAATATATGTGCTTAGATTTAACCTGATTTTAAATTTGTCTCTATGAGGGGCACCTGGGTGGCTCAGTTGGTTGAGCATCCAACTTCATCTCAGGTCATGATCTCACGGTTCATGGGTTCAAGCCCCGCATCAGGCTCTGTGCTGACAGCTCAAGAGCTTGGAGTCTGCTTCAGAATCTGTGTCTCCTTCTCTCTCTGCCCCTTCTGCACTCGTACTTTGTCTCTCAAAAATAAATTAAAAATGTTAAAAAAAAAAAATGTTTAAAAAAAGAGATAGAAGTAGAACATAGGTATCAGACTTTTTTTTCTTTAGTACTATTTCTGATCGGATGAAGGCAGAAACCATCTGAGAAATCGTATTTTTCTTTCCTACTTGATAATTTTCTAAGTGAAAGTTTTCATGAAAATTAATCCTTTTTAAATATATTTAAACATCTTATTGAAGGAAATGGAATGAGCTCCTTCCAGTTAAATGGTGAACGAGATGGTTCATTATATCAACAACAGAATGAACATAGAGGCACAAACCCTTCAAGGAAAGAAAAGAAAGATGTACCAGTAGGTATTTATATTTATAATATACTTACTATATAATATATAATAATACTTAATAATATAATTGTATTTTCTTTTTCATTGTTAAGTTAGTTTTGTTATTATAATTAAACTATAGGGATTGTATATTTTGCAATTAGTATGTTGTTTTTTTAATGTATTAATTATAATAGATTGCTTAAATCTTAAAAAAAAAGTAACTGCTGTGGCAAAATTGAATGATGACTTTCTGCTATTCAAATTATGTAGGCCTTTTTTTTTTTTTTTTTTTTTTTTTTAATAATAGTGTATTTTAAATGTGACCTTCAGCATACAGGTAACTATTATTATTCTCATTGATGAGATTCTTAAAAGTTCCTAACAGTCTCAAAAAGTTATGGAAAGAAGGACATGGACAGATAAGGAAAGCTAGGACTTTTACTTAGGACGAGTTTTTAACTATAGATTACATAATTCGTGGTATTACTACTGTTACTCAAAATAACAAGGAGGAAAAATGAAAATTATTTTCCAGTAGATATAAAATATCATTTTAGGAAAGATGAAATTAGCCTCAGTAGCTATTCTTGTTACAAATGTTGGATGAAATACTGTGACATAGCTATTAAAACATAAATAGTATTTATCAGGATACTAAAATTTTTTAACATTTGTAAAAAATTTGCTCATGATCGTCAGAAGACATTTGTCTTTCATCATAGAACTTAAAACAAAAATCCTTAAAATACCCAATTCAGCAGATGACCATGAGATCATAAGATGAGAGTATTTTTTAAGTTTTTGTGTATGTTGGGGCACTTGAGTGTCTAGGTTGGTGGAGCTTGATTTCTGCTGAGGTCATGATCCCAGCCAGGGTCATGGGATCAAGCCCTACATGGACTCCCCACTGAGTGTGGAGCTTGCTTGAGATTTTCCTTCTCTCTCTCTCCCTCCCTCCCTTCCTCCCTCCCTCCCTCCCTCCCTCCTTCCCTCCCTTCCTCCCTCCCTACCTTCCTTCTTACCTTTCTTCCTTTCTCCCTCTCTCCCCCCACCCACACATGAATGCACACACTCTCTCTCAAATAATAAAAAAAAAAAAATCAAAGTTTTTGTGTTTACTAATATTTGCTTTTATATAGTACAGTTAAAGTACTTATGTGCATATAGCTATGGTTTTATGCAGGAAGCACATTGTTAGAGGCTTTTGTACTATAATCTGTTTTTGTAAGATTTCATGACATAATATGACATACCCTTTTTATGTTTAGTTAAAGCATTTAAAAATCTAGGATTATCCATCGTAAGTTGTGAAATTTAGGTGGGATGTTGTTAACAAAAGCATCAAATGCCCTTTAGGAATGGGTTTTTATGATGTCTCTTCAACTGAACAGGGCCTTTTTGTGTTCACTGGTTTAAATTTTAGCAGCACTGTTAAGGTAGTACAGAAATACAGCTTCATGACTCTACGATGCAGCATGAGAACTTTTGAGAGATGTATACATTTTTTTATGTGTGCATTTGTAATTCTTTCTCTTACCTTATTTCATTAGGATAAGGAACTACTGTACCGTAGTAGTAAAACTAACAGTCTCAGTGATTCTGAAATATGTCGGCAACTGTATAATAGGATAAACAGTATCCATATGTTGAAACGTGATTACAGTTTCTGCAGCTTGAAATTGTTTATAGCCAATTCTGTCAGTACTCAATGTAAATCTGACAGTTTCAACATTCAGAGCTTGCTAACTTAAAATGTTTTGCGGGGCATCTGGGTGGCTCAGTTAAGTGTCTGACTCTTTGGCTCAGGTCATGATCTCAGTTTGTGGGATTGAGCTGACAGGCGAAGCCTGCTTGGGATTCTTTCCCCACCCCCTCTGCCCCTTCCCTACTCATGCACACACTTTCATGCGCGCTCTCTCTCCCAAAATAAATAAATACACTTTTCAAAAATGTTTTGCTCATATAGATGATCTAAGGTAACTTAAGGACATAAATATAAAACCAAGCACATAAGGTAGTTGCAAAATGAAAAAAAAAAAATTATCACAAATTGGTGGCAGCAATAGGCTATACATCCTCATACACATATCTACAAAGTAAAATTTCAAATAGTTTTAATTTCAGAAGTGTCTAATAGTTACAGAAGTAGTGTTACACAGCATATTTTATTTGTATCAGGTATATGAAATCAATTAATAGATTTTGATTTTTGTCACAGTTAAATAATTTTGACGTAGAGTGACAAAAATTAGGAAGTCATTCCTTAAAATGTTATTAACCCCCAAAGAAATGTAGACTTTCATAAAACATATTTAAAGTATAATCCCTCTGAAAGGGTGGGAGGCAAATCATATATCCAGGCATGTGGCCCCTTGGAAAAATATCTGGTATTCTTGAGCTTTTTTTTTTTTTTTTAATTTAGAGAGAGCACGCGCAAGTTAGGGAGAGGGACAATGGGAGAGAGAGACAGAATCTCAGGCACACTCCACACTCAGTGTGGAGCCCAATGTGGGGCTCGATCCCACGACCCTGGGGTCATGACCTGAGCCAAAATCAAGAGTTGAGCGCTCAACTGACTTAGCCACCCAGGTGCCCCTCTTGAGCATATTTTTACTCTCCTTATAATTATCAATATACTCTGACCAGTGATTGATGTATTTGAATCCCTCAAAATGTAAAACTTCAACTCACATTATAAACAAGGTTAAGATAATCTACAGACTAGGATAAAACATTTGTAACTTATTTAATATATAAAGTATTCAAATCTGGAATCTATAAAGAACACCAACAAATAGATAAGAAAAAAGATAACTCAGTAAAAAAAAAAATGAGAAAAGACAATTCATAGAAGAGAAAGTACAGATAGCCAATAAACTCTTTTTAAAATATTCTCAATGTTCCTAGCAATCAGAGGCATGCTTATTAAGGAGAAAACATTTTTTACTGATCAGTTTGATAACATTAAGTGTCTGTGAGACCAAAGGAACTAGGGCTTATCCACACTGCTGGTGGGTATAATGTGAAATGGGCACTCAGAAAGACAGTTTGGTGGTCAGTATCCACTGCAGTGTAAGAGGTACAGACTTTATATTCCAGTAGTTTCTCTTATCACAGCATCCCCCCAAAAAATAATTCATACATTGCATAGTAAGGTAAATGCAAGAGTGATCATTTCTGCATTGTTGTTATAGTAGAAAACGGAAAATAACTTAAATACCCAATAATAACTAGGAAATAGCTAAATAAAGTTTGTTATATTCATACTGTGCTGCAGTTAGATGAACCAAATCTATGTGTACTGATACGAAGATCTAAGACCCGTTAAGGCAAAAGACAGGTTGATAAAAGAGTGCATTAACTATGTTCTAAAGCACACACCAAAACAGTGTTTTCTATGGGGACACATATAAAAGTATATACAAGGTGGTATGGAAAGATACACAAATACATGAGTACATATAGTTGCCTAGGAAGAGGTTTGGAAGGGGCACCCTAAATCAGCTTTTTTGGAGAGGGGGCAGGTACCAGGGGTAAATGGACTGTGGAAGGATTATAGGGGACTTTAGCCTTAGCTGTATTGTGCCCTTTTACAAAGAGAGCGTACATGTGTATTTTATTTCAATAATTATGTTTGAAATACAGTATTAATATGCCAAACAACAACAAAAGAAGTATATTCATGCATGTATTCTTTTTTCTAGAAGCCTATTAGTAACGGTCTACCCCCAACACCTAAAGTGCATGTAAGTATAAATATCAAATAAGTTGTTTTCAGGCTAAATACAATGACCAGTAATTGCTTGACTGTGTACCTTTGGTTAGATTTTTTAGCTTTTTGAAAGAATCTCCATTTAGTATTGAAAAAATCTATAAGATTGCTAATTTAAATATAGATTGTTACATTTTAAAGCTCCTTTATTCCAGAATTTGTTACTATCTTCTATGCAGACATTTTTGAAGAAATGTAGAAAAGGCACATGGATATAATAGGAAGTACAGAATCTAAATAGGACACATTTTTTTCTAGCATTTTCAATGATCAAAAACAGTTTAGAACTAGAAGGAGCATTAAAAGACCATCTGACCCAAACTAGTTTGCCCACGAGTAAAACTGAGACCCCAAAATATTCACAAGATCACAGAACTACCCCCCCAGCTCCAACCAGAGCTGGAATAGACGTTAGATACAGCCCTGTGTTACAGTCTGTTGTGGTTTTGTTGTTTGATTTTTTTCATTAGACCATGCTGTTTTAGGATTAAAATTATATTAGTTCAGTGTAATTGTGTCAGTATAGGGAGAACTATATTTTTGCTGCTGCAACTCTTTAATCTGAAACATAGTGTGACACTAATTTAGGTGTCCACAGAGTTTCTAGTTTGTAACCTGCCAACTCTACTTTTTAGCCTTTTAGTTTCTTATTTCTTAATTTTTAGCCTTTTTTCTTGACTTTTTAAATTAATATGAAGATCTAAATATTTATGCCTTATCTTATAAAAGTTTTGAGAGTGAAGGGCTCCCAGGTCTGGCAGAGACATTCGGGTTGTCCTGTTTGGATACAGTAGAAAACTCTCCGGTCAGTTGTACAGCTGATGGGGAGGAGCCTCTAACTGGAAAGGCAGGTGGGACTGACCGTACAGACTGGCTTACACTTGGAGTTGGTTTGATTGTTCGGCACCGCATTGTGTCATTTGGATTTTTAGGGGTTAGGCCACACCTCCACATGTGAATTTTAGCAGCTGTCTTAAAGCATAATTACCAGAATGAGTTAAATGATACACTTTCTGCCCTACACCAAAAAACATGTTTATAGGTCTTCTGCGAGGTTGTTGTTATTTGGTGCTAAAATCTTAAAGATATTGTTTGGTAGGTTTCTGTGAGCAGAAGGAAATCTTAGGATTTATTATTTTGATTCTTTTTTATGTTGATATTTCTAATCCATTATCATCAGCTACAGGGGTGTGTGTTCTGTCTCTGGGTATTGTCTCCATATTTGTGAAGAAAACACTCCAACTATATGATGCACAGTGCTCTTCTTTTCATCAAATATTTGTGTTCTTTCCCCCCAAGTTGTTGCTAATAAAAGTGATTAAATGAGTAAGCTTTCTTGTATTTATTTATTCTAACATGAACAATAATTTGAAAATTAACATTTTATTCTTTCAAGATTAAAAAAAAAGTTCAAATGAATGATACTGTGTTTCCTTATAAGGTATTTATTATATGAAAGACTTGTAAATGGGTTTAATAAATATTAACATAAAAAAATAAAGATTTTTATTGAATCCATCCAGAGAAAATAATCACATTGCTCAGTTTTTCTTAAAAAATGGGTCTGTATGTTTTAAAGTACATATATGAATTTGAAACCAGCCATACCTCTTTCATGTTGAAGTATTAAACTCAATGATTAATAACATTGTATTATTAAGATTATTTAACATTTTTCACTAATAACATTTCAATGATTCAATAAATAAGAAAATTTTCACCTTTGTAGCAGTTATAATTTCCTTCTTAGCAGGGAATATCGTATTACTTGGTTATTCTTTGTTTTTCCAGATGGGTGCATGTTTTTCAAAGGTTTTTAATGGATGTCCCTTGAAAATTCACTGTGCAACATCATGGATAAACCCAGATACAAGAGGTAGTACTATATGTTATTTGTTGTTGTTGTTGTTTTTTAATGTTTATTTTTGAGAGAGAGACAGCATGAGTGGGGAAGGGGCATAGAGAGGAGGACACAGAATCTGAAGCAGACTCCCGGCTCTAAGCTGTCAGCACAGAGCCCGACATGGGGCTCAAACTCATGGACTGTGAGACCATGACTTGAGCCGAAGTCGGACATTTTACCAACTGAGCCACCCAGGCAGCCCCTTTCTAGTTGTTTTTTAAACTGAGCTCATGGAAGTATTCAGTTTTCTTCCTGCTCTGAATGTCTTTCTGAAAAATATTTTGTTATAATTCAAAAAAAATTTTTAGGCTATGTTTCTCTAGCTTATTAGCAGTGCTTGAGGTGACCCATGACACTAAAATTTCACTGTGTTGTCCCCATGTTAATATAGCAAAACCATGTACTCTATGCCACCCTAATATTCTCCACAAAAGTTTTTTCCACTGCTGCACACTCACTGTCTTTGTGTTTTAGACACAACTGTTGTTAAGGAGTTTAGCTACCCAGGGTCCAGGGTGTGGTGACCACGTTAGAGGATCTCTCCACCTTAAAGGAGATCATAATAAGAATTGTTGCCATTAGTCACTGACTAAAGACTATCTGCATTCTCCCACTATATATCTGTGTATAAGGTATGCATAAGTGCGCACACACACACACACACACACACACACACACATCTTCTTACTAAATCTTTTAGAAATCCAAGGTGGGAACTTTTATTTCACAGGTAGGGAAAGTGACATGCAGAAAGGTTCATCACCGGTCGGTAGGAGGGCTGCAGTTCAAACCTGGTTAGGTTGTATTCTTGGACCACAAAGCTTATGTCTTCAATCTGCCATTACTAATCCTAAATATTGGGCAGTATAACAATGCTCTTGGCCTTCTAAGTTCTTAGCATGCTTCAGTTTAGTCTGGAGAACTTCCTGACTTGTTTTATATTGTCAAAAGCAGATCAGACAGGACCATAGCTAAACTAACATCTTCTAGAAGATACTGAGTACCTTAGCCAGGTATCTAAGTTTTAGTTTTTTAAATAGGCAGTAGCCAGATCCCGGTTTTTGATGTTATTTCTTACAGCGGTAGCCCATCTGCAAAAATATTTTGAATCTATATCAGTTCTTTATTTACATTCTGTACATCAACTATACTCTTAAAAGAATTTTTTTTTAACTTTTTTTTTTTTTAATGTTTGTTAATTTTTGAAGGAGAAAGAGACAGAGTGTGAGTGGGGGAGAGGCAGAGAGAGAGGGAGACACAGAATCTGAAAGGGGCTCCAGGCCGTGAGTTGACCACACGGAGCCCGACGTGGGGCTTGAACTCAAGAACCACGAGACCATGACCTGAGCTGAAGTTGGTTGATTAACCAACTGAGGCACCCAGGCTTCTCTTAAAAGAATTGTAGAAAATGAGCTATGGATTCTCTGCCAGTCCTCAGCACCCTCTGATGAGTGAGGAACCCTAGCATTCCAGTCTTCAAAACCTCTTTTACATAAAAGTTTTCCTCAGTGCTTTGAGGCTGGTATTTATATATAACTCAGTTCATTAAGGCAGAGTTTTTAGCCACTTAATTTGTATTAGAATATATTTAATGCTTAGAGGTGCCTGGGTGGCTCAGTTGGGTAAGTCTCTGACTTCGTCTCAGGTCATGGTCTCGCAGTTCATGAGTTTGAGCCCTGCATCAGGCTCTGTGCTGACAGCTCAGAGCCTGGAGCCTGCTTCGGATTCTGTGTCTCCCTCTCTCTCTGCCCCCCTCACTTGCTCTCTCTCTCTCTCAAAAATAAACATTAAAATATATATATATGTATGTATGTATGTATGTATGTATCTATAGCTTGTCAATCACAGTAATTCCTTTTTCAGGTTATAGTACATATGTACATAATTTTAAACTATATAAATCCATTTTGAAAATATTTTTTTTTATCAAAACCGGTGAATTACTTTTGTCATTTCAGATCAGTACTTGATATTTGGTGCTGAAGAAGGAATTTATACTTTGAATCTTAATGAACTTCATGAAACATCGATGGAACAGGTACATTATTTTGTATTTTCCTTTTTTAAAGTCGTACGCACACACTAGGTGAGAAATAAGTTTCAGTTCTGTGATTTTCTGCCTCTTTATTTTTTTATCCATAAAAGCTTCATCAAGTATGTTGTGTTTATCTGGTACTGAGGACGTATTCGCAGGACTAGTCCTTACCCTTCAAGGACCTCACGGGTGTAATAGAGGCGTGGCAGTAGCTGTAGCACTCAGGTTAGGTGTCACACTAGGAGTGAGCGCACGCCACTAGCACCTCCTGTGGGGAAGTGAGAAGAGACCGTAAATGGCAATGAGCGGATGAGCGGAACGTTCCCAGACAGAGAGAGGGTAAATGTAAGTGTGAAGGTGTGAAGTGGTGCAGCGGAGTGGCCAGGGTGGGGAACCCTGAGCAGACAGTCTGACTCGAGTGTAGAATGAGTGCAGAATGGTAACAGGAAGTGGGGGGGGGGGGGGGGAGAGGCAGCTGCCAAACCCCAGAGCTTTGTTCGTGAACTGATCCGTGTAGAACGGTTTGCAGCATGGTGGCAGATGACGCTAGAGATTTTGGTCAAAGGGCAAGGAAATGTTGAGTTGGGGCAGAAAGGAAAAAGTGTGTTTGGAATTGCGTGGGGATGTTTCTTTATTGTCACAGTGACTGGGGGAAGCTTTGGATGTTTAGTACCCAGAGGCCAGCAATGCTAAACAACCTACAGAAATGATCATGATGACATCAGTAGCTAATGCCTGTATAAAGCTTACTATGCACCAGATACTGTTTTTAAATGCTTTACATAGAGTAACTAATCTTCACAACTCTCAGAGATAGATACCATTATGAGTTGCATGTCAGATGAGAAATCCGAGGCACAGAAAGGATTAGTAACTTTTCAGAGATCTTACAGTGCTTGAGTGGATGAACTGGGATATGAACCCAGGCCAGATGGCTCCAGAGTTCATGTGCTTAACTACTTGACCACACTGCCTCTCCCACTTGTATTCCTCCCATAGAGAAACACTAGATCTAGGGAAACAAGAAAGACCTAGAATTGGCAAATTGAATGACCAGTTCAACACGGACATATAATAGAAGCATTTTACTTACTATCTTTTATAAACTTTGCACTTTTTTTTTTTTATCAGCTATTCCCCCGAAGGTGTACATGGTTATATGTGATGAACAATTGCTTACTGTCAATATCTGGTAAGTCTTTTAGTTTTTATTTTTATTTTTTTAAGTTTATTTATTTTGAGAGAGAGAGAGCGAGCGAGCTGGGGAGGGGCAGAGAGAGAGAGAGAATCTGAAGCAAGCTCTGTGCTTTTAGTGCAGAGCCCGACGTGGGGTTCAGACTCACAAATGCTGAGATCGTGACCTGAGCTGAAACCAAGAGTCAGACCCTTAACCAACTGAGCCACCAGGAGCCCCTAGTTTTTTGATACCTAACACTTGTTCCTATTTATGTTATTAGCTTTTATATCGTGTTTATTTATTTATTATATTTTTTTTTACAGGTAAAGCTTCTCAGCTTTATTCCCATAATTTACCAGGGCTTTTTGATTATGCAAGACAGATGCAAAAGTTACCTGTTGCTATTCCAGCACACAAACTCCCTGACCGAATACTGCCAAGGTAACTGTGCACTTATGTCTCATCCTTAGAGATTACATGTTAATTAATTCTAAATAATAGTTACACTGCAGAAATTGAAAAAGCACTTAGTTTGCGTTAGTAGAAATCATGTGTAATGAAAAACTTGTGAGAGGTAATAGATTTTCACAAGAACTGAGAGGCACCTCTAGAAGTTTAAAACTAATTACTGTTTAGTATTTCATACAACATTAAAACTGATTTTTCTCTATAATTTGCTAGTAATTTTTCTTCCTATCCAGTGCTTTGGACATATTTGTGTTAATTTGAATAACGTGAATTTGTCTCAAAGCACAGTTTCTAAACTTAGAAAGTCAAAATGATTTATTAAATCAAGGTTTTTACATTAGGAGATAATTACTTAGGAATTGAGGGGTTTTGCTTTTCTGCTTTCAGGGATTTTTCATTATGTTCTCTCCTCCTTTGCTTATTATATTGTACTTCATTTATTGACCGAAAGGTCTTCTGAGTCTGCTATAAATTTTATGTTACAGAAACATTATACTCTAGCCATTCTTCCTTTACCGTATCAGTTGTAAAGCAACTAATGTACACCGTTAGCTCTCAAGTACCTTGAAAAGCTGTTCTCAATGCTGAGTTTACAGCTAAAATGTGCCCCTTTGTGCAAAAGACTTTTTCAAAATTAATCTTTTTGATGAAAATCATTTAAAAGTTATACTGCATGCTTTTCTGTCTTAAAATAGATTACATTGAGTTTAATTGGACCTTTTCATGATGACTCAGAGTTGCACCTATGAACTTGACTTATTATACTTCTACTGTAATGTCTACAGTTGGGGTTAAGGGCAAGAACTACCCCAAGAATGGGGCCAGGGGCCGACGTGGGGCTCAAACTCACGAACCATGAGATCATGACCTGAGCCGAAGTCAGATGCTTAACAGACTGAGCCACCCAGGCGCCCCTAGAATCTACTCTTAATTCTCTCATTTACTGGCAAGAAATCTGAAAACCTTTTTTGCACAATAAAATTTTATGTTCTTCTGCCGTAAAGTGAGCACAAATTAAACTTCCTTTGGGAAGTTTATAATGTTCTGTGGTTCTCATTATAAATATAGGTACTCATTGTATTGTATGGTAAAGCTTCAGTTAAGCATAATTTTTAGAATCCAGGTAGACTTCAATTTAAATCCTACATTGTTCACTCACTAGGTTCAGGACCTAGAATAAATTGTACAACTTCTCAGGGTATTCATCTGTAAAATGGAACCAGTATACCTATCTTGCAGATTGTTTTAAAAATTATAAATTATGTATGAAAAGTATCCACCATGGTTTCTGGCACATATTAGGCTCTTAAGAAATAGTCGTGTTATCATTATTGTTAGTCATGGCAAATTGAATTGTGTCTGTAATGTACCCTAAAATATCTTACATTAAGTACATTGAGAATGTTGGTTCACAGGATTCTAGTTAATTGGGTGCTGTAAATAAATTTTTTTGCCTTGTAAAATCATAACTAAAATTAAGGTAAGTCTATATGTAGATCACTGTAGAAAATTATGAGTTTTTATAACATATCAGTGTGCTGCTCAGAGCTCAGTTTTGAACCATTTCATTATCGTTAACTTCTAAGCTATACTTAGTAGTTGATTTTGTCTTGACTGTGTAGCATTCTTTATAATCTTTCAAAACCTTGCAGTCAATTAATCCTCCTGGGTTTGACAGATTTAGTAACTTAACCTCTAAGTTAACGTTGGGGGTCAAAGGACAAGTTCACAAGTGTGGACGAGGAACATTAAGTTGGTTGCAGTGGAAATCTATCAAGAGCTTGATTGAGATTTTTTTTAACTGTACTTTGCACTTTGGTTCAAGCAGTTTACTTAATTTAAGGGTATGTGGAATTTTTGTTTTATTTTAAACTGTATGAAAATCCAATGCCTATCAAAGGGGTATTTTTGTAATTATTAATGTAATTTATGAATTGGAATGTAAAATTCTCCCCAGTATGAACTTAGTCAAGAGGAACAATAGGGGCTTTAACCCAAAATTTGAATCAAGATATTCTAGATTGTCACTTTAGTCATTTAGTCCCTCAGTATCTGACTAATTTCTGTGTCACTGTTTAGGTACCATAGTATCAACAAAATTCTAATTCACACGGATAAAGTACTTACAAGTGATAACAGATTTTAACAACTTACCTTGCAAACTCAGAATACTCTTTAAAGTGATCCAGAATCATAAAAGAGAAGTAGATTTGTTTTCAAAATTGAATCACTATGAATGTTGCAGTTAGGCTAAGACACTAGAGTAGAGTTCTTCCTGAATTGCTAACTGTATGATCTTGAGGAAATTACTAAATCTAACCCTCAGATTTCTTTCTTCTCTTTTCTTTTCTTTTCTTTTCTCTTCTTTTCTTTTCTTTTATTTTCTTTTCTTTTTTTTCTCTTCTCTTCTCTTCTCTTCTCTTCTCTTCTCTTCTCTTCTCTTCTTTTCTTTTTTAGAGAGACAGAACACACAAGCGGTGGGTGGGGAGGCGGGAGAAAATCTTCTAAGTGGGCTCCGTGCTGAGCACACCCCCTAACCTTCAGATTTCTATACTGTGACCTATCTCACGGCATTATCAGAGGGACTGACAGAACATGTGAAATTCATGGTAAACAATAAGATCTCGGTAAATGTTAGCAATAGTTACTATAGGTTTTTATAAATACCGGCATATAAAACATATTAAAAGCTAAAATTACAATACCTCAGCATTATATGACTGATTATTACTCAGCTGCCAGTTGTACAGTGATAGGAACATACATCAAGATTATTCTGAGCTTGGGGTGCCTGGGTGGTTCAGTTGGTTAAGCATCCAAATTGATTTCTGCTCGGGTCATGATCTCACGGTTTGTGAGATTGAGCCCCACATCAGGCTCCGTGCTAACAACGCAGAGGCTCCTTGGGATTCTCTCTCTCCCTCTTCGTCTGCCCTTCTCTCTCAAAACAAGTAAAAATAAACATTTAAAAAAAAATAAGATTATTCTGAGCTTGTTTGGAATGGCATTGCGCATCACATACATGCTCTACAGTTCTGTTACCAGCAAAGGGCAACTCTTTTGTTTTTTTAAAAAGATGTGCAGAGCAATGACCTCTAATATGTGGCGTGTTTACACATGTAAAAGAAGTTTATGTGTACAGAAATGGAGAAGTATAATTTGAGGCTAGCAAAACCTGGTACGTTAGCAGTCTGTTATATTAATTTTCATTATAAAGCCATTTGAGTTCATGGGTACTTTTTTTAATTGTAGTTTAAAAAACAAATGGATTTTTACATATTAAGTTTGAATCACCTGTTTGCAGAACCCGTAAAGGACCTTAACAGAAAATCTATATCTCACTCTTCCTGAGCAGAGAAATAAAAATCTCTTTAAAAAGTTCTTATAAATTGTTTTAGTGATAAGACAATGTTTTACATAGCTTAAATTTATTATATGTGCTAAAAAATATCTTTCCCCCAGTTTATGGCATATCTTTTTACTTTTTTAGTGTTATCTTTTGGTAAACCAAAGTTGTTAATATATTCAAATTCATTCAACAAATTGCCACCTGTAGTTTGAAGTGGTAGGGATCCCTAAGTAAAAAAAGTATCAGTTACGTTTATTAATATTGGGGTGCCTGGGTGGCTCAGTTGGTTATGTGTCCGACTTCAGCTCAGGTCATGATCTCGTGATTAGTGAACTCAAGCCCTGCATTGGGCTGCTTCAGGTGAAGCTGCCGTCACCACAGACCCAGCTTTGGATCCTCTGTCCCCCTCTCTCTCTGTCCTTCCCCGGCTCACACTCTTTCTCTCTCAATAAATAAACATTAAAAACAGAAGTTTATTAATATTTTCCTGTATAGTTTGTTTCTTTTTGTATTTTTTAAGGAAATCCCATGGTTCTATTCTTCTAAATCTAAATATTCTATAGTCTTGTTTTTCATACTTTAATAAATCTTTAATCTATTTGGAATTGATTGGAAGAGGGATGAGAAACAGATCAAATATATTATTTTTAATAGATTACCTATTATGTCAGCACCAGTTTTTATTCTCCATTAATCTGTAATGATGCCATTATCATATACTAACTTTACCTACATGTATTATATATTCATTTTCATTTACATTTAGGAAATTTGCTGTATCAGCAAAAATCCCTGAAACCAAGTGGTGTCAGAAATGTTGTGTTGGTAAGTAAACTGTTCCATAGCACATAGCTCTCCTGCTTTGCGGAGCGAATGAGAAAACACTGTGAGGCTCATTTTTAAATCTAGTATGAAACAGTACTTCTCCAGGGTATTCTGCCAGTGATAGTTTATTTTTACCCCTTGAGTAAAACAAATGTCTTGGCCATCCAGTCTCCGTGTAGACTAACCCTATAATATAGTACCTTGTACATAACAGTTGTTTTGCAAATTATTTATTGACTGGATAAATGGAGAAAGTAGGATGACTTTATTACGGCACTTTATCACACCCTGTTCTCCAAGGGGCCTGTTACTTGTCATTCACATGCTGCTTGGTAATGGCTTATGAGACTGCATTTATTCATTCAGCATATATTTTCATGCCTTTAATGTGTGAAACCTTATGCCTGTGGTGTGAAGGTTATAGTCTCTGTTCACACACACGACCCCGAATCCCTCCCCACCCCCATAACAACCAGCTGTTTTATTTGCATCAAGCAAAACCAAAAAAATCTTTTCCCTTAAAATCTCTTCCCTTCAGAAACTCTGAGGCTTTGTTTTATTATTTGTAAACCTGTATTTTGAGATTTCATTAACGTCTTCATGCTGTTGCAACCAAAGCATTACTACCTCTGAACATTACTACCAAAAGCATCCTTAATCACCTGTCCCGAAGTGTGCTGTAGCCTATCAGTTTGGCAACTTCCCCCCAAATCTTCTTAGGACCCTTCCTTTAGGGTCCTGCTGCCTCACCTAATCTCCCTGCTCCCATGAGATGCAAAATCTTTCTTCCCACCCTAGACCCCAAAACAACCACCGGTTTCGTTTGTGCATTAGACAGAAATCCTGCAAGTGATGAAGGAGTTTCCTGCTGTTACCTGAAAGTTTTTTCACCCTGTAGTCTAATTAAGAAATTGACCTAGCAGCCAGCTTTTGTTTGTTCTCAGAGCTTGCGACTACTATCATAAGGATTTTGTATCATAAGAGGACTTACATACACTTTTTTGCCTTGACAGTGCGAAATCCTTACACAGGCCATAAGTACCTATGTGGGGCGCTTCAGACTAGCATTGTTCTATTAGAATGGGTTGAACCAATGCAGAAATTTATGTTAATTAAGGTAAGCACGAAAAGCAATCTAAGTCATTCTTAGTATAAAAGCTTATAAATGAAATCAATTTTCCTGTTCCTGATTTTTTCCTTAAAAAAACCCAACAACATGTTTTCCCATTAATTCTCAAGTTAATGTCATGATTTTGGATTATGTGGCAGGGTGGTGAAAGTCTGCGTGTGTGTGTTTATCTCCTGCCTGGGTATTCCATCTCCACTTCCAGTGTCAGTCACGAAAAATAGTGAGACCTGAGAGTCCCCTGTCGGGCCACATCTTGTGCACTTTCTCCGTCAGATCGTAAGGAAATGAGTTGGCCTGATGCAAGTTTCAGAAGAGACTAGAGGGATGGTTCAGGGAAATGACAGTAGGAGCTGGAAACAGGGTCTCACATACACAGTCGGATATCCAGAACCGGAGGTGTTAAAAAGCAGTGAAATGCTGTTCCAGTGTACCCTCTGGTTGACCGGCTCCATCACAGCAGGAGAATTACCTGCAGGTTGGCGTTTGGCCCAAGAGGACAAGGGGTAACCATGCTGAGAAGGAAGTTCTTGATCTGAGTTACATGCCTGCCTGCTGATTTTGATTTGCCCAGGCTTTCCCATGAATGGTTTTTTGGTGACTGAGTTTCTCTAGAATCTAATCAATGAACATTCTTTAAAATATCTACTATTACTCAGCAATAACTTTAAATTGGAGGAAAAACTAACTCAAAATGTGTGAAGTACAGGTTCACTCACACCAAGGGACTGCCAAAGGAATTTTTTAAAGCTGTTTCCTTTGCTATTTTATGTAAATTAAGTAGTTTTAGTTTTTTGAGCATTTGAGATCTCCGTAGAAACTGGGGTCAGGAGGGGCGCCTGGGTGGCTCAGTCGGTTAAGCGTCCGACTTCGGCTCAGGTCATGATCTCACAGTTCGCAAGTTCAGGCCCCACGTTGGGCTCTATGCTGACATCTCAGACCCTGGAGCCTGCTTCGGATTCTGTGTCTCCCTCTGTCTTTCTGCCCAACCTTGCTCACATGCTCACTGTTTCTCTCACTCTCTCTCTCAAAAATAAACATTAAAAAATTTGAAAAAAAAGGAAATTGGGATCAGAATATAATTGGAGTGGAT
Source organism: Panthera uncia (assembly GCF_023721935.1). Taxonomy (NCBI): domain Eukaryota; kingdom Metazoa; phylum Chordata; class Mammalia; order Carnivora; family Felidae; genus Panthera; species Panthera uncia. Next base: position 8,921,325 of record NW_026057579.1, read on the forward strand.
TCTTCGTAAATTTTATAATACAGCATAATAAAAGCTTCCTTTTATTTAAATTTTATAAGTGACTGAGGAATCTATTTTTAATTTCGTATCACTATTTGTTAACCTCAAAATTAACTAGGGCTAAAGAAATGAAAAAATAGTTTCAAGAATTTTGGATCCATTGAGGTGGTATTGCCACAAATCACTGAAACAAAAATTCTTTAAACCAGAAGCTGCAGGGGAAAAATAAATAGCCTTAAGAACTGTCTAAAGCAGAGCTTCTGAATCAGCCCATTTATGGCAAAAATTGCTATGTCCTCAGCTCCTCTTTTTTCTTGCCCATTTCACAAAAATACACCTTATCATAAATGGAGGAGTAAAGTGTACATGGTTTGATTTTTCAGCAGCCCTCCCCTTCCCTGCCCCTTCCTTTCCCCTTTTAGGTCTATTTTAGGTACATCTTCCCTATTCCTTTCATTCTTAACCTCTGGTAGAATGAAAAATAGTTTCATCATATCAGTGTTCATATCATCAGTTAATAATCTGATTAAACCATAGGATGAATGAATTTTTTGTGTAATTTGATATGTTATACCACTTACCCTAATATACAACAAAGACTCTTCTCTGTTAAAGGAATTTTAGGTATGAAGAGCATGCAGGAGAGAATGTATAAGACATGGGAAGCTTAAAAATTACCCGTCCACATTTTCTCTCTTCCAAGTGGATAGTCCCAAGAAGCCTGGCCCTGGCTAATGAGGCCTGTTGCCAGAGTTCAAAGATACTAGACTTACAGTATAGTCTCCCTCAAGACTTCACGCCCTTCCCACTTTCCCCTTAAACTCCCTGAGCTCTCTGTAGGCTCTTACTCTCCTCCCTGAATCTTAACCCAGCTCTCCTTCCCCTGCCTCTCTGCTCCAAGACCCTGTGGATATCTTGTTTCTGTATTTGACATTGTTGTGGTTAGTATTTATGATGTTGCTTTTCTACACTCTTACAAGATGTGCTCAAAAACACTTTTATCCTTTATCCTCCTCTTCATGACATTTTTGACAGTTTTTGATTTATTAGACTACATTTTCATCATAAAAGTTGTAAGTTAAAGACCTTCCCAGCAAACAATTACGTACTTACTACCAACCAGGCACGGTGCTGTTTAAGGAGACAGAAATGAGTAAGATATGGCCACTGCCCTCAAGGACCATCACCAACAGCAACTGGATGTAAAGCTTTTAGACGGGAGTCCTCTTCTGTTAATGACTTAACACGTGATTATTAGAAACTAAGTAGAAATATTCAGAATCTCTTGGTTTTCTTATTTGCTCACACACACACACACACACACACACACACACACAAAGAAGCACTATTTTTTACTGTACTGCTCTTAACACATTTCAAAGAGAATTATTTTAAATGTTTTACCTTATTAAAAATATGACAGATTTAGGGGTGCCTGGGTGGCTCAGTCGGTTAAGCATCTGACTTCGGCTCAGGTCATGATCTCGCAGTCTGTGAGTTTGAGCCCCGTGTTGGGCTCTGTGCTGACAGCTCAGAACCTGGAACCTGTTTCGGATTCTGTGTCTCCCTCTCTCTCTGACCCTCCCCCGTTCATGCTGTCTCTCCCTGTCTCAAAAATAATAAATA
>NW_026057579.1:8923050-9044817 GCF_023721935.1 Panthera uncia
TATATATATATATATATATATATATATATATATATATATATATATATGACAGATTTTATCCAAAGCCTCTCCCCAGGTAAGGGGAAAGCTTCTAAAGAGAAGGGTTTGGGGAGTGTTGATGAAGAAGTGTCTGTACCCATGGGATGGAGGCACTCTGGCAGTCACAGGGAAGGAAGGAATACGGGAACAACAGTTGCACATAGAGCTTCACCTTCTAGCCACAAGGACCACATTGTGTTTTCTAACACGTGTGTGTGTGTATTTTCTGACACTTTTAAGAATAATAGTTATGGTGGACCTGTTTCACCTGTTTTTCTCCAGAATTTATTTTCTTCAGAATTTACATGTTGCCAGATTAAAAAATAAATCAAATTCAGTAGCTTTGTTAAATACTACCAATACTAACCTTGGGGGAAATTAAATGAAATTACAGCCCATTCATGAGAACAACAAAATCTAAAACATACTAAGAGTAGACTTACTACCATATGGATAAGACCCATATTTTTTGAAAAACAACCTTTTCTGTTGTGAGGAATATCATCAGCACCTCTGAATTCCCCATGGCACCCCATCCACTAGGAGTCAGCTCCCTTATTTTCCATTTTCACTGTATAAACGTACACCCCTAAGCCCCTAAAATTAGAATTAATTTTACCTGATTCTTCCCCAATATGTAAGTGGAGTCATAAAGTATGTATTCGTTTGTGTCTGGCTTTGGTGCAACATCAGATTTGTGTAGTTGTTGGGTATGGTTCTAGTTTGTTCATTTTCATTGCTCTGTGACTTCCCATTGTGCGAATAGGCCGTAACTTTATCTAGCTATTGTTGATGGGTATTTGAGTTACTTCCAGTTTTTTGTTATTTGAACAATATTGCTGTGAACATGTTTGCATCATGTCTCCTGTGCCTGTGTGTGCTCGTATTCTCTAGAAAGGATAAGAGTATTGCAGGGCCCTGACAGTCACAGATAATGTAGTCAGCCAGCATGGCCTTCCCTGCTTATGCTCCCATCACTTGGTGAGCACTCGTCTGCTCCTCCTGTTAATACTTGTTACTGTCAGTTGTTTCATTTTAGTCAGGGGGATATGGATCTTATCTCGTGGTTTAATTTCCTGATTACTGAGGATGTTAATGTTCTCCATCTATTTTCCCAAACTTACGAAATACGAATTTATTTAGTCTCTTGGTTGCAGTGTAAGAATACTTTTGAAATTATGTAAAAGTAAAATTGGTTGCATCGTAAGTGAGTTAATGAATAGCATCACCTGCGCCAAGAAGCTAAATTTCTCTTATTTATGGGTTTTTTTTTACTGTCCACACTTATAAGAGGAGTGTTTCTTGCTAATTAGCATTTCTGTGCTCTCATCCATGTTTGCTCAGTTGGATAAGAAAGCAGGGAAATATAACTGAAGCAGCATCCAATGGGGAGACAGGAGACTTTGCAACAAAGTCTGGGGGACCCTGGGCCAGTCCCCAGATTTCTGGATCTCAGTTACCACCTGGGTTGGACAGGTGATTTATAAGTTCCCTTATAGCCCTAATGTCTTAAAATTGTGTGATTTTTAACTTAACAACATTTTACAGTGTTAAACCTCAAATCAAATACTTTATAAATTGTGTTTTTCTACATACCCAGAGTTTCTGTGACAAGAAGCAGTCCTAATAGTAGAGAGTTATTTTCCATGTGTTTGTAGAAGTAAAAATTCTTAGTGCTCTCGTGACACTATTTGGCTTCCGTTTTCCTTTGTTTAATGTCCTTTTGTTTCTGTGTCTAGCACATAGATTTTCCTATACCTTGTCCGCTTCGAGTGTTCGAAATGCTGGTAGTTCCCGAACAGGAGTACCCTCTCGTCTGTGTTGGCGTCAGCAGAGGGAGAGACTTCAACCAGGTGGTTCGATTTGAAACTGTCAACCCAAATTCTACCTCTTCGTGGTTTACAGAGTCAGGTTTGTGACTTTTACTGAGTTATTAAGGCCGATACATATCAGTGGTTCCCAAACATGAGTATGGATCAGAATCCCCCGGAGGCCTGCTGGCCCCCACTGCCAGAGTTCATCTGGTCGATCTGGAGCAAGGCCTGAGAAGTTGCTCTTCTGTGTGCTCCCGGCTGATGCCGGTGACGCTGACACAGGCACCGCCCTGTCAACTGCACATACACAGGCCTCAGGCTGAGGAAAGTGATCTAAATAAAAGCAAAAACTGCATTGAGTCTATTTTCCATCATATTCTGGTAATTGAGACACAGGTACTATGCAGTCACTTTAATGAATTTTTTAATGATTCATAATTAAGATATAAATATAGCTAAACAAAAATATTTGAGGGTGCTTGAAAATCATTCTTTTGTACAATTTGTTTTCTTAAATTTTGATCTGCGTTGCCCAGTGGCGTAGCAGATCCTTTCTTCATACTAGTATCTTGGGAAATATTATTTCCAATTAATTATCTTTTTACAGAAATTTGATTATAGTTTGAAACCTCCAATCTTGTTGGTGTAGTCAGTACATATCAGTAAAACTTGTGTTTCGTGGTAAATAAATCTGATTCAACTTTTTACACTTTAAAAAAAGTGACCTGAATGGTCTTTTTTTTCCTGATTTTTAAAGCACTGTGTTTATTATGGAGCTCCTTTTGCTTTTTTTCCCCTTTAAAAATAACACTGCACAATGTTTTGCTGTAAAATAGACAGTGGCCATTTAAGAAGGCAATTTCATTATTTTTTTAATGTTTTATTTATTTTTGAGAGACAGAGAGAGAGAGAGAGAGAGAGAGAGCGCGCGCGCGCGCATGAGTGGGGGAGGGGAGGAGAGGGGAGGAGGAGGAGGCAGAGAGAGGAGACACAGAGTCTGAAGCAGGCTCCAGGCTCTGAGCCGTCAGCACAGAGCCAGACCTGGGGCTCGAACTCATGAACCATGAGATCATGACCTGAGCCGAAGTCGGATGCTTAACCAGCTGAGGCACCCAGGCACCCCAAGAAGGCAATTTTTAAAGGTCTTGCAGAGGCCTTTTGTCAGGGTCTTTGGGTTCTTAGGGAAATATTAAGAAGACAATTGGCCGATAAATATTGATTAGTCAGGAGTTTGTTGGAAGCCTAAAAGAGTGTTCACAAAAGGAAAAAACTTAGAGTTGTGGGTCTTTGACACTGAAAAAAAAATCATCGCAAACACATTCACAAAAACCTAGAGACAATTACATGACTTCCTGAAGCCCAGGAAACTTGAGACAGCTTTCCTTTAAGGACACATTGTTGAAGGAAAACATGGCTGGCCCTTGACAACGTGATGTGGCTTCCTTGGCTCCCTAGAATTCTCTGTTCTGCATTCTCTCTTAGACACCTATCTACCCTTTCAGACAGCGGGTGCACTCCTGCTTTCCTGATCTCTTCCTCCCTGCTTAATAGGAAGGCATTGTTGGGTGATTGATATTTTATTGTTAGTGGATTTCAGTTAATACCTTATTTCTCCCAAGCATTTTAATTTTAAATCCTTTTCTACTAATTGTTGAATGAAGGGCCTGATTTCTGCACAGAAGAATTTTGTACAGCTGTGTGGGTACCTTCATTCTAAGGAGCTTCTGATTTCATTCTCTTACTGTAATGAAATCACTTTATTAGGAGTTGGGTTTTTTTGTTTTTTGGAAGTTTTTTTTGTGAATTAACATTAGATTTCCTTTTTTTCTTTTTTAATATAATTTATTGTCAAATTGGCGAACATACAGTGTGTAATGTGTGCTCTTGGTCTCTGGGGTAGATTCCCGTGGTTCATCGCTTACCTTTAACACCCAGTGCTCATCCCAACAATAGAAACTAAGTATGATAACTACAGTTCATCTCTGGTTTTGAGATGCTAAGGTAAAAATTGAGTGAGAGAAAGTATGGTTAGAGTTTTGCATCATATGAAATTCTGAGTCATTGGTTTCCTAAACTGCGTTGCACTGTACAGCCCACCTGGGAAGTTTTAAAACTCCTGATACCTCAAGTCACATACGCCGCCAATTAAATAAGAATATCTAGACGTGGCAGCTAGGCATCAGTATTTTGTAAAGATCTCCGGGTGATTCTAGTGTTTGGTAACTAATTGATACAAGCAGTTGGTAAAACCTTATTTTCCTGACTTTCTCCCTGGTATGCTAGCCTGGCTTCCTGAACTGAAGTCGATTGTATAGATGTGTTCAGATTGTTAATTTTCACCCACGTATGTAAGAGCTACAAAGATCTGATTTCCAGGAGGCCTGTTCCGTGTCCTTTCAGCTCTGGTTGGTTACAGACGTACCAGGTCTAAAATACATTTGAAGGTCTAACGGCAGGCCTTGGATGTCCTAAGACTAATACTGTAGGAAGTAGAAAACAGTAACTGTAGGTCATCAGACCCACTCTCAAGGACACGTAAGGCCAGAAACAAAGGCCTGTAGATCAGCAGTTTCAGTTTTGATGTTCGTACAAAGTTTGGGGTAGCCTACTTTTCACTTCATGGAAAATCATTTAAACATTCTCTGTTTGGGGGTGCCTGGTTAGCGTCCAACTCTTGATTTCGGCTCAGGTCAGGATCTCGCAGTTCATGGGTTTGGACCCCACATTGGTCTCTGCGCTGATGTCATGGAGCCTGCTTGGGATTCTTGTCTCTCCTTCTCTCTACCCCTCCTCCACTTGTGCTTTCTATATAGATACAGATACAGATCTATATCATATATATATGTGTGTGTGTGTGTATATGTATATATATATGTATATATTTATTGATTGATAAATAAATATAATATTTTTTTCAAAAGCATTCTTGGAGCGCCCACATGGCTCAGTCAGTTGAGCGTCCAACTTCGGCTCAGGTCATAATCTTGCAATTCGTGAGTTCACACCCTGCGCCGGGCTCTGTGCTGACAGCTCAGAACCTGGAGCCTGCTTCAGATTCTGTGTCTCCCTCTCTCTGCCCCTCACCCGTGCGCATACGCACGCTCTCGCTCTCTCTCTCTCTCTCTCTCTCTCTCTCAAAAGTAAACAAACATTAAAAAACAATTACAAAAAAATTCCCAGTTTATAAGAACTTTAATAAATCTTAATAAAAAAAATGATTCCTGTTTGCATTTTGATAATATTTCATACTTCTCAAAATACTTCAGTATTTCTTTTAACTCATTTGTACTTGAAGTAGTTTGTTTGTCCTTCTGATTCATTCACTCAGTAAATAATTATTGCATGTGGTGCTGGACACTGCCATGTGATATACAAAGCAGTCCCTGGCCTTCTGAGCTTAAAAGCAGAAATCAGTCATAACTATAATATAGAGGATTAGACTCCTGATTTCACATATGAGTGAAAATAATGACATCACCAGCAGTAATGACAATAGTTAGTGTTCCAGTGAGCCCTGACTTCCTTCAGCACTTGCATCAGAGTTTAGACCCAAGCAGCCTGGCTCAGCCAGTACATATGTATAGCTAAAAATTTAAGTCTGTTTCAGATTCAGTGATGTTCAGAATTCTTGTTTTTAGGTCTCTGTGCTTTCAAAATTACTTTTTTTATGTCAGTTTATTGAGTTTGTTTGTGTTACAGATAGCCCACAGACAAGTGTTACTCACGTAACCCAATTGGAGAGAGATACCATTCTCGTATGCTTGGATTGTAAGTTTTTATTTATGAACATCTTATTTTAACACCTTCCTTTTATCTTAGTTTCTGAGTGACTCTCCCCCTCCCCGTCTCTAGGTTGTATAAAAATAGTAAATCTCCAAGGAAGATTAAAATCTAGCAGAAAATTATCATCTGAGCTCACCTTTGATTTCCAGATTGAATCAATAGGTAAGTGCAAGTTTTGTATTTCTGGTTTGATTGCAGTAAGAGCTGCTTAAAATATCTTACCTGATAATTACCTGAGATTATAGAAATATATTACTAAGAATACATTTTTTACAATACAGGGTATAATGAATATGAAGTCAACATCAGTCTTCACTTTTATACATTCTCTAAAATAGTTTAATAACTGACATCTAGAAATGTTGTCCTCCTTACAGATTTGACATTTCAAAAGAAATAAATACCATTTTCATAAAACAGGAATTTCCATTTCCTCCAAACTCCTGTGGAGTTTCCCTATAAGTACTTTAAAATTTAGTACTTAGTGTACTCTGTTGTACTTCTGCTGTTGTATCTGCTGACCAGAGCAAAATGTGAAAATGGCAAGAAGGAGATTCCATTATCTCATTCTCACATTTTGCTGGACTACGGTGTTTTCTGAAAAAGGATTTCTTATATATTCAGTATTCTAAAATTACTACATTCCAGGGGCATGTGGGTGACTTAGTCAGTTCTCTGACTCTTGATTTTGGCTCAGGTCATGATTTCATGATCATGAGATCCAGCCCTGTGTTGGGCTCTGCACTGGGCATGGAGTCTGCTTGGGATTCTCTTCTTCCCTCTCTCTCTGCTCTTTTCTCTCTGTTTCTCTTTCTGTCTCTCTCTCTGCTCTTCTCTGTTTCTCTTATTTATTATTATTAAATAATAAATTTATTTATTAAATTAAATAAATAAGTAAATATTAAAATGATTACATTCCAGAAAAATGAGGTAAAAATGATCACAGATGGTGCTGGGAATATGAATGAGAGCTAATTCAGTATTTAACTAGGCACAATTTTTTTGCTCTTCATTATCAATGAAAGATATTTGCACATATGTAAAGAGGGTAGGGCCAAGGACAGATAGTTCATTTGTTTTATTCCTGGTTCTACTTTTACTGTCTCCTCTAAGTAGAATGCCCTTCTTCCAGCAAGCAAATGCTGATGATAAAATGAGAGAAATCTCTTCACGATTTTAAAATGGAATCTGTGCGGGACGCCTGGGTGGCTCAGTCGGTTAAGCGTCTGACTTTGGCTCAGGTCATGATCTCACGGTTTGTGGGTTCAAGCCCCACATCAGGCTCTGTGCTGACAGCTCAGAGCCTGGAACCTGCTTGTGATTCTGTGTCTCCCTCTCTCCCGTGTCTGCCCCTCCCCTGCTCCTGCTCTGTCTCTCTCTGTCTCTCAAAAAAAGTTAAAAAAAATTGTTTTAATATATATAAATAAAAATAAATCAAATGGAATCTGTGCTTAAAAACTCATAGCCAAAGCCAAAGAATAAGATAAATAAAGAACAGAAACTCAAAGCAATATGTAGGCCTGCTGTGCTCCTTCTGATAAAGAAGACTAAAAGTATCCTGTAGGAAGTGGGAGCCAGAGCCTGGCTCCTTGCTTGAGGTGCCTAGTAATCAAGAGTCTCCCCACATAAAGCCTGACATCCTTATAGGAGACTGTTATCCACCCTTAAAAAGAGATAATCCCTATCCTGTACAGACTATTTCAGATTACTGACAAAGAAGGAATGCTGAACAAATCAGTGTTTAACACTGATACTAAAATCAAGCAAGGTTAGTATAGAAAACAAAAGAACCCATTCTCATGAAAGCAGAATTTGAACAAATCTGAAACAAAATAGTAAATAGAACTCCACACCATCAAGTATAATAGAGTTTATTTCAGGAAAGTAAAGATGGTTCAACATCAGAAAACCTGTTTATGTAATATATAATATAGCACATTAAATATTAAAAGCAAAAAGTCACATAACTTTCAGTAGATGCACAAAAAAAGCATTGAGTAAAATCCAGATCATTCATGATTTAAGAAAAAACTTCTCAGCAACTTAGCAATAAAAGGAAATGTTCTTCATCTAGGAAAGCCTATTAAAAATATTCATGTTTGGGGCTCCTGGGTGGTTAGGTTGGTTGGGCATCCGACCCTTGATTTTGGCTCAGGTCATGATCTCATGGTTCATGGGATCGAGCTCCAAGTCTTGCTCTGTGCTGACAGTGTGGAGCCTTCTTGGGATCCTTCTTGGGATTCTCTCTCTCCCCTTCTGCTTCTCCCTCATGCACATGTGCATACTCTCTCAAGTAAATAAACTTTTAAAAAATATACTTAAAAAATAATAAAAAAATACTCATGTTTCATGGTCAGATTCTGCCATTAAAGTCGAGAACAAGATAAGAATATGTGCTATCATCACATTTGACATTGTCTTACTAGACAAGGAAACTATGAGGATTAGAAAAAAGTAAAAGATCCTTTTTTGCTGATGATATGATTATATGGACTGTATAGCTCTCTGAGTAAACTGCTGGAATTAGTAAGAGAATTCAGAGTTGCTAGATATGACTCACACCAATAAATAGCTTTTTGATATGCCAGTAATTAGGAAATTAATAGAAAAAAAGATCTCACTGACAATGGCAATAAGATAAGAAATTTGGAAATAAATGTAATCAAAATATGTTTAAGACCATTATTTAGGAAATTCCAAGTTACTGTTTGAAAGCATAAAAGATTTGAACAAATGAAGAACTATACCGTGTCTGTGAATATGAGAAAGGTGTCAGTTCTTTATAAGTTAAACCACAAATTTGGTTCGTTTAAATAAAAATCCCGGGGCGCCTGGGTGGCTCAGTTGGCTAAGCATCTGACTTTGGCTCAGGTCATGATCTCGCGGTCCCTGAGTTCAAGCCCTGCGTCTGGCTCTGTGCTGACAGCTTGGAGCCTGGAGCCTGCTTCGGATTCTGTGTCTCCCTCTCTCTCTGCTCCTCCCCTGGTTACTCTGTGTCTCTCTCTCAGAAATATATAGACATTAAAAAACATTTTTTTTTAAATCCCAATAAAGTGATTTGTGCCATATGATAAGCTGATCTAAAAATTCATGTGACACACAAAAATAAATTCAAAATGGATGAAAGACCTAAATGTGAGACCGGAAACCATCAAAATCCTACAGGAGAAAACAGGCAGCAACCTCTTTGACCTCAGCCACAGCAACTTCCTACTTGACATGTCTCTGAAGGCAAAAGTGAACTATTGCAACCTCATCAAGATAAAGAGCTTCTGCACAGCAAAGGAAACAATCAACAAAACTAAAAGGCAACCAACGGAATGGGAGAAGGTATTTGCAAATGACCTATCAGATAAAGGATTAGTATAAAAAATCTATAAAGAACTTACCAAACTCAGCACCCGAAAAACAATCCAGATGTGAAGAAATAGGCAGAAGACATGAATTGACACTTTTCCAAAGAAGACATCCATTTGGCAAACAGACATATGAAAAGATGCTCAATATCACTCATCATCAGGGAAATATAAATCAAAACCACAACGAGATACCACCTCACACCGGTCTTAGTGACTAAAACTAACAACTCAGGAAACATCAGGTGTTGGCGAGGATATGGAGAAAGGGGAACCCTCTTGCTGTGTTGGTGGGAATGCAAACTGGTGTATCCACTCTGGAAAACAGTGTGGAGGTTCCTCCAAAAATTAAAAATAGAACTGCCCTACGGCCCAGCAATTGGACTACTAGGAATTTATCCAAAGGATACAGGAGAGCTGATTCAAAGGGACGTGTGCACCCCAGTGTTTGTAACAGTGCTATCAACAATAGCCAAATTAAGGAAAGAGCCCAGATGTGCTTCAACTGATGAATAGATTAAGAAGATGTGGTGTGTGTATGTGTGTGTATGTATATATGTGTATACATACATGTATGTATACATACACACATACATACATACACAATGGAATACTACTCAGCGATGGAAAAGAATGAAATCTTGGCATTTGCAACAATGTGGATGGAACTAGAGGGTATTATGCTAACCAAACTAAGTCAGTAAGAGAAAGATCTCATGATTTCACTCATATGTGGAATTTGAGAAACATAACAGATGATCATAGGGGAAGGAAAGATATAACTAGAAAGGGAGGCCAACCATAAGAGACTCTTAAATACAAAGAACAAACTGATGGTTGATGGGCATTAAGGAGGGTGCTTGTTGGGATGAACACTGGATGTTGTATGTAAGTGATGAATCACTGGAATCTATTCCTAAAGCTAAGACTATACTGTATGTTAATTAACTTAAGAATAAATTTATTAAAAAAAAAAAAGGAAAAAAAATAAAAATTCATGTGAAAGAGTCAAAGGCCAAGAACAGTAAAATAAATTTGGATGAATACTTGCCCTACTCAGTATTGGAACTTTTATAAAGCTATAGTGATTAAGACAGTGTGGGATCAGACGGATAAAAAAGTAGAAGAGTGGCACCAGAAGAGAAGGCTCAGAAGTGGACCTACATGTAAATGGAAATTTATAGCATAAATATGTCAATGGAAAATGGTGGACTGTTCAGCAAATGCTGGTGATGCAATTGCTTATCTGTAGGAAATAAAATTAGATGTCTTCCTCACTGAATACACACAAAAATATGTATTAAATATGTAAATATTAAAAGCAAAACTAAAATTTTTAAAAAGTATGCCTGTGTCCCATTAATTCTGTTTCTAGAATTAGAAAAATTTGCACACGTATTAAAGAAGAGGTACAGAATGTTTATTACAGATCAAAAACCTAGAAACAGTTCACATGTTCACCATACCCCACGTATGAAAGTCGGAAACAGTTGATACAAAGTTTGATATTGTGTAGTAATAGTAAAAACATGCATGAGAATGACAAGCATCAAATTTATAATAGCGGATATGTCAGGGGGAAAGGAAGGCCTGGAATGGACGGGGCCAGCTGCTCGGGCTGTACTCAGGTGCTGGCTGAATTTGGTTGTATTTTAAACGAAAGGCATATAATGGCCAAATGTCAGGATTTGAGAGTTGAGTGGTAGATACGTACGTTTCTGTGCTCTTCTCATGTTTTTCGGTATGTTTGAAATATTTTATAATGTTGTCATTTTCTCAAAACAAAAAGTTTCTGTAACAAAACAATATTTTCAATGAATCTTCTTTTTTCTTGCCAAAAGATGACTCAGTTCTGTCTGGTATATGTATATTTTTAATTTCAGTAGTAAAGATGCCATGTAAACACGGAATAGCTGACATTAGTTCTTAATGGAAGTACTGCTGTGCAAGATAGAGGGACAGAATGATGCTTATCGGTTGAACTTTTGTACTATTAACAGTAACTGAGCTGTTCTTGCCTGCTAGTTTGCCTACAAGACAGTGTGCTAGCTTTCTGGAAACATGGAATGCAAGGTAGAAGTTTTAGATCTAATGAGGTAAGTAGTCTTTTCAAAATTATGCCCATTAAATAGGCATGAAACTATCAGATTCTACTTCAAACAATTTTCTTTAACTTTGCCAAGTTCCTAATGGATGCGAGGAACACTTGATATGCTCGCTGTTGATGTTCAGTGTATTCAGTCTGGTGATGAGGTTCATAGCGTGTGCTCTGCAGCCACCTCTCTTTCTGCATTCACCCAAACGACTTCAGTGCGCATTTTGTGTGCAACCACATACTCACTTGTATATTCGGGACAAGAATTTCCTAATACTGCTAAAAGTGATTTCCTCTCAGCTCTCCAACTCTCCCAGCCCATCCCTTGGAACAAGAGTGCAGATGCTGGCTCACCCCGTCTTGAGGCACCATTTCTACTTTGGATTTCAGAAATGATGACCAGAGCAGGCTTATAAGTCAAGGATCCCACATTCCTCTCCAGCCACCTTGCCTCCTATTTCTCTTACCCTCCTTCACTTGGCATTTATAAGACTCTTTGCCCCTTTTTCTTCCTACCTAAATTTAACTCCAGGAACAATTTAACTCCCAAGTCTTGTGAGTCAGTTCAGCTCACCATTTCCACCAGAGAGTGCTGGGGTTACAGACATTGTACTTGGCCCCGGGAATATTACAGGCAAGTGAAACCAGAAACTCTCCCAGTACCCCCAAATCAGTCTCAGCAGTATAACTTTCACTTGAACATTAGAGGGAAACGAAAACCTTCGGCTCCTCAAGCAAGAAAGCTCGTTTATGCCCCAGACTGTCATTCTGAGCTCAGAGCATTTCTGCTAACCAAGTGGGCAGTGTAGTAGAGCGACCGTCAGCATGAGTTCCAGAGTTGTGACGCCAGGTTCGTTTCTCCGCCCTGCAGTTTAGTACATGTAGCCGTGGCATGTCACTTAGCTCCTTTTCATTTTCAAATGGGAGATAACAATAGTACTTATTACTTCATGGGATGATTAAGGGAAAGGAAGCATGCGATGTGATTGGCATAATGCCTGATTTACAGTAAGTATTTGATAAAAATCCAAGGAGCGCCTGGCTGGCTCTGTCGGTACAGCATTCGGCTTTTGATCTTAGGACTGTAAATTTGAGCCCCATGTTGAGTTGTAGAAGTTACTTAAAAATAAAATCTTAGAGAAAATACAGTTCGGGCTAATATGTTCCTAGCAGTAATTCCCACAAGAGGGTTCACTTCTCAGGAAGATGTTTTAAAATCATCTGTGGAAATTGAACAGGGAAGTAAGAACAGTCAACAACTAGTAAACACCAGGCAGAGAAAGAAAGGCACCATAGGCAGGATACAAAAGAACAGTTTTTACAAAAAGACAAGGTTGCCCCCAAAATCACCTGAGGGGCTTCTTCAAAGTGCGCCGGTAGCCCTTACTGAGTACTGCTTGTCCAAAAATATGTCGAAGATCAGTCATGAGCACGATTACTGAAGTGAGCATGTTGTATCCTTCAGGTGTGCTGGGTTCCAAAAGAGTTGAGAATCCCTGATGTTTCCAGAATAACTAATTGTAGAGGTACTAATGCAATGGGGAGAAGTTACTGCCATTATAATTTGGAATGTTTCGCATTCAATAAGCAAAAGGAGTGGGTCTTTCTTTCTTCTGTAGACATATCTTTAACTCTCCAGCTGGTAATCGGTCACACTGAAGACTTCCTGAAGGCTGTATGCCATCAGAAAACACTATTTCAAGAGACTGGGGGGGGGGGGGGGCGGTGGATATGGGAAAGAAAAGTCCTCTGTTGAGCACTCCCATAGCTAGGCATTATACCCACTGATACTTTTAAGAATACTGCACAAGACTACCGCAGAGTAGATATTTTCTCTCCTGTTTTGCAGAAGACAAAACCATTTTCAACAAAATTACGTACCTTGCCCAGTGTCATAGCTAGTAAGTGGGATTCAAATTCCAGTCTTGAGTTTGTCCCATCATGCCACACTGCAGCCTTTTAAAAGTAAAAGGGCCCGATCAAAGTGGCTTGCTGCTGCAGTGGCCTTGCTGTTAGCATTAACCTAACTGACAAAAGGTTTTTGTTAAATAAATGGACTGGGTGCTTGCTTTTAAAGTTTTCCCTTGAGGTCTAGAATTTTGTTTTGTTTTGTTATGTTTTTATTTAACTTCCGGTTAGCTAACATACAGTGTAATAATAGTTTCGGGAATAGAATTTAGCAGTTCATCACTTACATGTAACACCCAGTACTCATCGTAACAAGTGCGCTCCTTAGTATCCACCACCAATTTAGCTCCTCCCGCCTGCCCACCTCCCCTCCAGCAACCTCAAGGTCTGTAATTTAATAAGTAAATGGTTTTCCTATTCTCCTATTTTAGGATTAATTTGAAATTAGCCATGTTTTTCCTAGGCTAACAAATTGACGTATCTCTGTGCTGACTTAACAAGTTAACAGTCATATAGGGATCTGTTTTCATCTTAGGAATTATGTTTCTTTTCAATAGAGTTATAAATTAAATGCCCATATAAAATTGTGTGCCTTTAACTTTGGGAATTAAATTTATATTTTAATTGAACAGGTAACACAAGAAATTTCAGATAACACAAGAATTTTTAGGCTGCTTGGATCCGACAGGTATGGAAAGGGGTTGTACTAAAAACATAGTACTAAATGTGTTTTATAAAATCCAGCATGAAACTGATTTCATTTTCAAGGGAATTGAAATTTCTACAGTAATATATTCAACATTGTATTTTTCACACCAAAGAATCCACAAGTCAGGAAGTTATAAAGCCTTTGAGAATGTACCTGCTGTTCCAAGTAACAGGAATATATAGATCTGTCAGTACTAATTTTGCATTACGGTGCTGTCCAAAGTGTGACTTACAGCACAAGAAAGAAGAAATACCATATGCTGACAAATAAAACTTTTTGGTTTTAGCGCCAGATAGAATTTGTAGGTTCTATTCTGATATATTTCCTGTTTCTTGAATGACAGATTGTTTTATACTTTATGAGAATTAAGTTCCCCCAAATTATTCCAAACACAGGTTTACCCACCCCCTGCTCCCTGACTCTTAAAACAGCACTGGCTTAGAGGTGGGAGGTGGTGGGCAGCAAAATTACTTACCGGAGCTGGAATTGGTTCTTTAACTATAATGATTTGCAAATGATGGTCTGCCCACAAATCAAATAAACAGTATTTTATGGAGGCATAAAATGAAGAAGTAATGGAAACTGTTTCTGCTGACATTAGTTTTCAAGAATAACTTTGTTCTGCTACATGTTTTTTTGTTTATTACTTTTAGGGTCGTGGTTTTGGAAAGTAGGCCAACTGATAACCCCACAGCAAATAGCAATTTATACATCCTGGCGGGTCATGAAAACAGTTACTGAGAAATGTTGTGCTTTGACAGTTAACGCCAGAAAAGAAGGACACTACCGCGGCAACATTAACGAATGCTTGAAGCTGTACAAAGGCTGCAGTGACCTGGCTTCAGTTACTTGTAATTTATTGTGGCATGAGACAAGATGGGGGAAATTTCTGTTTTAAGTGGTATGGATATATTTAGCATATTGAACCACACAAGTGCTTAATTCATTGTTAATGTAATCTTTGTACATATAGGCAGTATTTTTCTGTGAAACTTCATATTGCTGAAGACATACACTAAGAATTTATGTAGATAATGTACTTTTATGAGATGTACAAGTGAGTGTCTTATCTGTACAGATGTAAATGTTGATGAAAAATGCAATTGGGGTTAATATTTTAAGAATTCTTTAGTATATTCTTGGGTGTGGCTATATTACAAAACGGGATGCTGGCAATGAAACCGTACATTTAACACTATTGTATTTTTATTATATGTAATTTAGTAATATGAATATAAATCTTGTAACTTCCAAATTGTAATGGAGGCTATAATCATTTTATAATCTTGTTTTTAATTTTAATGCAAGTACACTGGTGTTTATATTTGCACAGAGTATTGATACGTGATGTATTAAGTCACAAAAGTAAGCTGTGACAATGTCAATATGCATTTGGCCCCACAACATCTTTTTTAAATGTCTTTGGATTGTTTTCTATGTGAAACAAACCAATTAACCACCTGTTGTAGTAACTGGTCTTTTTATATTTAAGCAGAATCCTATAAGATTGTTTGTGCTTAAAAATATACCTTTGAAAAAATTTTGAATCACAGAATAGCGGTACCTATAATAGTGACGCTGCAATTGTTGTCAGAATTACAGTGTGCACAAAGAATAAATCAGCGTTATTAGAATCCACACTAAACATTTCATATAGTCACGTTGAAGAACTATAACATTCCATCGAGTGGAGTGGTTCAAATTTCTAGTGGGATTTTTACTTTGGTTGGCCTTATTTTATGCTCGTTTTCCTATTTCTTTTGACTTAGAGTATTAATACATGGCCAAAATAATTTAGTTACTACCTCATATAAACAATATAATGGTTACTACACATCACAGGAACTTAGCTTTGGTTTAAAGTCATTTTTGATTGCTTTTTTCCAATGGAATATGTATATACCAAGTTTTAGCAAAAATGCACACTCTGGCTCTTTTTTGGTATATGTTCTTTATATTTTAATGTGGGTATATACACTAGGAACAAACTAAATTGTGATTTATGGTCTTCACTTATTTTAATTGATAATGCTTTTAAATATGTTTTTGATTGTACATAGTGTAAAATAAACATGTTTTTTAACACACGGTTGTACAGTAGCTTGTTATCTGGCTTAATCTATATAGAGTAAGACTAAAATATATTAAGGAGAAAAAAACGTTTACTTATTCTGCATACCCATTCTGGTCCCTCAGATCATATTTTTATTTGATCTGTCATCTCAGTTTCATAAAGGGGCATCATCTGTAGAATCTTCAACTTTCTGATGAGGAAGATCAAAACATCCATAGTCTTAGGAAGCAGGTGTCGGCAAACATTCCTCATCCCAATCCTGCTCACCATCTGCTTTTTGTAAATAAGGTTTTATTGGAACACCACACCACATACTCGTTTATGTGTTGTCTGTGGCTGGATTTGCTGTACAGTGACCGAGGTGAGTGGTTCCGAGAAAGCTGTATGGCTTACAGAGCCTTAAATATTTACCAACTGGCCCTTTATAGAAAATGTTGCCGACTCCTGGGTTACAGAAAGGAAGGGGACAGTGTTGGGGAATGCAGTTCTGGAGGTTAAGGAAGGGGACAGTTGGGTGGGAAGAACTGGATTGTGTGTCATGAGGCGCCATTTCTACTCTTGTTAGTTTCACTACCCTTCTCTGTGACTTTAGGGAATTTACTTGACTCTAGAACAGTTTCCTTATTTAAAAACATGACTCTAAGTCATATAGGTATAACATTATCATCAGTTTGTTGAAAAACAGAGACTCACGGAATTGATTTTCAAGAAATCAAGAGCTGTTCTTGGCATTTATTGACAAGGCTGTCGATCCTTTTTCTGGGCCAGTTTTTTCTAGTTTCCGAGTCCTATATGTTACATAAAGGGTCACATCTCAAAAAAGATTCAGCCATCCTATTTAATTGTCAAACAGAATTCTTCCCAGAAATGCAACTGGTTTGTAGGTCACTCATGGGCTTTTTAAAAATGTGGACCCCTGGAATCACTCCCTGGGGATGAGGCCCAGTGACATACTATTTTTATAAAGTTGTACAGATTATTCTGATGTGCAGCCCCTGTGTGGGAAACACTGGTTGACTTGAATTTAAATCAGTTTTCTGAGGGTGGTCCAAGGATCACATGCCTCAGAATAATCTGATGACCCTTAAAAATGCAACTTTGTAGCTCTACCTGGTAAGTTTTGACTAAGGATCTTTATTCACTCAAAAGGAAAAGAGCCACTCACCTGAATGTTGGAAACAATCTATTTCATCTTCATTAAACAATCTATCTCATGAGCTAGTTTCTTAGACATTAGTGTTGAGATGAGATTGGTTGTTTCTGGGCCCATTGCCATCATTCAGCTTGCAAGTGCGCCACTGATTTCAGAAGAGATCAGGAAATAAAGAACAAATAGCGGTTTTCACCATTGTTAGAAAGAGATGAAAGTGTGTGCTATACAAAATACTAGGTAAGCACTAAGAGTCTGACTTGACGGAATATGGTAAGTGCCCAGGGCTGTGTGCCAGGTGGCTATCCTACATGCTTTATATAGATTCTCCCACTAGAGCACCACAACAGCCCAGTGAGTAGGTATTGTTAATGCTCTTTCACAAATGAAGGAACAGGCACATACAGCTTAAACAACTTGCCTAAGAATAAAGCTGGTAAGTGATAGAGCTAGGATTTAAACCCAGGCCACTTAGTTCAGAGTGCATACTCTTTAAGTACCATACTAAAGTATGTATTCCACAGAATACAAGCAATATATATATATCCACTGCCCTCTAAAATATAAGCATTTTCCCCCCAGGAAATTAGATTTATTTTCACCAGGAGTTGAATTCCAAATTCTGATTCTCACTGTGTCTTGCAACAAGAGAAATTAACTTTCTGTCTTAATTTATTTTTGCTTTGTCAGAAAGCATTTTCTTTATTCAAAGTGTTTCGTGTTTTGTATTAGAATAAGAGGATTTGCATAAAATTACAACTAAAGCTTAAGTAAGTGTAGTCAAAGCTCATTGCAAAGACGTGTGTGTGTGTGTGTGTGTGTGAGAGAGAGAGAGAGAGAGAGAGAGACTCCATTATTTAACCAACTTCTATTGATAACTTTCAGTGTATCCAGACACTTCACTGGCACTGGAGAAAAGATGGAAAAGGCGGCATTTCCAGTATTCAAGGAGCCCATTTGGTTGAAAAGCGATAAAAAAAGGTACAAAAGGCTGCACCGAATTCTGCTTTGGGAGAAGGAAAGCCTTTATGCAGAAAGTTCTATATAATCCAGGTGGTTGATGGGTGAATAGTTTATGAAGTGCAGGAGAAAAGGGTAGCAAGCTGTAGGCTAGATCTTGAATGCAGGTGCAAGGAACAGTGGTGATACATGCAGCTGAGTTTAAGGTGCCTGGAGCACAGCAACAGGGCATGAAGCTAGAAAACAGGTTGGGCCTGACTGTAGAGGGCTTCCCCACGAGAAAGGAGCTCTAGTAGTCTATAGTTTCAGGAACTTCGTAGATGGAACACATGACCATGGAAACAGGCCGCTGGGTTTGCGCGTAGTGATCACCTGTGTCCTTACTGAGAAAATTTTCTACAGCATGATGAAGGCAGAAATGGGTAGATGTGAGTTTAGGTAGATTTGAGGGTATGCTTGGTCTTGAAGGAGAAAGGAGATAAACATTTCTGGCTTTGTTTTCTAAGCAAATGAAGGCAATGGAAAACTGAAGATGAGAAAAAGGGAGTAGAGCGACCTGAAGGAAGAAGGGGAAGTATGGCCACCCCAATCCGGCATGATGGGGAGCATTGTATTGATGCTGAACAAAGTATGTATGTGCTCATTAACATAGCATTTTTAAGTTCCTGTTTGGAAACAAGAAGAGTAAGCTTTGGCAAAAATGATACTGTCCAGCGTTCATCACATTATTTGCCTGACTTGCTTCCTCACTGGCTGGCAAATTGGTCTCTGAATCAGCTCCACATACTACTACCCTGCTCGCTGAATTATGAAAACGGCAGCAACGTGTACCATAGCTAATAGCTGCCTGTCACGGATAAGCCTCCAGAAGTTTGCTGAAAAGCTATTTGGACAATAAAAGCAGGACTGGAAAGTCCTGACTAATAACAGAGGATCTGACAAACTGAAAGTCTCTGCCCAGGCAAGGAAACAGCCTCATTTCAACGTTTACATGCGCTTAATTTTAGTGCTCTTGAGGACTCGGAGAGGAACAGGACTTCGTACAATCAAGTGTTACTGGACAAGTAGCTTAAATATTTCCTGAGCGCCTTCTTCGGGGCCCCTTCGGGGTTCCAGAGAAGAAGCTTCTCCTGTGTCTGCACTACGACGTTGCGGCCCTGCCAGACGTTGCCCACCGACACAAGGCGGCGGGGCCACGGCTTCCCCTGCAGCAGGTGCGGCGGCGGGGGCGGGGGACCGCTCCGGAAGTCGCCCTGCCCGCGCGCCCTGAGCGTCCGGTTGCCCGGGAGACGCCGCGGCCGTCAGCTCCGCCGTCGCCGTGCGGGTGGCTGCCTGCGCACAGCGACCCCCGCCGGGTTGGGGCCGCTCGGGGCTGCGCGAGATTACGTCGCCGCCGTCCGGGTCCGCGCCGTAAGTGGAGGCGCTAGCGGTGGGTCGGGGGCCTGCGGGCTGGCGCGAGGGGCTGATGGCGAGAGAAGTGGGGTCTGCTCGCACGCTGCCAGAGAAGGGAGAGTTCCCGAGGGCAGGGGAGCGGGCTGCCTTCCCCTCTGGGAGCCTCCGGAGGGACGGGGAGGGTGGGGGCGAGGGGCTAGAGGTGACAGGGTGCTCCCGCCAGCCTCACGCCCCACCCGCTGCGGCTCCCTAGGAGCTAGAGGGAGATGCGGTCCTGGAGTGGCGAGCGGCGGCGGGGACGCACCCGCGCTTTGGGAGACCCTTGTGTGGCCGAGAGGCTGAACTGCCATCGAAGGGTCGAGACCTCTTCAGAGGCCTGGAAATAAAGAGGACTATGCCAAGCTTCCAGATATGCGTATAGATGAAATGTGGTGGTTGTTTTTTTTTTTAAAACAAAATTAGTTTCTTGGGTTATATAAATTATATGGTCTTCTGGTTTCCTGGGGAGTGCTTTCAATTCATCTGTGCCATCACCAAGACAAGCTTATTAACAGGTGTGTGTACTTTCGAGGTTCTGTAATTCAGGGTTATGTTCATAAGATAGATGCAGATGGGTCTTGCATCTGACTTTCCGGGTCAGTTTTATAAAGACGAATACTGCAAGTTTGGTTGCACTGGAAACACTACTAACAACATAGCACATGGTGAGTTGAAGTCTGCAGAATCCAGCTGGTCTGGCCTGGTCTTGAAAAGGTCTCCTTTCCCCCTAATTCCTAATGCCACCATTTACACCAGTTTCTTATAAACTTCAGGAAATGTGTCAGTATTTTTTCACCCCATTACTCTCCTGTTTCTTAATTTTGTTTTTCTTCCCCCTGCGCATTCCATAGGCTTGCTTGAGCCCTCAGGACCTGCTTTGTGATACAACCATGGAAAACAATCTGCCTCCCAGTGTTTTCTCTGTTTCTGTGGGCATCATTTCCTTAAGACTAAGGAAATTAAAAAGAAAACTTTCAAAGAATTTAATGATCCACTCAAGTATCGTATCCATCTTTCTGTATTTACCAGTGGGCCTAAGTGTATATCTGTTTTTACCTTTATACACAGAACTTCATGAATTTAACAGATATTTGGTAAATTGTGAAGTCAGGAGACCCCATAGCCAAGATATAGATATAGATATAGATATAGATATAGATATAGATATAGATATAGATATATAGATATAAGATCACTAAGGATAGTGAAAAATATTTTCAACCAATTTCATCTATTCCCTGGCAATAGCTATATCACTGCTTAATCTTGATTTCCTGCCCAAATACTGTATTAACAACCAAAACGTGATTATTTCCTTTGCTTAAAAGAGAGTGATTTCACATAATTAGCAGAAAGGTTAGAGAATAAAATTACGGAAGGACTTCAATAGATTTAGCACCTGCCATGTGCCAGCCGATGGGCTAAGGATGCAAGTCGGATGTAATGAATAATGCGTAAAAAAGGAGTGGGGAAGTCATGAACACAGTATGTGTGCAGAGAAAGATTGGGGTTGGGGAAGGCTAAGAGAAAGGACATTTGAATTGAATTGCAAAAGATGAGGATTTCAGGATCAGACCTTCCCAGCAGTGGCATAAGCAGAGACAGATCTGAAAATGTCTGGGGAAGAATCTGAGGAGCATTGTGGGAAAGGTCCATTGGGACCAGAGTGTAAAGGACTGTAAATATCATACTGTAATCTGAAGTTTATTCTGTGGCATTAGAGGCCGTAGGACATTTCTGAGGAAAGGCAACATCTGAGGATATTGATGTTTGAGAAAGATGTCTTTGGTGTAATGGAAGTTGATATGCAGGAGAAAAGTGAGTTAAGACACTTCAGTCCCACCATATATAGGTTTTTTAAATAGCTGCATTTTGATATAATAATTTCAAACTTGAAAGAATAGTACAATGAACTCCCATACATCTATGTGATTCATTAATTATGCTCCATTTGTCTTATCATTTCCTTCCTGTCTCTCCATGTATAAATACGTGTATATTAATTTTTCTGTCTGTACCTTTTGAGAGTAAGCTACAGACATCATGCCCCTTTACCCTTACTTATAGTTCAGGTGTATTTCCCAAGAACTAGGCCATTTTCCTACATAACCACAGTACGGATTACATAAAATCAGGAAATTCAGTACGTATTCCACAGTCAATATTTAATTTTTTGTTTTTACATTTATTTATTTTTGAGAGACAGAGAGACACAGAGCACAACGGAGGAGGAGCAAAGAGAGAAGGAGACACAGAATCTGAAACAGGCTCCAGGCTCTGAGCTGTCAGCACAGAGCCCAACGCGGGGCTCGAACTCACAGACTGTGAGATCACGACCTGAGCCAAAGTCGGACGCCTAACCAACTGTGCCACTCAGGCGGCACCACAGCCAATATTTAGATTTCATCACTTAGCCCAAGTATAATTCTTTATAGTTATCCCATTCAAAAATTCAATTTAGCATCACACATTGCATTTCCTTTTCAATCTTTTTAGTCTCCTTCATTCTGGAACAGTTCTTTGACCTTTGTCTTTTATGACCTTAACATTTTTTTAAGAACACGGGCCAGTTATTTGTAGGATGCCAAAGTAAATTTGTCTACTGTTTCCTCGTGATCCGATTCAGGCTTTGCATTTTGGGCAGCGGTACCACTGAGGAGTTGCTGGGTCCTTCTCAGGGGTACATTTGCCTTTTCTAGAAATTTCATGTAAATGGAATCATATAATATGTGTGTGGGTGGGGAGTTGTCTGGCTTCTTTCACACATATGTTTTCAGTTTTATTTTTTTATGCTCATCACACTATAGTATGAATCAATACTTTCCTTTTAATGCTGAACAAGTATATCATTGCATGGATTTTCATTCATTAGTTGATGTGCATTTAGATTGTTAGATTGTTTTTAACGGGAGCTCTTATGAATAATGATACTATAAACACTTGCATACATGTCTTTGTATAGACCTATTTTTATTTTTCCTGGATAGATACCAAAGAGTGGAAGTGCTGTTTCTGTTTAACTTTTATTTTAAATTTGTGTTTAACTTTTAAGATATTACCAAACTGTTTTCCAATGGGACTGCGCCATTTAGCCTTCCTACCATTAATGTGTGAGAGTTCCAGTTTCTATGTATCCTTATCAATCCTGGATATTGTCACTCTTTGTCTTTTACTCCTTCTGGTGGGTACATAGTGGTATCTTATTGTGGTTTTAATTTACATTTCCTAATGACTAATAGCATCCTTTCATGTGCTTATTAGACATTCATATATCTTCTCTGGTGAAATATCTATTCAAATCTTTTGTTCATTTCTGGGGTGACTGGCTGGCTCAGTTGGTAGAGCATACAACTCTTGATCTTGGGATCATGAGTTCAAGCCTCATGTTGGGGGTAGAGTTGACTTAAAATCTTTTGTCCATTTTTAACTTGGGTTATCTGGCTGCCTGATGAGTTGTAAGAATGCTTTATGTATTGTGGATACAGATCCTTTTCTTTTTTTTTTTAATATTTATTTTATTTTTGAGAGAGAGAGAGACAGAGTGTGAGCAGGCGAGGGGTAGAGACAGAGGGAGACACAGACTCTGAAGCAGGCTCCAAGCTCCAAGCTGTCAGCACAGAGCCCAACTCAGGACTCTAACTCACAAACCGCGAGATCATGACCTGAGCTGAAGTCGGACACTTGACCGACTGAGCAAACCCAGGCGCCCCATGGATACAAATCCTTTATCTAATGTTTTCTTTAGGCTCTGTCTTGTTTTTTCATTTTCTTACTGGGTCAGTTTTTTTGAAGAGCAAAAGATTTTAATTTTGATGAATTCCATTTTATCAATTTTTTTCTTTTATGTATCATGCTTCTGGTGTCGGATCTTAGAAATCTGTGCCTAACTTAAGGTCACAAAGATTTTTCTCTTAATTTTTGCTAGAAGTTGTACAGTTGTAGCTCTTACATTTTGATCTGTGATGCATTTTGAGTTAGTTCTGGTATATTGTGTGAGGTACTTAAGTTTTTTTGTTTTTGTTTTTATTTTATTACATATGTACACCAACTGTCCTAGCATCATTTGTTGAAATGATTGAAATGATTGAAAACAATCTTCTTTTTTCATTGAATTGCCATCGCATCTTTGTGAAAAGCAATTGACTGTAAATAAAAGGGTCATTTCGTGACAGTCCATTCTGTTTCACTGATACATATGTCTGTCTTTATGCCAGTACCATATTCTTTTCATTTACTCTAATTTTATGGTAAAATTTGAAGTCAGGTATTGTAAGTCTTCCAGTTTCTTTTTATTCCAGTTGCTTTGGCTGTTCTGGGTACTGTGAGTTTCCATACCAATCTTAGGTTCATTTTGTCAATTTCTATCCCCCAAAAAGAGTCTGTTGGGAATCCATTTTTGTTGTTTTTGTTGACTTGTTCTCCCTCACCCCCTCCCCCCACCGCCCTTGAGTATCAGAAACACTTTCCTTTTGCTTAGCGTCCCTCATAATGTTTTAATTGGAAACTGGGCATTTCAGATAATACATCAATGCTGGATTCCAGTTTTCTCCACTGAGGATTTTTTTGTGGGTTGGTTTTTGTGTTTGCAACCTGCCTGTATTCTAGAATCTACCTCCTTCCAAACGTGTGACTGTTGATGTCTGTGTTCAGTTTTTTAATTATTTTAGCCTGGCTTTCTAGGACTCACCACTGTCTGCATAGTTTGGTGGTCACCAATAATTTGAGCAGCAGTGGTACTTAAGCACCTCTAGGCATAGTCCTTCATCCTCTTCCAGTGGACCAGTGTGTGGGTTGGGCACTGCATTCAGAGTTCAGTCAGCCCTCAAATCTGCCTCAGGACCCTACTGGGTCTTCCCTCTGTATGCCTCAGAGTTTCCCAGTTAGCCAGAGATATGTGGAAAGCCAAACTACCCCTTCTGGGGCTCTTCCATGATCTTCCCATAAATTTTTGGCTACTCTGCAGCTCACTCCACCTAGAAGTACATCCTTAGGCTTACAAAGCTGTGGGGCTTTCCCCTGCTGGTTTCCTACTGAATTTTACTTACAGTCCTGTCACGGGTTTTCAGCCTGTCACGGGTGTGAGCCATATCAAGCACATTTTCCCTTGGAGTAAGGCTTCTGGTTCATGGCCAGTTCACAGTAGTTGTGGCAGTGCCCCTGCTGAGCTGGGGGGATGAGGGTAGAGGAGGAATGGCAGCAGGTCCAGGCAGAAGCCACAGACCCCCATTGTTCTTAAGTGGAATTCTAACTGATCATGAATAAGTACTTTTCAATTTGTTTTTTACCTTTGGTTGATTTCCAGAGCCCCCACATTGTTATGGGTTGGTTCGGGCTTTCATTTTACTTTTTTGACAATTTTCCCTGGCCTTGTGTTTTCGGAAGAGAATTTACCAACCTCTTTACCCCACAGTAGTCAAAGTCTGACCCCTGGTGCTTTTTTGTAGGATTTTTAAAAAATAAACTTTCTTTATTTCTTATGCAGAAACCACTTTATTTTTTTTTTTTAATTTTAATGTTTATTTTATTTTTGAGAGAGAGAGAGAGAGAGAGAAAGAGAAAGCATGAGCAGGGGAGGGGCAGAGAGAGAGGGAGACACAGAATCCGAAGCAGGCTCCAGGCTCTGAGCTGTCAGCACAGAGCCCAACGCGGGGCTTGAACCCACAGACTGGGAGATCATGACAGACGCTTAACCAACAGACACTTAACTGACTGAGCCACCCAGGTGCCCCAGAAGCCACTTTAAATTCTCAATCTTTAGTCAGGTAAATTTTCGTAAATGGTATTTTTCTAGAAAATTATCCATTTCATCTAAGTTTTTAAATACATTTTTATAGATGCCTGCATGGGGCGCTTGAGTGGCTCAGTTGGTTGAGTGTCTGACTTCAGTTCAGGTCATGATCTCACGGTTCGTGAGTTCCAGCCCCGTGTGGGGCTCTGTGCTGACAGCTCGGAGCCAGGAGCCTGCTTTGGATTCTGTGTCTTCCTCTCTCTCTGCCCTAACCACCCTCCCTTTCTCTCTCCAAAATAAACACTTAAAAATAAATAAATACATAAATAAATAAAAATATAGATGCCTGCAAAGTAGACTCATGATTTTGAAAAAAAAAATTGTTCTGTTTTATTACCTCTTGTTATTTCTTATTTTGTATATTCATTCTTTCTCCCTTTTTTCTTGAATAAGGTAGTTACAGGTTTGTTTAATTTTTTTAAGGAACTAGGATTTGGGTTTATTAATTAGATCTATTATTTCTGTATTCTCTATTAATTTCTGCTTCAATGTTATTGTTTCTCATGCTTTATTTTGGTTTATTTTGTGGCTCTTTTTTAGATTATTGCATTTATTTATTATTTTTACTCTTTTATCTTTTCTTCTATATTGTTTTGATCCCTGGATTTTTTCTCTCAATTTCTATATGTCAGGGTGTCTCAATCATGGCATTATGAACTTTTCAGATAGACCATTCTTCTTGTGGGGCTCTGTCCTGGGATAAATATTAAGCAGCATTCCTGGCCTCTACACACTCATAACAATCAAAAAAGTCTCCAGACATTGAAAAATTCCTCTGAGGAACAAAATGATCCCCAGTTGAGAACCCCTGCTTTAAATGTATCTCATTGATTTCGATATGTAGTGTTTTCATTATTTTTTTTTTAGTTCCATTATTTCAGTTTGCATTTCCCCCTCTACCCAATAGGTATTTAACTGAAGGCTTTTTTAGTTTCTAGGTAGAAGGTCTTTTTTTTATTATATATATATGTATTTTTTTAAATTGTATTAATTTCTAGTTTGATTGTGATCAGAATGTTTTTATAATATTTCTAGTTTTTTACACTTTCTGATGTGTGCTTGAGAAGAAGGTAGATTTTAGATTATCAGAGTATATAATTCAATATATCTGTCTCCTAAAGATCTACCTTATTTGTTATATTGTTTAGGTATTCTGCATAGTTACATGTTTTTTTGTTTTGTTCTGTTTTTTGTTTTTTGTTTTCCATTGGCCTTGCCTTTTCCTCAAACTGGTGTGTTTAAGTGTCATGATTAATGTGTTTCTATACATGTCTCCTTACATGTCCTAAATAAAGTTTCTGCTTTATAACAGTAATTGCTATGTTATTTGAGGGCTGTTATATCTTCATTGTGAATCGTGGCTTTTAGCATTAAAAACTTCCCCCCTTCTGTCGTATTTAATGCTTCCTGTAGCTTTAATTCTATTTTGTCATAAATCTCTTTTCTTTATATTTCCATTTGTCCTGAATACCTCTGTTTGTCTTTTTATTTTTAACCTTTCTGAATCACTTTGTCTTAGATGTGTCTCTTGCATATAGCTTATAGTTGAATCTAGCTTTGTGAGCCAAATTGAAATCTTTTTCATTTAATCAATGAGTTAAGCCCACACATATTTATTGATATTGATAGTCTTTACCCTGTCATATTGTTTTATATTATAATTTTTACATGTATAATGTTAACGCTGTGTTCTTTCTCTATGTATTGTGTTTGATTTTTATTTCTTAGACTTCTTTGGGTATTTTTTTAGTGCTCTCAGTCCATTTTCTTATTTAACTTTTTATTCTCTGGTTTGTCTGTTTTTTTTTCAAGTTTATTTATTTATTTTGAGAGAGAGAGAGAACACACACGTGTAGGAGGGGCAGAGAGAGAGAGAATTCCAAGCAGGCCCCACACTGTCAGCATGGAGCCCAATGCAGGGCTCAAACTCACAAACCGTGAGGTCATGACCTGAGCCAAAATCAAGAGTTGGAGCTTAATCAACTGAGCCACCAAGGTGCCCCTGGTTTGCCTCTTTTTAATGGTGTATTTTACTCCCATCTATTTAGTTATCAATTTATTCTGCTTTCTTTGTTCCCTTTCCATTTTTTAAACAGATCTTTAATTGCATTACCTTCTACATTGTCAGCACTTCTAACTTTTATATATTATTCTTCCACCCTTGTCCCCATCTTTGCTCTAGTCATCAATTAAATATATTAAATGCTCACTATAAATCTCTTCTTGAAGTTTTCCCAATCACCTCTTGGCTGGGTGAAAGTTTCCTCTTGTAGATTCTTTAAGAGGGTTCATGAATATAATATTCCTGGAGGTCTTGCATATTTTAAACTGTTTATGTATGATTTTGCTACTTGAAGGACGGCTTGGTTGAGTGTAAAATCCTTGGCCTTCACTTTCTTCTCTTGAATCTCTTGAAAAGGCTGCTGTTGCACTGTGTCCTCTAGACAAGGTTGATGTCACTCTGTTTCTCTTATGGCTGCAGGCTATGAGAGTATTTGTTTTGATAGTTTTATTCAAATATGTCCGAGTTGATTGTTCTGATTTAGTTTTGCCAACTACCTGACGGGCCTTTTCTTTATTTTGACTTTGACTTTATTTTGCTGCCAGAAAAATTTCACGGATTATACTTTCAACTATTCGTTCTGTTCCACCATTTTGTTTTCTTCTTCGGAGACTCTAATTACATGTGTTGGGTCTTCTTTGCCTGTCTTCCATTTCAACCACTTTCTCTCTAAACTCTCTTACTTTTTCTTTTCTCGTTTTTAATCTCTTAAT
The DNA here is from genome assembly GCF_023721935.1 of Panthera uncia. Taxonomy (NCBI): domain Eukaryota; kingdom Metazoa; phylum Chordata; class Mammalia; order Carnivora; family Felidae; genus Panthera; species Panthera uncia. The sequence goes on from NW_026057579.1 coordinate 8,950,933, forward strand.
TGTTGTTCTGTCTTTTTAAAATGTCCCTTATTAAGTTTTCATTGGAATCTATTCTTTCATTGGTGTCTTGTTTTTTAGCCTTTATTTCTGAGATGATTTTGTCTTTTTCTTGTATTTTTTTTCCCTGAGTTCAATCAACTATCTTTTTTTTTTATTATTTATTTATGTTTTTGTTTACTTCTGGTCTTATTTGAATTTCTGATTCCAAGTGCTTTTCATATATCCAGATGAATGTTAGAAGATATTTAAATCGGTTTGGAGTGTTGTGTTAGTTTTCTTCTGCTTCACTGTTAGGTTTTTTGGACATGATTTTCATCAGCTGAAATGTTCCATTCTCATTTCTATTTTCTTCCAATAATAGGTTTGTGTGGAGACCGCTTTCGTCTATTTGATTCCCTGGGCAAGGTTTGGCTTGTGATAGTTGACAGCAGTCCTAGGTCAAGAGAGTCCGCTCTGTCAATGTACCAAAGTGCAGTTTCTTTAATGAGTAGCACTTTTTTTTTTAATTAGGGGCAGAGAGATTTGCATGTCCTTCAGTTTTGGGGTTCTCTTTTGTCATGCAGGGGCACAAATTTACCCTCTTGCTTCTTTTACTCTTCACTCTCCAGTCTCTGACAGAGATTGGATAAGCCTCTCCCTTCCCTCTTGCCCTTCTCTTCCCCAATAGTGTCACACTGACTGATGCCTTCTCGACATCCGTAACTTTTAAGTCCTTTCCCTGTGGTGACTGCTCTGATCCACTGAGACACTCTCAGTATTTTTGCACTTGTGATGTATTTTCTCTTTGGGTGGGGGGAAGGGGGGATGATTTTAAGTCTATCTCAGGCCCTTCATTTCCTCTCCTGTCTCCTTTACAGTTTTTCCAGATCCCACCGCATTTCTGTATTCGTTCTCTGCAAAGGCTTCTAGTGGGATCCTAAGAAATATCTCTTCCAGAATTTGGAGTGTACTTTTCTACTTAAGTTTTTAAATTCCTCTTTCCTATTATGTTGGAAGCATTTCATTTATGTGCATTTTCTTATTAAGTTTATTTTTATTTAAGAGAGAGATAGAGAGCAAGCCACATGTGGGGCCCAAACTCCCGAACTGTGTGATCATGACCTAAGCCAAAATCAAGAGTCAGATGCTTAACCAACGGAGCCACTCAGGCGCCCCAATATTTATGTGGTTTTATTGTTCTGGTTGATTTCTACAGCTTTGTGAAAGACACGTGACAAGATTAGAGTTAGACAGCCATCACTATCCTTGGCTGTCTCAAAGTTCCCCACCATATCCATCTTCACAAACCGTTTAGGTAGAATGTGGAGCAGGTATGTGAACTTTGGGTAGAGGTAGAGGTAGAGGATAAGAAAGAAGGCATTTGGCTTAGAACAAACTGACTTTGAAACGATTCTATTTGTGTAGAGATAGTCATCAAACAGATAGTTGGGCTGTACCTCAGATAAGAGATAGAAATTACTGCTTCTTAAAACTCTGGTAGAGTCCTAGTAGGCTGGAATTAAAGCCATAAATCCCTTTGAGGAATTTCTGTCGTGGTCTAACTCCTGCCTGCATGCTCAGACCCATCTTCCATGAACATATAAGCCCTTTAGAAAGCAGCTACCATTGAGAGGTTAACAGGTAAAGTACTATTTTTCTGGTGTTTTATTTTATCATATTCAAAAGTTTGGTTGATGTGTCTGAGAAATCTAAATATTAGTCTGAGAACTCAATCATTATTAAGCCAGTTAGGGAAAAAAAAAAAAGAAAATCATAGATCAATAGATCAAAATATCTATCTAGAGGGAAATAGGAACATAATACATAGACGAACATCATGAGTAAGCTTTCTGGCATATTCATAGTTTCTTCCAGTAACCATAGGGCTTATCGAGTAGGTTAAGTTCATAAATCCACAAAGATCTATACTGATAACTTTCTAAAGCAAATTCCTAGTTTCTACTGTTTTATCACCTGTAACTAGGCTAAAGAACAAATCTATGCATGTTTATATATAAACAGATTTAAGATAATAATACCTATAGGGGCGCCTGGGTGGCCCAGTCGGTTAAGCGTCCGACTTCAGCTCAGGTCACGATCTCGCGGTCCGTGAGTTCGAGCCCCGCATCAGGCTCTGGGCTGATGGCTCAGAGCCTGGAGCCTGCTTCCGATTCTATGTCTCCCTCTCTCTCTGCCCCTCCCCCGTTCATGCTCTGTCTCTCTCTGTCTCAAAAATAAATAAACGTTAAAAAAATTTAAAAAAAAAAAAGATAATAATACCTATATAAAAATACAGTATAACTGATAGAGATTTCAGAACATAATCTGTGATGAATTTTCCATGTGTTATTTAAGAGTGTATGCTTCATTTTCATTTTCCATGTGTTATTTAAGAGTGTATGCTTCAGTTTTCTCCCTGTAATAAGAAAGAATAGAATCTACAAAAAAAAAAAAAAAAATGAGGCATTGTAAAATGGTTTAGTAATAGTCATTTACCAAGGTAAACACTCCCCCAGTTGTGTCTTTCTATGGTGACGGGTGAGAGTAGATGATTTCTTTCTCCATTGAGACAATCTGTGGGTGGAAAAGATGTTAGTGAAGTAAAAAAGAAAAAGAAAGAGGATACTCATTTGAACATGAGAAATCTGAAAAGGGGTCACCTCTTTTACTTGACATTTTATTAATACTAAGACCTGGATAAAATGGTTCTCCAAGCTGTGTATTCTTTTGAATTAACTGAGAGGCAGTATAGCCTAGTGATTGAAATTGTGATCTCTGGAGCTTGACTCCCTGGGTTCTAATTCCATACTAGCTTCACCTTGCCTTGGTTTTCTCATCCATATAATTGGATGAAAATCGCACTTACTTCATAGAATGGTTGTGCAAATTATATGTGATTTTCCTAGGACAATGTTATTTAAGGGCTAGCTCTTATTATCACTATTAGATTATATTAAGATTCTGCTGGATAAAGTAGGGTGGGATTTTTGAGACTTACTTGAATTTTTACATTTTTAATTCCTACACTAATTTCTTTAATTATGGTGGCCTTATTTGTTACTTACCATGTGATCCAGTCACCACAAAATTCACACATGGGTGATGCAGGACCAACAAATTAAATATTTCCATGGACATCATTATGGATATGAAAGCATTCGTGAAAAATTAGAGAAATCTGTCCTCTTTTTTGTGCTTTTTCTTTTCTTTGGGAGCTAAGAATTTAAGGATATGTTCCTTCATACATATAAGAGCCAAGAGCTGGAAAGATTTTGTTACTGTTTTTAATGGCTGCTTTATTTGACAGTCCATATCTGCTCTTTCCTCTGTCCACCAGGTGGAAGTGTAGCACTTTGTACCTTGTCTGGTTCTCAGTTCTTCCTAAACCCCCTTGTCAAATGGGTGAGGAGAGAAAAGAGAAACAATGTAATCAAGAGTATAAAAATGTTCCTTCAGTTGGATTTTACAGCATCATATTTTAATCATTTACTTGAGGATAATGAAAATAGACTAGATAAGGTTCCTTTCCACGAATTCCTTAATTCAACTGAAGTAAATACAGACCCACTATAAGAAATATATGAGATCTTGGGGCACCTGGGCGGCTCAGTCAGTTAAGTGTCCGACTTCAGGTCATGATGTCACAGTTCATGGGTTCGAGTCCTGAATTGGGCTGTGTGCTGTCTGCCAGTGCAGAGCCTGCTTGGGATCCTCTGTCTCCATCTCTGTTTGGCCCCTCCCCACATCTTCTCTTCTCTCTCTCTCTCTCTCTCTCTCTCTCTCTCTCAAAAATAAATAAATGTTAAAAAAATTTTTTTAATAAAAAAGAAATATATGAAATCTTTGCAGTAGCTCAAAGGACCACATAAAGACAACTAAACTGCCAAAATAATGTTCACATCTTTCTAAGTGTATTTAAAATTAATCGATGGAAATAAATCTCTGGCATCCTGAGTAAATTGGTTTTATGTAAAAGATTGTGAGAACATTGACCTTGATGACTTGATCAAGCTGAGTCGTCTTATTTTCCAGGTACAACATTGTGCTGCAAGGCAATCAATACAGTACCTTAAGTCACTTCAACCATAATGGAAAAGTATGAAAAATTAGCTAAGATTGGAGAGGGGTCCTATGGGGTTGTATTCAAATGCAGAAACAAAACCTCCGGACAAGTGGTAGCTATTAAAAAATTTGTGGAATCTGAAGATGATCCTGTTGTTAAGAAAATCGCACTAAGAGAAATACGTATGTTGAAGGTAGGTTAACTTTCTCTATATATCTATAACCTCATGGTATTGGATGAAATATGTATGCCCAAATTACAATTTGAATGCATCTTAAAGTGGTGTTGTTTTTCTGATTGGGCTTAAATTTCTTGGCATCAGCAACTGTGGAAAATGAGTTGATTATCACTTTGGACTTTGGCAGCTCTGATCCTGAAGTACTTTCCATTCTGGTTGGTAAATATCTACTGTCCTGAGCCCCTTCATCCCAGTGTTCACCCTCCCCCACCCCCGCCTTTCTCCGCTCATCCCCCACCCAATCCTCCTCCCCACAAACAGGCAACTAGAAGACCATCTCCCGGCACAGGATCCCCCAGGACTGGACTGTGGCATCCATAGGGGTTGGTCCTTCCTGTGTTCCACTGGTTCTTAGAACTATTGAGTATCTCCCCCAGCTATGTATACACATTTTCCACAAATAATTTGTTAGTTAGTTGTTGTTGTTGTTGTTGTTGTTGTTGTTGTTGTTTAAGTAAGCTCTATCCCCAATGTGGGGCTTGAACTAGGACCTGGAGGTCAAGTCACATGCTCTACCAACTGAGCCAGCCAGGTGCCCCTAAAGTTGTTTTTACTCTGATAGGATTTGACACGTAAGATTCATAAGTCTTCAATGGAAGTGTTTTCCTGTCCTAGAAATGTTACGGTTTTAGAACCAGAAAAGAACCTAGCGACACTTCTCATCCAGCACCTTATCTTATCAGGGAGGAAACTGAGGCACAGGGCAGCACCTCCCAAACATTAATGTGCATTGGAATCCCCAGGGGACTTTGCTAAAATGCACGTACTGAGTTGAAGGTGTGTGGTTAGCCTGAGATGCAGCATTTCCAGCAAACTCCTTGGGGGCACAGAAGGTTTGGAGACCAACTTGGAATAACAGAAACGTGATTTATATCCTCAAGAATACACAGCCGATCTTCACTTTTGACATGTGTCATCTTTTTTTAGGAAAACCCCAGAAGTCAGTTTTTAAAGGGAGATAATAATGATCATATTATCTGTACTTTCCAAGTATTATTTGCAGCAGGATTCCTAAAACTAATAATAGTTTAAAATATAATTTCATATACACCGACTGAGTTTTCAAGTACATCCATCATAAAAACCGGTTCACTGTTACCTCGCAGCCAGCAGAGGGCGCTGGTCAGCAGACAACTTATCACAGAGCTAAGCTACAGGGTGTGTCTGACCTGGCTGTGGGTTGTTTTCTAATGAAAGTAATGCTTTTTTATCCCCCACCTCCCACCTACCCACGACTGCAAGTAAGGTTAATGCTCGTAGTACCTCCTGGGTCACAGTGCCCCAATTTGACTTGAAGGTAAAAAGTAGCCAGATTCCACCTCAGCTTGGTCTCTGGTGACGGTTCCCATAACGTACCCCTTTTCTGCTTTTGGTATGTTATACCCATGCATGCCCTGAACAGTTTCCTTCCATGATAAACTTCACGTCCCTTCCTCCTATCTTCCTGTTATTTAAATGTGATTTGATTTTTGTCCTCCTTATCACCTGTGTTACTGATACAAGTCACTGTTTTCCTGGGCTAAGTTAATTTAATTTGCAAAGGGGATATGTATTGCTCATCTACCCCAAACCGGGTTTGACCAGGTTAGCATCTGTGAATCCCTTAGCCTCCTGGTAGAGACACTGTTTCATTTCCATCCTGTGGTTTTCAGTGTAGCACAAAGCAGCTAGCTTACCTGTGTGACCTGTTTCCTCCCGTTTGCCTCTCTGCTGTCTTAGGCAACGGCAAGTTGATTTTGTGCTCTGGACATATTTTTAATATGTAATGGAGTCCTTTTTCCCAAACTGTTGAACAGCAGACACATAGTTGCAGACTCATTTTTTTTTTTTCCTTCAAGTCATGCTTACAGGTACTAAAGTAGAGGAGGCTATCGCTACTGGGCCTGCAAAGTATTTATGCAGCTCCTACTGTATACACAATACTGTGTTCCCTCTATGTATCTTTCTGAGTAAGTGGTAGAGGGTTTGGAAAGTGATGTATCTGTATACTGGAAAACAATAGGGAAGACGAGTTATATGTAAGTAGGAGTGATCAGATGTCCTGATTCATAGCTTTTGTCCCAGAATCCGGTCTGGTTAGCACCCTCTTTCAAAAGCACCCTAGAGTGTGAGGGCGATCTGTCACCGCCTGGACTGCCAAAGGTGGTTTGGCTGATCCGGCTGGCTAGGCTGTTTTCCTCTTCCTCCCTCACCACTCCATGTGCATCTTGGAGCTTGGAGCTGCATGCTTGGCCGAAGAGGACGACCTTCCCTGATACAGGAGGACCGCTCTTCCGTCAAGGGCCTAGGAGTAGCTGCGTTCCCCTGCTACAACCCCCAAACGAGCTCTCAAAAGCCTCCTGGTTTGTGCGCTAACTTACACAGTGGCCCTAGCTGTAGGCAGGATGACCGTATCTGCCTATGTGCCTGGGACAGTCTTGGCTTATGCTTGTTACCCTGATTGGATGATAAGTTATATAGTTAACTCTATGATGGATTATCTTCAGCAGAATTTTCCCTCTGGTTCATAGCATTAAACAGGTGCCTTGTGAAATCCTTCAGCTTGAGACGGAATTTAGCACATAAGACATCTAAGCATAAGAGAGAACAATAGAATCAAAGAACAGAGATGAAAACATGATAAATAAAGTAAAAACACACTGTGGGGACTCGTAGAATAGGCAGCTTAATCAGAGTTGAACGTTGGGATCTGGTATTTCTGAAAAACAACACGCAAATCCAGACTGGGTTTAAACCCATGACAATATGCAAACTTAGTGGGGATTAATAATTTTTAGAGCCTTTTACTCAGTAATTCCATTTCTTCAATTTTTTATTTAGGTTATTTTATGACCTGGATGTTTAGAATTTTCACAAACTACAGAAAGTGTTTGTGGAATCAGTGCCTGTATTTTAAGTTGTGCACTTTATTTGCTATCTCCAGAGAGATTCAAGCAGTTTAATTACCATCTATACACAGGTACATTAAATAAACTCTTAAAGGATTTATTTTAAAGAAGAAGGGCGCCTGGGTGGCTCAGTCGGTTAAGCGTCCGACTTCGGCTCAGGTCACGATCTCGCGGTCCGTGAGTTCGAGCCCCGCGTCGGGCTCTGGGCTGATGGCTCAGAGCCTGGAGCCTGCTTCCGATTCTGTGTCTCCCTCTCTCTCTGCCCCTCCCCCGTTCATGCTCTGTCTCTCTCTGCCTCAAAAATAAATAAAACGTTAAAAAAGAAAAAAAAATTAAAAAAAAATAAAGAAGAAAAACATCTTCTTTTTCAACCTGAAGTTTCTATGATTCTTACCAAGAGTAGTTCCTCTTGTGAGTAACCATCATAAAATTATCCACAAGAGATGCACGGGGCATGGTAAGCAAGGCCTTCTATTGTTCAAATTGTAAGGGATCCGGGGAGAAAGTACTATAAGAAATAAAATCACCAGACTTTGTATTTCAATTCCTTTGCAGCAATTAAAGCACCCAAACCTTGTGAACCTCATTGAGGTGTTCAGGAGAAAGAGGAAAATGCATTTAGTTTTTGAATACTGTGATCACACACTTTTAAATGAGCTGGAAAGAAACCCCAAAGGGTAAGTGACACAGAAACTGAGGCTCTTGTGGCCATTTGGTTTCATTATATGTGGGATTAACTGTGGCAAATTTCAAATATGAAACACAGTCCTCTTTCTACCAAGATGTGTCTGCTGGCTACCCCTTTCCCATCTGAGTTAGGATGTGCTCAGAGGAACACGAATATTAGCCTAGAATAAAAATATTTAGGAAGACAAATCTGCAAATATAAATCACAACGCGTTTTGAGGCTAACTTCCCTACAGGCATACCTCGGAGATATTGCAGGTTTGGTTCTAAATCATTGCAATAAAGCCGACATTGCAATAAAGTGAGTCAAATGAATTTTTTGGCTTCCCAGTGCATACAGAAGTTATGTTTACACTATATTGTAGACTATTAAGTGCTCAATAGCATCATGTCTAAAAAAGCAATGTACATACCTTCATTTAAAAATATTTTATTGCTGAAAAATGCTAACCATCATCTGAACATTTAGCGAGTCATAACCACTGGTCCCAGATCACCATAAAATACAATAATAATGAAAAAGTTTGAAATATTAGGAGAATTACCAAACACAGAGACACAAAGTGAGCAAATGCTCTTGGAAAAATGGCGCCAGTGGACTGCCTCCACAGGGGATTTCCACAAACCTGCAATTTGTGAAAAAACACAATGTCTGTGAAGTACAATAAAGCAAAGCATAATAAAGCAGGGCAATAAAACGAGGTATGCCTGTCTTGTCAAGGAATGAACCATGGTTCAATATTAGGATTCCACTGAAATTAGAATCCATATAATTCACTAAAAGGTTAAAGGAGAAAAAATACATGTGGTTGATAAAATTTGAAAAGGCAGTTGATAAATTCAACATCCTTTCCTGATTCTTAAAAAAAAAAAAAAAAAAAAACCTTAGCAAAGTAGGGTTAAATGCTTTCCTAGTGCATATGCATGCACACACACGCCCCTCTTCAGATCAACAGCTAGTTTTATACTCAGCACTAAAGGAACCACCATTAAAGTGAGAAATGAGGAAGTCAGTTGTCACTACCATAAGGCAACACTGTTCTGAGAGCTCTAGCCAATGTAATGTAATAAGAAAGACAAATAGAATATGTAACTTTGGAAACAAGATCGAACTGTCTTTATATGGATGATAGTATTCTACAAAATCTAAGATAATTGCCTAAAGGATCATTATAACCAGTGGAATTCAGTATCATGAGTACAGCACCCCAAATTCCACACATAAAAATTAACCGCTTTTGTATCAATGAGCACTTTAGGAAAGCTAGTGGAGAAGGATCTTATTCAAATATCAGTAACAAAAAAGTTTAGAAATAAAGATAAAAAGAATTGTTCAGACTCTACATAGGAAAGACAACTACAAAATTTAAGTGAGGTACATAAATGATTTTATTTAAATGAACATTTATTTCTGGGTAGAAATATTCATTATTATAAAGATATTGCTTCCCTAATTTATTTATTTATTGCACAAAATCTAATCAGAATGCCAATGGGATTTTTTTTTAACTTGAAAAGCAAGTTCTCTAAATCAAGAAATTTTTTAAAAAGAAAAAAGGGGACTTAAACTGCCAAATATTAAATTATATCAGCTTTAGAGATTCCTTTTGACAAAATGTACCATAAACAAAACTAAAAAAGAAGTGGCAAATTAGGTAATTATTTGCCAGATGAAGAATTAATATCATTTCACTTGCAGATTTTGCAAATCAAATGTTTTAAAAGATTAGTGCCCCATTTGAAAATATATTCATTCAAAAAAACTTGAGTAAAATACTACTGTTTTTCCAGCTAGGTGCTAAGGATATAGCAGCAAACAGAACACATTAAAAAAGTTCCCTGGGGGTGCCTGGCTGGCTCAGTCGGTTGAGCGTCCGACTTTGGCTCAGGTCATGATCTCATGGTTAGTGAGTTCAAGCCCCGCCTCGGGCTCTATGCTGACAGCTTAGAGCCTGGAGCCTGCTTCGGATTCTGTGTCTCCCTCTCTCTCTGCTCCTCCCATTAACACTCCACCTCTCTCTCAAAAATAAATAAAGATAAATAAATAAATAAATAAATAAATAAATAAATAAATAAATAAAAGTTTATTTATTTTTGAGACAGAATGTGAGTGGGGGAAGGGCAGAGAAAGGGGGAGGTTCACAGATTTTGAAGCAGGCTCCAGGCTCTGTGCTGACAGGGCTCGAACTCACGAACTGTGAGATCATGACCTGAGCCAAAGTTGGCCGCTTAACCTACTGAGCCACTCAGGCACCCCTAAATGGTTTTCATCTTTTAACCAAGAAAGGACATTTAGAGAAATTTGTAGTAAGAAAATAATCAGATAGGTGCAAAAAGTTACACATAAGAATGTTCAACACATCATTATTTACTACAACAACAACAAACTGGGACTGACCTAATTTTCCATTAGTAAAGCTTTGGTTAAATGCACTTTGCTATATCCATACAATGGAACACTATGCATCCAACCCATTAATAAGGAAGTTGGATAGTTCATGTTCTGGGGAAAATGTTCATGAAATGTTATGTGAAAAAAAAAAGAGATTATAAAGCATAATTTTCAGTGTAATTGAAAATTTATTTTGAATTGTCCCTATATCCTAGTGAATGCACATATTTTCCTCTGAAAATAAAAATTAATTAAAAAACACAGTTTAAATGAGGAATTAATTCATAGTTCAACTTTATTGCGAACAAAATAGGGTTTTGTATTGGCTTAGACAACAGATTGTTCAGCCATCCTATAAGTTAATTTATAAATTACATTTTCAGAAAACTTAGAAATATAATTTTTTTAATGTTTATTTTTGAGAGAGCGAGAGACAGAGCATGATTGGGGGAGGGGCAGAGAGAGGGAGACACAGAATCTGAGCAGGCTCCAGGCTCTGAGCTGTCAGCACAGAGCCCGACATGGGGCTCGAACTCACAGACCATGAGATCATGACCTGAGCCAAAGTTGGACACTTAACTGACTGAGCCACCCAGGTACCCTCATTTTATTTTTTAGAGAGACAGAGTGCAAGCAGGGGAGGGGCAGAGAGGGGGGGGGGACACGGAATCCAAAGCAGGCTCCAGGCTCTGAGCTGTCAGCACAGAGCCTGATGCAGCCTTGAACTCACTAACCACGAGATCATGACTTGAGCCGAAGTCGGACGCTTAACCAACTGAGCCACCCAGGTGCCCCTTTGAAACTTAGAAATATAATTGTTCAAGGCCCTGAAAATAAAACGTACAGTACATACTACACGTGTACCTGTTTAATTGAACTAAACATCTTTCTCTTCCCTCTATGATGCATAAGCTTTCCTGCTGGTAGGACTTAGCTGATGCTCTTCCTTTAATCTAGAATATTCTAAACTTTTCCACTTTCCCTATCTCTATCATAATCTTTACAATGAGAAATCCTACCCCCCACTCCCTTCTTAAAACCTACTTAGAGAACAGCCAGGAGAGTGTAAAACCAGTGACTAGCAAACAGAGGTAAACAACCAGGCCACATACATACCAACCCTCTTTGAGCCGTTGTTTATTAGGGTAAATTCGCAGTTTGGGGAAGTCACGGTGTGCAGCCATGAGACAATCGATGTGGTGGATGTGTGGGATGGGCTGTGGGATGGTGAGATGATCATCCAGAGACCTGAGGACTAAGTTACCTCATGAAGAAGAGCTGATTTAACACTAAGATGGTGAAAGTACTGCTTCCTCTGCCAGATGGAACCTCTGGTGTCCTCTACTTTGTGGGGAGCACAAAAAGCATTTGTTAGATAACAGCGGCATAGCGAGTACTGAGTACGGCGACAGTGTCGGATTTGCTCGGGTAAAGAAACCACACGGATGTACAGCAACTGAAATTGGCATCATCTGGTTAAACTTAAAACGATCTAGTCCCATTCTGTGTTCTACAGTAAGTACAATGGGTAAGTTAATGGTGATGTGATAGACATTGCCTTCCCGCCAGAGAAAGGATTTTCTTTCCCATTGCACCACGTATAATGGAATAATCCTGCCTTCAGGAAGCTTAAAATCTAATGAGGAACCAGAGATACAAAAGAAAAATTACAAATGATTATAATGTTATAAAACTACTAATGGGTTTATAAAACTATGGCTGTCCACTCCACTTCTGGCTGGCAATAGCATGTTATGTACATTTGTAAACCAGGGCTTCAATTTCTTTCTTTTTTTTTTTCAATTTTAGCTTTATTGAGTTATAGTTGACACATAAAAGGTTTGAATTTCTTTCTCTTTCTCAGTTAACTGTTCACAGAAAATTTCCCGTGAGACCGGGTGTGGTCTGGTGGAGAGATAGCAGTGAATCATGAGTACTGAGAAATACATTAGTGAGGGTTGCACAAGCGTCATGTCCCAGATTATGAAGTGGGGAGATCCTTTCTCTGAAACGGCTTCCTGATTTCAGCGGGGATGGTGGGATCGCTGGATGACAGAAACCAAGTAGTAGTGCTTCGTTTCCAGAATTGCTGTAATAGGCAACAGAGCCATAGTGATGATCAAAATGTTTTAATTAATCATAGGTTCTCTGAAACCAAAATAGATGGGCAGATCACTAAAGTCCCGTTTGTTCTATAAAAACTGGGGACTAGAAGCTTGACTTGAGTCACCACAGTAGCCAATTCACAGAGCCAGGGCCTTGTGAACCAAGGGAAGACGGCTGTCCTTGAAGCATAGCCCTACAATGACATCACACATATGTATTTAATTCTTCCCCTCAGCCTGCCCTAAAGTAGTCTGCCGCCATTTACAGGACAGTTGTGCACTGGGAAAAGAGAAATACCCTATCTTTTGGGAATTACTGGACAATGCTCTGAGGTAAAACCAGTCCCCAGTGACTTTGAAAGCCACTGTGGTTCATCAGTTTTGGGGGGATGGGGAGCATTAAGCATTAGGTCTGGTAGTAAATGAAATCTTGACTCAAATGCATCTCATGATCATCCTACCACATCCACAAATCCATCCTTGGGATTATTTCCCCATTTCCTAACTGGGTACCTGAAATAGATACACTAACAGATGGAAAAAGAGCCAGTTGACTCTGACCCAAGGAATGAAAACTCTTGTGGTAGGAAGAACCTAGTGGAAGTGTCTGGTCGGCTGCTTCTTTACCAAAATAGAAAACTGAAAGCCATGCTACGTATTCGAGGAAGAGCATAAATTGGTGCTACCATTTTATGCTACCATACATACATGGTATGCTACCATACACTTTGAGGAGACACAGTTGGGAGGTAGATAAGCATGTTGCATGTGCAGAATCCTCTCCAACACTCCTATCTCCTCAGATCTTTGGATCTCCTCCTCCTCATTTTCCTAATGAATTTCTGGCAGTCAACTTCAATTGCCATAGACAACCATTTCGTCTAGGTTTCAATCAACCAATTTAGCAATCAACTAGACCCACTCCTAGCTGCTCCAGATAGTCTGTTGAAACTAGAATCTCTAGTAAGTTTGCCCATAGTGTTATAATCAGCCCAGTCTAAAATTATGATTCTTCCTGTCTGTTCCTACATCAGTGAAATCCATTTTTACATGCATTCACCACTGTAAATTAGCAACATCTTATAGTTCTTTTTTTGCTGCACAAACCCTTTTCCTCTGTTTGACTTTGTAATAGGCCCCCTGGGACATGCTGAAATCTGACTTTGAGAGGTGATGGGGGGAGGAGCCTTGAGAAGAGGCATCCCCAGGCCATGCACCTGCCTCAAGTGAGAACACTGGAGGCTTCTTGTCAAGGCAAAATCAGCCTCATCATACAAGTCTGGGCACTGCTTTGCATGGCATGGGATGTTCGGTGGGAAATTGGGGTGCTCTTAGTAATATGAATACTTCCGAGAGTCACATTTCAATTCTTGAGGCTTAGATAGCTCTTTCTCAGTTAACTAACCGAGAAACTAATTAAACTCACACAAGTCAAATCTATGTTGTCACTTAGTACCCTGTAGGATTATTCTCAGTGTCTGATTTTTCAGTCATTTCACGGTATTCCTATGGGTCCACAAAGTGAGCCCTATAGACATAAGTAAAAAGGGGTTCTTTTAGGGCAAGCATTGAAACTCTGGCTTCTTAACTGTGCCTTGAACCAAGATATAAAAGCCCTAAACGTGACCTCTTTAAAAATTTCTCATGAAGTTAGAAAGAGCCAGCACACCCCACTCTTCTTTGATTATTTACATTTCCCATATTATTCTATCACATTCAGTCCACCAAAGCCCTGCCTTGAGAAGGCACTTTTTCCAGATGACCACAGATGATGATTTAACAATTATCTCATCACTAGGTGCCCATCTACCATCTATTCCAGTCACTAATGGTAATTAAGTTCTCCTGCCTTCAGACCTAATTAAATCAGATAGCCAATCCCCAATTCCCAATCCTTTTTGCCCACACCTACTTCTGGTATTGAATTCTGAGCAGGTCAGGATTCAACAACATAATTCACTCCAGCTAGTTTAAGCAAAAAGGGATTTATTACGAAGTGTTAGTTTATAAAATTTCTGAAAGTGCCAGAGAACAAGCTTAGTTTAAGTACCTAATGGATACCAGGTACCTTTCTAGGCCCCGGAGCTTCAATAAGGGACAAGACAAAGTCCTTGAATTGGAAGAAAGCACAAGGAGTCAGGGAATGCCTAGGGAAAGGAGGAGAATGGACCATAAACACAAAGATCTGGGGGTCGCAAGCCTAGGCATGTTCAGGGAATGGCAGGAACCGATGGGGCTGGGGCAGAGTACCTGTGGGAATGTGGGAGGAGACAGAAGGGGAGGAGGACAGTGTGAAGGGGCTGGTAGACCAGAGTAATTAGGTTGGCTTTCATTCTAGGATAGCAAGGGTTTACCGAGAAGGACTCCTTTCATCTCGGGTCCTGACAATGAAATCAGGTTTTCCCATATTAAGTTATATAACAAATTAAAACAAAGATGCTGCGTTCTGATGTGAGCATCAGGATTCCCCTGAGTGACCGAGAGAGAGAGAGAGAAGTCCCCTGAGCAATCCAGCCTGAATTCCCTGATGGCGCCACCCTTATTACAGTCTTGAGCTAGGATGTCTAGTTTTTGCTCTGAGGCCTTCATTATTCCTTGCAATATCTGTTTCTGCACTCCCCCAGAGGATGATATTTAAACACTGAGTGTCAGTTGACTTCTTCAGAAGGTTTTATTTCCCTTCAGAACACTTTGAGAAATGCTGCCTGTGGCTGAATAATGTTGCAACTCTCTATCTTTCTGGAATGAGCACTGTGTGAATCTGTATTCTCTTTGATAACTATCTTCTCTTTGTAGGGTCAGTGGTATTTGTTTGTAGTTGGTATTTTGTATATATGTTGTGTTGCCTGTGATGGAACCTGCCTTCTTGGAATCTGAGCTGACTATTCTGTGTAGGGCCACGCCATGACACTTGATGTGAGATGCCATGAGACAAACACTCCTCTTCCACAGCGAGAGCTCGGGACTTCCCTATGGCATTAGTTCATGTCTGATTCCATGTTATCGACGCTAGAACCCTGGGTCCTGCCAGTCCCTACCTTGTTTCCCGATCCCAGGACTTGAGCCCCTGTGCCAGCCGTCCTTTGATCCCACCTGGCATTCCATTTCTGCATGAATCGGGACCGGTGTTACTCTTGCTGGTCCCTCACAAGGACTGAAATCCACCTCCCTTCCCTCCACCACCACCACTGTAATCAGAATCACCAGATCTCACCAGCATTATTAAATTTGCCACCTAATTAACCTTCCTGTATCTGCTTTGCCCCCAGAAATCCATTCTCCATATTATGCCACTTGCCTTCTTGAGTCCTTTCAATGACTTTCCTTTAGATTCACAGTAAAATCCAAACTACCTACCCAGATCTGTAATCCCTCCGTGACTTGGCCTCTGCCAGCCTCACCTTCTTCACTCATGCTTTGGCCACACTGGCCTCCTTATTGCTTTTCCCACACTCCCCATTCTTTCTTACCTCAGGGCCTGTTGTTAGTCTTTTGAGGCTCTTCTTGTCTTTGTATAGCGTCTGAGTCCCATCTACTGGCCTCACCTGATCTCAGACCCACATTTCCTGAACCTATGGAGATACTAAAACCCAGACTCTTAGGGCATAGACTTCTTAATAAACTTTCAGGGCACTGTTCTATTTTTACACATGAGGAACACTGAAGGCACATATAACTGGCCCAAGGTTATAAAACTTGGAAGCAGGGATTTGAACCGTGCCTCATAGTGCTCAAAAATGGCTCTACTATTCTATTGCAAAAACGTTTAAGCGATGTCTCCAGCTTGGCTCTGGGCAAAGAGGGGGAAAAAGATCAAGTTATATCAGAATTCAGTGTGGGAAACAGAAATGGCTCTAGATACTTCCAGTGGAAAGGGATTTAATACTGAGAATTAGGGGCTTTCACAATATTAATAATACTTAATAATTAGAAGAGCTGGAGTCAAAGGGCTGCCGTCAGCCTGTGAATATCAAGAACAGGCCGCCATAATTGTGACCTGAGATCAGAAAACTGCCCTGAGAAAAACACCTCCACACACTTGCCGCTTCTCCATATATGCCCCAGCTCCACACGGTGGTGTCTTGTGTGGACCAGCGACACCTGCAGGATGAGTTTAGTTTGTAAAAAGTGATCTAGGGGCGCCTGGGTGGCTCAGTCAGTTAAGCGTCTGGCTCTTGATTTCTGTTCAGGTCATGATCTCACCGTTGGTGAGTTCGAGCCCCACACGGGGCTCCTCGCTGACAGGTGGATCCCACTTGGGATTCTTCCCCTCTCTCTGCCCCTCCCCCACATGCACTCTCTCTGTCTCTCAAAATAAATAGAAACTTCTAAAAAATTGATCTAAACATAGGATTTACATTTCCAAATATGATAAAATATTAAAGCTGAATGACTAGGTGTGTTTGGGATATTCGATAATCCTAAATTTTTTAATTAAAAAATTTTACAGTAAGCATTTAGCAAAAGACATCTTGTGTTTCAGATTTTTGAAACTATGCAACCAGCAACCCCCATCTCCATGAATAGGGTTGAAAAACAAACAACACCTGGATAAAAATATTTGCGGCACACATGCTGACTCCAGTGTATGTTGAGCCTTCATAAATCAACTTAAAAAAACTTTTTAAAGTTTTTATTTATTTTTGAGAGACAGAGAAAGACAGAGCATGTGTGGGGGAGGAGCAGAGAGAGAGGGAGACATGGAACCCGAAGCAGGATCCAGGTTCAGAGCTGTCAGCACAAAACCCGTTGCAGGGCTCAAACCCATGAACCATGAGATCATGACCTGAGCTGAAGTCGGACGCTTAACTGACTGAGCCACCCAGGCGTCCCTTCATGAATCAATTTTAAGAAGAGTAAACAGACCAGTCAAAAAAGACATAAAGGCCATGAACAGGAAGAACACAAAGGAAGAAATGTAATGTCCAATAATCATGTGAAAATTAAAAGTCACTAGTAATTAGTAAAATGGAAATGAAAACCAAAATGAGCTTTTTATTTTAACCACAGATTGGCAAACATAACATTGGCAAAACCGGCTGTTGGCAAGACAATGAGGGGACAGGGGCTTCGACACGCAGATGTTTGGTGGGAGCGTTAATGGGTCTAACCTTTCTTAGAGAAGGTAGTTTGGAAGTATGTAACTGAAAACGTCTTCAGAGGGACAGTGATGTGAGCAATGGCAAAATGTCAGCAGAAAGTTACGGGGAATGTAATTGCTATCATTTACAGAGATGGCTACACGAAATAGACTCGTCCCAGATGGAGTGGAGGTTACCCAGATCTCCATTTCCGCAATGGAAAATACCTTCCAGTATTTCCAGGGCTCTGCAGGGACAAGAAGCATCCAGCCTTCCATCCTCCTGGGGGCTGTGTTCTCCCTGGCTTCCCCTGGCTGGGGACCTGCCTGCTTACCGGGTGTACGAAACTTACAAAACAACTGTAGCACGTGTGCGAGTGTGTTTACCACCAAACCCTCGGAAGTCAGTCTTCCAGTTTGCCCTTCCTCCTACAGGTCCTACCTGCAGAATCAAAATGTAACTTGTGCCTACCGTTAGCCTTAGAAATCCCACCTCTAGAACTTAACTTAAAAAGATGATTACAGATGTTCATTGACATGTTGTTTCTAGGCATAAAATTGGGCCAACCTAATTGCTCACCAGTGGGAACTAAGTAAGTAAACTATGACACATCCGTATAATGAGACCATGAAATAGGTGTAAACGTATTAGTATTTGTGCCGCTATGTATTAAAATGTTTCTGAAAGAGGTGGGGGGAGTTGCAGAAGATGAAATGTATGACTAGCCAGGTGTGAGAGAGATTTCATCACGGATATGCTTTTATACTCTTTAAATGTTGAGCCATACGAACACATATATTTAAAATTAAAGTTAAAAAGTAAATGCAGGGACACCTGGGTGGCTCAGTCCGTTAAACGTCCAACTTCAGCTCAGGTCGTGATCTCGCGGTTCGCAAGTTGGAGCCCTGCGTCAGGCTCTGTGCTGACAGCTCAGAGCCCGCTTCGGATTCTGTGTCTCCCTCTCTCTCTGCCCCTCCCCTGCCCTTTCCCTCTCAAAAGTAAAAATAAAAAATGAAAAATAAAAACAAAAAAATGAAAAGTAAATGCAGAGAGAGACAGAGAGAGGGAGAGGAACAGAGATGCCTGAAGAAACACAGATGCCTGTGCATTCCAGCAATTATTTTGGGGTAGCAAGTTTTGAGTCAACACTTTGTATTCTTTTGCTTGTCTGTAGTGTTTGGATTTTTGTGATAAGCATGTATCATTTTTGCAGATCTAAAGTTTTTAAATTACAAAAGAAAATTGTATATCTATAATGAAAATATAGTAAAGGAGTTTTCATTAACACATTAAGAAAATGTATTTCCAACACACCCTTTGCACCCTGTTTGTTGGCCATGACAAGCCCTATGCATTCCATTTCTGTTCCCAGCTCTTGGCCCTGACGCTTCAGCTTTGGAGTTTTCAATTCCTTTTTAATTTTCTTTCCCCGCCAGAGTTGCTGATGGAATGATCAAAAGTATATTATGGCAAACACTTCAAGCTCTTAATTTCTGTCACAAACATAACGTAAGTAACATTTTCTAATATATTTGTCAATTTATTCTTTTCTTCTCAATAGCTCAACGATCTATTTAAAGAGCCAAAGACGGAGGGAAAGGAAAAAAGCTACAGAATGTGGGAAAAGCAAGTCATGGCTTTTTTTCCCAATTTCTGTAAGAACCAGATTACTAATTCCTTATGAATTAAAAATTTGTATAAACTTGCTGTTCCTTTTGCTATCCTGCTGATGATTCCTGTGGTCATATTTAAATTGAAATAAGTTTGCAGGATGTGTAACTCCCCATGGCACTTGATTTGATTTTGTTTTTGTTTTGTTTTTTTAATTTTTTTAAACGCTTATCTATTTCTGAGAGACAGAGACAGAGTGTGAGCGGGGGAGGGGCAGAGAGAGAGGGAGACACAGAATCCGAAGCAGGCTCCAGGCTCTGAGCCGTCAGCACAGAACCCAAAATGGGACTTGAACCCACAAACCGTGAGATCATGACCTGAGCCGAAGTCAGTCGCTTAATCGACTGAGCCACCCAGGCGCCCCAGTTTGATTTTGTTCTTATGTTTCTTGAGTCTTTTATTCTCTAACAGTCCCCCTTCCTCTGTCCTTTTTCTAAAATGTTTTCATTATTAGTTTTTTACACCCATAGTTTTCAAACTTGAGCATGTATCAACCCCCTTGGAGGTCTTATGAAGACAGTTTGATGGTGACTTTTGAAATCTATTATTTCTTCTGCATTTATGAATTCAAATTCTATGGAGAACAACCTACCCTCATGGACTCTGGCTACTGTAAAATACCGTCAGAAAAAAGATGTGATTATTTCCTTTACTTGTCAGTGCTCATAGTGATAAGTTGTTATGTTAACAACCTCCAAGAGTGAATCATGAAGGGTTTGGGGTGGAATGCAGGCATCATTTCAAATTTATGGGTTTTAGGGGCTCCTGGGTGGCTCAGTCGGTTAAACATCCAACTTCGGCTCAGGTCATGATCTCGCCATCCGTGAGTTCGCGAAGGCCCCGTCTCGGGCTCTGTGCTGACAGCTCAGAGTCTGGAGCCTGTTTCAGATTCTGTGTCTCCCTCTCTCTCTGCCCCTCCCATGCTCACACTCTGTCTCTCTCTGTCTCTGAAAAAATGAAGAAACCTTAAAAAAAAGTTTTTTAAAAACAAATTTATGGATTTTATATATTGATGTGTTTCAATCCTTTGCTTTCATCACATTCTCTGATGTTCAAATTGTCCCATCTTGGGCCAGTGGGAGCTTCTTTAAGTTGGCTTCTGGGGACTCTTGCTATAATGATAGTTTTTAAAAAATAACTCTAGACCTTTTGAGTTGGTGCCTAGACAGAGGCAGTGCCTGCTCAAAGGTACAGACTACCTTATGGTCAATTTAATGCCAGCAGAATGTCTATCATTGTCTAGGATCACTGGAAAAGAATGCAAAATCATGGAAATGGATTTCAATACTTAGTGGAAGCTTCCTTTAGTTGTAAGGAAGTTAATGAAGAGTTCATTAGGATCAATCAGAAGCTTATATTTTGTATTAATAAAGTATAGAGAGGTGTGCCTGGGTGGCTCAGTCGGTTAAATGTCCAACTTCGACTCGGGTCATGATCTCACAGTCCGTGAGTTTGAGCCCCGCATCGGACTCTGGTGACAGCTCAGAGCCTGGAGCCTGCTTTGGATTCTGTGTCTCCCTCTCTCTCTGCGCCTCCCACTCTCACACTCTCACACTCTGTCTCTCTCTGTTTCAAAATAAATAAAAACATTAAAAAAAATTTTTTTAAGTATAGAGAGATAGTATTCACAAAATACATAAGCCTGTTCTTCACGATGCAAACTGTGCTTTTAAATACTTACTAAAGATGATGCTGAATCAAAACCACATCTCTGTTGCTTCCCACCATGATATCAGAGGTATTACAGTTTACCTAAGATTCCTGTAGGAGTCTTATGGGTAATTAAAATGACTTTTAAAAAATTCTATTTACCATAAGTGTTTGTACCCCATCCTTATATAATCAGGCACTTACCTGTGTACTAGGTTATAAGCCTGAATGCAGTATCTGGACTGATTTCTGTATCTCTTTAATACCTAGCCTGGGTCTTTTTATATAAAAGGTTCTCACTCAATAAATATTTATTGAATAACTGGATGAATGAATGAATTAATCAGACAGTCAGCCAGTCAGTCAATCAACTTACCTACATGATTGTGACTTACTATTTCACAAACCCAAACATTATTATAACTCAATGCAACTGCCATCATTTCTCTGCTTGGAACAACATGTTCTATATCTTAAGCTTTAAAACCTCCAATCAATTATCTTTGACCTTTATTTTTTTTATGTTTATTTACTTATCTTGAGAGAGAGAGAGAGAGCACAAGTGGGGAGGGGCAGAGAGAGAGGGACAGAGAGACTCCCAAACAGGCTCAACACTGTCAGCACGGAGCCCGATGCACAGCTTCGGGAGATCATGACCTGAGCTGAAATCAGGAGTCAGTGCTTAACCGAGTGAAGCCACCCAGGCACCCCAATCCATGACCTCTATTAAAAATTGATATTTTTTTCAGACAAACTTCCCTCCTCCAACATAGGAATTACTTTTGAACTCTGTTTATCTCATTTTTTTATGCACTGGTAAGCCTTTGTGTATCTTTTTATTTTATCACTGAAATGCATGCAAAGGAAACGAGTTAGGTCATATATAAGACCATGACTACCTTATTATCCCCAGAGTGGTGATCCTAACCCAGACAAGGAAGGTTAAAGTTATAAGGGATTGAGGCCTTGTTACTCAATGTGTGCTTCACAGAGATCCCCCGGGAGCTCTTAGGAATGCAGAACATCAGGCCCACCCTAGATCTACTGAATCAGAATCTGCATTTTAACAAGATCTCCAGGAGATTCATGTGCACATTAAATTTTGAGAAGCACCGGACTCGAGAAAATACCTACTCATTTTGTTCTTTCTTACCCTTTAATATTGCCAGGATAAGTTATCTAAGTGACCCATTGAGCATCATTATGAACGCATGGATTTTTATATACTTGATATAATAGACAAAAAGAACTTCATCTCAAAACGACAAAACTACAGTGACTTTCAAAGACGTGTGTCTTTGGGGCTGCAACATCCATCATCATCTTGTTAATGTTAACGTTCTCATTGTCAAGAAGGAGGTCCCTTTCCTCACTGCTGTATCAGTATCCATCTCTAAAGCTCAAAGAGAACAATCTTCTCAAATAATAGTAAACTTTTTGAGAGAGAGAGGGAGAGAGAGAGAGAGAGAGAGAGAGAGAGAATCCCAAGCAGGCTGCACACTCATCTCAACCATGAGATCAGAACCCGAGCCCAAATCAAGAGTTGGACGCTCCACAGACTGAGCCACCCATGTGCCCCACAAACTATTATTTAGGGGCATCTGGCTGGCTCAGCCAGTGGAGCATGTAACTCTTGGATCTCAGGTCATGAGTTCAAGCCCCACATTGGGTATAGAGATTACTTAAAAAACAAAATCTTTAAAAAAAAAAAAAAAAGAATAGAAAACCATTATTCGATCAGGTTGTATAAGAAGCAATTTGTAGAAGTTTCTGGAGATGATTCTTAACATTGGGGGTCATGGATACCTCTTCTTGTTGGCTTGTGAGCCAGTAAAAAAGAGATTATACATTAGCCACAATGACCCAACTTGAGCAACATTTTCTAAAAGCCGTGTATGCAACCCAAGTTACTGAAAGGACCTGCTTCTGTCACACTGACAGGTAGGTTTCTTGCTCTTTGGTGGAAAGTAACCTGATTGCAAGAGGCCTGCAGAGTTTGCACTGAGTGTGGCTTTGCAGCGGGGAAGCGGATGCTGTCTGCCTAAGCATCTCCCCTTCTCCGTGCTGGATTTCTTACTGTTCCAGGATTTTTACTTTTTTCTTCTTCAACATCCTATTCCTCTTAATAATAGTCTCTCTTACCTGCACCTACACCAATAATTTTTCTATTTCTTTGGGACACATCAGTGCTTCGTTTTTGCCTTTGTATTTTTTGGTTGGAAAATAAATTGCTAAAAATTTCACATGGATTTGCATTACATCCAAAAATCATATTTAAATAGGCCAAAAGTCAAATGTCAGTGTGAGCCCATTTGCTTGGTAATGCCACACATAGTCCAGAAGTTTTAGAATATGATACAAACTCTTTTAAGGGACATAACCTGTTCCTAGTAAATCACCAACTATTGTGAGTACGACTCAGCGTTAATTCGAGTTTCATAAACGTGTTGCTTAAAAGGTCGGACGTCAAAACTGTGTTGGTTTATATTACAACAATGTATTTTTTTAATTAATATGCAAGGCCTTAGGACTTTAAAGAGACCTAGAAATTTCTCCTGTTAGTCATATAAATTATGAGACAATTGATAATAATTGAGACCAAATAGGAACCAGCTTCTACTACCACTGCCATTTTTGTGACCTAAAATGAATTTAGGACTCAGCTTTTTCTCTTCCCAGATAGCTATCATAGAAGCAAAGAAAAATTATTGCAAAATTGCTATTTTGGCAGGAATATATAAAGGGACTGACAGCACAGCAGAGAAGTGAGGCAAAAGGAGTGGATGATTGTGACGCTTAATCCAGAGACCCTGTCAGTGGCCATCTGCAGTCACAAGGTTGTTGCGGGAATGAATTCGTGGGCAAGTGCTCTGAAAAGGACAGAGCTCTGTATGAGGGCTGAGCTGTAGAAGAAGAGGGACATCATTTCTAGCTGTTTGTTTGTTCGGGAAGGAGGCACAGAAAGATAAAGTTCTGAAGAATAGGGCCCGAGTTGTGTGCTGGGCGAGAGGGTCTCCATTACATGGAACAACCATTTCTGGAACAGCGATGAGTGAGGCTCACTCAGCCCGCCTTCATCCTTACCCCAGCTTGGCCCTCGCACATCCAGCGAGGGGCACCTGCCCCATCCAAGGCCATTACAGTGAGGCAGCCAATTGTAAGGTCTCCGCCTCTAGAGGGATAGCGGGATCCTGTCGGAGGTGACAGCGCCTCCCGGTGGTGTCCCACTCTCCCAGTGGGAACCCGGACAGTGCTGGGTGGGCATCTCTCAGGAGAGCTGCTGATCCTTCCAGGTTAGCTCGTGCTGAGGAAGAATAAGTGGTTCTCATCCCCTGATGCCGAAGGCTTTAGTGTCGCTCCAGAAGTAGGTGACCATACATCTCAGCTTTCCCAGGACAGTTGTGGTTTGTTTCTGTTGTCCTGGCATAGTTACTAACAGAGCCCCTTTCACACGTCCCGATTCAGGCAACAAATAATATGGTCACTCTAATTACAAGCCAATTTTTAAGCGAGTTTGTTGTTGTTGTTGTTGTTGTTGTTATCATTCAGATCTTTTCCCAGTGTCTCAAATCTGCAATACTTATTCAACCTAGATTGTGATTCTTGGCTGGCAGGAGTTATCAGAGCTACATGGAGTCTAATCTCATCTAGGGCTTCACGTCTTCTGGTTTAAGTAGAGTGCAGTAAAAAGTGGCAAAAATACTTGTGTGACACCACCTTCTCCAAGAAAAAAAAAAGTTTTCATATCTAACAATTATGATGTCAATTTCTTCACTTATATAGCAGCATTTTGACTTTTTTCTTTTGTTACGGTAAGATTTACAGGTGGAAATTTGCCCACTAACGTTCTTTTAGGAAAATGAAGGAAAAGCGTATTTGTTTGAATCTCATAGGCTGTGTTTATCATTTAAACTAATTGTTAATGTTTATGCTTTGTCCTTTTGATGGCTCAGAGAAATGATCCAGTGTTATCTTACAGTGTATTCACAGAGATGTAAAACCTGAAAATATTCTAATAACTAAGCAAGGAATAATCAAGATCTGTGACTTTGGGTTTGCACGAATTCTCAGTAAGTAGCATTTTTTTTTAAGTTTATTTTGAGAGGCAAGGGTGGGGGAGAGAGAGAGAGAGAAAGAGAGAGAATCCCTAAGAGGATCTGTGCTGTCAGCACAGAGCCCGATGCAGGGCCCAAACTCACAAACTGTGAGTTCATGACCTGAGCCCAAATCAAGAGTCAGAGGCTTAACTGACTGAACCATCCGGGTGCCCCATAAGTAGCAATTTTTTATGGACTCATCCAATGCAGAGGATTATGAAATGATATAAGATCTTACTTTAGATACTGAATGTATGCTAAACGTGATGTTGTTATTATTCAGAGAGGAAGAGTTCACTTTTACCTTCTAGCCAGGACATGGGTTTGCACCTCAACTGTGCTCCACTCCACTAGAATTTATTGGATGTCACACGTATGTGCTTTGCCTTGTAGAGAAGAGGAAAAGAATTATAAGATGTATTTCTGCTCTTCATGCACTTATAATTGAAGTAAAGGAACCAAAAGAATAATACAAAATGATTCGCAAAGAAGTACCAAAGTGAGGGTCCAGATTCTTCCCTGGAGAAGGTTCCCTGTGTGCTAGAGAGGTCGGGAAAAACTATGTAGTTGGTAAGACTAGGAGAGTAAATGGAAAATTAAGGAGAGGATTCAGAGACAGTGCTACGAAAAGGGAAGTCATCCCAGTCGTGGGGATGGGGGTAACCAAAGGGAAAGGGGAATAGACCATTATTTCTCCCTGAATCTAGAACTGCACCGCAGGCAAAACCTGTATTTGCAACAACTCATTGGAAGGCAGGTGTGTCCATAATCGGGATCCTGATAGCACCAGACACAAGGGGCTTCACAATGCACTAGGAAGTTGTTTTCAACCTGAAGTTGCACTACAGAAATCCTCATTCCCACCTGCCTCTCTGTGGGGGATGATGTAGAGGCTCACTAGCTGAGGGACCCCCAGGAGTTGAACTTACTGACCGAGTGCACAGTGGAACTATTTACTCAATCAGTGCCTCACCGCATCAACGGTTAGGAGTGCTGTGGCCTCCGAGTTACTGAAGCTTGCCTGAATGCCTGACCTGCTCTCGGGAGTAGTTCATGTGTCACAAGAATGTGACCCACCTGATCTGATTGACGCATTTGCAGTTCCAGGAGATGCCTACACTGATTACGTCGCTACCAGATGGTACCGAGCTCCTGAACTTCTTGTGGGAGACACGCAGTATGGCTCTTCAGTAGACATATGGGCTACCGGTTGCGTTTTTGCAGAGCTTCTGACAGGCCAGCCACTGTGGCCCGGAAGATCAGATGTGGACCAGCTGTATCTGATCATCAGAACACTGGGTAGGAGTTGCATCGTATGGCTTACAGAGTTGCTAAATTGTTATAGCAATGGTACATTCCTGTAATGCGCAGCAAGAGCTTTCTTGCTCCTCCAAAGTGCTGCTCAGGATGCTTGTTCTGGGTTGTAGCCAAAGCCCAACCATTTTCTCAATGTGGAGCCATAACTCCTTGCACTGAGGAGTTTTCAGATTCCTTTCCAAGTCAAGCCAATTAGCCATGGAATAAACCACACACTTACTTTCCACATCAGGCTAAGATAGGGGATATGAGTCATCCGCATAGAGCTTACTCTAAGAGAGGTTTGATCAAATGTGATTTCTGCCCACTGTAAAAGAGGAGTCTTCCCCCTTTACTGTGGAGCAGAGGTCAGCAGACTTTTCTATAAAGGGCCTGATGGTAAATATTTTAGGTTTTGTAGGCTCTACAGTCTCTGTTGCAACTCCTTGACTCTGCTCCTTTGTATATAGCACTTAAGAATTTATGGATCACTGGGGCGCCTGGGTGGCTCAGTCAGTTAAGCATCTGACTCTTGATTTCAGCACAGGTCATGATCTCTCAGTTCATTAGATCGAGACCCTCATTGGGCTCTGTGCTGACAGCACAGAGCCTGCTTGGGATTCTCTCTCTCTCTCTGCCCCTCCCCCATTCTCTCCCTCTCAAAATAAATAAATAAACATTAAAAAACAAGAATTTATGAATTACTTTCAAACACATCATCTTTACCAGTCTTAAGAACAACCCATGCTGGGGCGCCTGGGTGGCTCAGTCGGTTAAGCGGCCGACTTCGGCTCAGGTCATGATCTCGCGGTCCGTGAGTTCGAGCCCGCGTCGGACTCTGTGCTGACCGCTCAGAGCCTGGAGCCTGTTTCCGATTCTGTGTCTCCCTCTCTCTGACCCTCCCCCGTTCATGCTCTGTCTCTCTCTGTCTCAAAAATAAATAAATGTTAAAAAAAATTTTTTTTAAAAAGAACAACCCATGAAGGACATTGTAACATTGTTTAATCTTGCCTATGTTACACATGCGGAAACTGAGGCTCGGGAGCTTCAGTGATTGGCCCCGAAGGCATACAACAGTTAAGTGCACAATAGGAATGCGACTCAAGGGGCCTCTTTCACAAGCTTCCACGCGTGTCAGCATCCGTGGCAGGTGGAAGAGGACATCAGCCAGAAGGGGGGCTGTGGCTTTTCACACCAACAGCATGGATGCAAGGAAAGCGGTACATGCACACACAAGATGGGCATTTCCGTGTTCCTTTGCCGCAGGCTCTCCTGGCAGTCTGGCTGCTGGGCGATGGGACCACTGCTGTTTGGTCTGATGCACGTCCCTGTTTGGTTCCAACACATCCTTCTGGAGAATTCTACAGCATGAAAACTGTGGGGGAGAATGTCACCACAGGCCACACCTTAGGTGTGTATATACCTTAGGTATATATTGTCTGACTGATTTCCTGAAAGGCGTGTGGAAATTTACCTGATGCAATCATTAGACAGACTTGAGTTCGAATCCTGGGTCTTTTAATGACCATGTGACTTTAGACAGGTTATTAAACTTCTTTTTTGTAAGTTTATTTATTTATTTTGAGAGAGAGAGAGAGAGAGAGCATGCACCCAAGTGGGAGAGGGGCAGAGAGAGAGAGGGTAAGAGAGAATCCCAAGCAGGCTCCATGCTGTCAGCAGAGAGCCCCACGTGGAGCTCGATCCCACAAACTGTGAGATCATGACCTGAGCTGAAACCAAGAGTCAGACGCTTCACCGACTGAGCCACCCAGGTGCCCCGGGGTTACTAAACTTCTGAGCCTCGTTTTCCTCACTGGTGCAGTGGAGGTGAAAAATAGCAACTACTGTAGATTGTTATGAGATCACGTGTGTAGAGCCCTCAGCATGGGTTTCCTACCTCCTCTCGTGGTGGGAGATGAAGGGCAAAGAGAGGTGCACGGAGAACTGACCTCCCCTGAGAAGGCAGGATTTTGTAGCGGTTCAGACCTCCCCAACCTGAAAGGAACAATCAGGCTCAGCATTTCTGGTACATCTGGACCTCAGAAGTTAACCATTTAAACACTTTTATTTTTATTAAATTTATCATGAGTTACATGGTTTGTATTTTACAGGAAAACTAATCCCAAGACATCAATCTATCTTCAAAAGTAACCAGTTTTTCCATGGCATCAGTATTCCTGAACCGGGAGACATGGTAAACTTGCTCAATTTTGGATATTTTATTATTTGTGTTGCAGCCTTCTCTAAAGGGGGATTTTTAAAAATATGTATACTTTTGGCTCCTGTTTTCCTTCTAGAACACACTGACACGGATCAAAGAAGTTCTGTAAAGCTACAGATATAAACCAAGAGAATGCTTTAAAAGCCTACTTGCCCTAAGTTAAACTCACAGTTAAATCTGAAGTGAAAGTATATTTAATTCCTTACATAAACACCTTGATCCTTTTTTTTTAATGTTTATTTATTTTTGACACAGAGAAAGAGAGAGACAGGATGTGAGTGGAGGAGGAGTAGAGAGAAAGAGAGGGAGACACAGAACCCGAAGCAGGCTCCAGGCTCTGAGCTGACAGCACAGAGCCCGATGTGGGGCTCGAACTCACGGACCGCGAGGTCATGACCCGAGCTGAAGTCGGACGCTTAACCGACTGAGCCACCCAGGCACCCCATCACCTTGATCCTTTTAGTCAAAACACTTAGTACCTTTCTGTTAAACAGTACTTACCTACCGTTAGGTACTTACTGTCATCTTCTCTATTTTGAAAACATGCAGCCTCTATTTTTTCAGCTTGTAAAACAAAGCCCAAATCAATAAAACCCATTTCTCCATAGCAGATATTTTCACTTGGAAAGTCCTTCTACAAAGTGATCCTCATTGTGTCCAAATCAAAACTCCGAACCACATTGATCACTGCTAGGCTCTTGCTGTGGTCTCTGCCTTTGTTTGGGAATGTGTCAATGACTTGACCCTCTTATTCTCTATAGACATTGATTTCCTACCTGTGTTACCTAAGTGTAGCCTATGGTTTTTAAAGCTCCATGTGGTTTAAATTCTGCCCATAGGATGAAAGGGCAAGAGGTGTGTGCCCACATTCAGGCTGTGTTGGTACAAGAGGGGTGCAGGGGTGGGGTGATCTGGAAAGCCACTTCATGATTTATGGCACATGTGAACAATCTGAGGTTTGAATGGTCCCAACTCTCTCTCTAGCCACCCTTCTATTTTAGATTTGGTATTTCATATAATACTTCGAGATATAGATATAGATACAGATATAGATATAGATATAGATATAGATATAGATATAGTTATAGATATAGACGCATACATACATACTAGATTTCTTTTTTATATTTGTTAAAGCTTTTAAGAAATACAGCAAAAGGTTAAAATTGAATTAACAAGGCTAGAGGTTGAATTACAGAGGAATATTTATATAATGTATTTAATTTTAAAGAATGAAATACACATTCACAAGTACACGCTGCCTCGTTAAAGGGCACTATTACCGTTTATCTTTGAAGCTTACCCTTCCCCAGGTGCTCCTCCCTCAATCCCATCCTCTTCCCTCCCTACTATCCTGAATTTTATGTTTAGCATTCTGTTGCTTTTTTTTTAAGTTTTTTAAAATGTGTTTAAAATTTATTTTTACATTTTTTTTATTTTTTAAACATTTAAAAAAATGTTTAAAATTTATTTTTTAAATAAATATAAAAAAAGTTTTTATTTTGAGGGAGAGACGGAGGGAGTGTGCTCACAAGTGAGGGAGGAGCAAAGAGAGAGGAGAGGGAGAGAATCCCAAGCAGGATCCATGCGTGGAGTCTGAGGCAGGGCTCTATCTCACCACCAGGAGATCATGACCTGAGCCAAAATCAAGAATCAGACACTTAACCAACTGAGCCACCCAGGGTCCCTCATTCTGTCGCTCTCTGTAGTTCTCACACATGTAACTCAACATATTTGCATTAATGCACAAAGGGTCCCTGTAACAGATCTGGCACAGATCAGATATTAAAGTACTGTTGTAGAAAAAATAAAATAAAACAAAATACTGTTGTAGGATTTCAGGGACATTTGAAGGTCACATTTATAAAGCATCAATTGTAAGACATTGTGAAATTAAGAAAATAATTCCAACTTTTGCTTTTTAAACCTTTACACTACAGTGCAAAATTATATAAAAACAGGACTTTTTAAAAATCCTTAAAAGGAACCATCTAACCTATGGGGGAAAGTCTTTCACCAAAGTGTTCTTATTGCTAATGTTTTCAAAACTAAATATAACTTTGTTGTTGTGTAACATTGAAATTCTTTATTTTGTTTTCTAGGAAACTCTTGAAGAAAAGTTTTCAGAAGCTCATCCCATGTCTTTGAATTTCATGAAGGTACTTAAGAATCAAGTATAACCATTATTGACTGTTAATTGTAATAATTGAAGCTGGTAATTCTGGGAGGGGTTGATGGTAGGGCAAATAATGCCAAGGTAGGATGTAGTCATGGAAAATAATAAGGAACTGTAAAATAATTACAGTTAAAGGAACATCAGTAGTTGAAGCTGTAATCTTTCTAACATGTCCATTAAAACTAGTTGAAGACAAAAGAGTATAATTAGTGTTTGCTGTGATGAACACCATTACTTCTTTTGCATTTATTAGGAAATTTACTATTAAGTCAGTATATTCAGACTATAGAAATTTATGAGGATGAATGTACTCCTTAAATTTGAAGGTCTAGAATTGTACTGTCCAAGATAGTAGTCACCAGCTACATATTACTATTGAGCACTTGTAATATGGCTAATTAGAATGAAGATGTACTAGATTTCTATGAAAATAACTCTAAAATAATATTAAATATTTCATTAAGAATCTTTAGGATATTAATTACATGTTGAACTGATAATGTTTTGGATACACTGGGTTAAATACAATTTAAGATCATTTAAAAAAATTAGTAGATCAGGAAAACACAGAAGACATGCAGACACCAGAAATAGCCCCTACACTATGCCCAAAAGAAATAGTCAAAGGATGAATTCTAATAAAAAGCAGAAGAAATTCACCTATTACGAGTCTGCCATTCATGCTTGACCAAAGGATCCAATGCTAGAAGGTGTGACTCTTACATCCACCATGGATTCTAAAAGCTCTTAGTGGGATACAGATGGAGATATCAGTAAGGATATCTATCTTTAACAACCAATTAAATTCTATCTATAGCCGTGGCTTCAATACTATTCATCAGAATGACTACTCATCAGAATGAGCTTTTTAAAAATATACATTCCAGTATCTAACCTCAGATTTACCAAAGTAGAATCTCTATGAATAGGGCCTTGGAATTGGTATCTTTAAACATCCCCGTAGGTGATTATGATTTACAGCCTAGCTTGGAAATCATCTGATCTAGAAGGTAGAACCATCTGAATGACCTAGCATCCATTTTGTAGACTAGCCATTGTGCTAGTGTTGGTCGCTGCCAAGGTGCTATCCAGGGTGCTGGATGCCTCTGGTCTGAGTCCTCCTGAGAGCCTGACGCCTCAGACTTGCCTTTACCACTGCTTCACTGGCCCTCAGCTGCCTTCTGTCTGCCTCACTGCTCTGACCTGCCTTAACTCAGCACTCCGCAGGCCCTGCCCTAGAAGTCCAGTTCCCCAACCTTGTTCTGGACAGGTTGTTCTGACCCACCTGCAATTTAACAAAACCTCCTGCAGGGAGGGTGTCTGTCAAGCACTGTAAACCCAACCCATTCTGAGGTGCAGGCCAAGCCTTGTTCTGGTTACTCCTCTAACTAACCAGAGAGAAAACTTAAGTTGCCCTGCAACTCCAGGGCAGAAAAACTCGCAAGGTATAGGACAGATCCCTGTCCTCAGCTCCAAAGGTGAAGTACTCTGTTGCCCTGCCCAAGATTCTGGATGAAGCTGGTTTTGTCACTGAGCCATTTGATTTATACCTGTAATGTCTGACCTGAGATCCAAGGATTCTCTAAGTGCATCAAGGATTGTGCTGTTCTGTGGGTCACACCCTATCTCCTAGACACCTGCCCCAGGTTAGATGAAGGAAGGCTTTCTTTCACTAATTGCAATTGAGACATCTTTTACAACAAATAAATACCAGCTGCCATAACAAGTCATTATCCCATGGAACGAGGCCATCATCTATGCAGGCGGCTGCTCAGATGGATGAAGTGCCAGCCAATGACTATGCCAAAGTCAGTGGTGGCCTGCAGTGGCCAATCTATGGCAGAGTTCTTGTGTTCTCTTCATTATGAGACACAATAGACACTGGATTATTTATTTCCCAGTTGCTTTCATAGGCATAACATCCTGTCACTCTATCAGTTTAATCTGGTCAAAGAAGTCTGTCGACTCTTGGAAATATTTTTAAGGGTTTTCTGTGAAATTTGAAGTTTCGAGAAAAGGATCCTGACATGTACTTTGCAGTTCCAATTTCTCGTCCCTCATCTTTAAAACCTTTCCCAGGTTGGGAACACTCTGATCAGGGAACACCTCTGAGAATTCATCAGCCTCTTGGTACGTAGAAAGTCATTAACCCAGGCAGTCAACAACTCAGAAGCCTCAACTCCACCCAGTTCATCGCACGGCTCCTAAAACTAACAAAACAGGACATCATTCTAGCCCAGGCCCCATGGAACAGCTCAGCATTAACAGCCTCATCTTAGAATCTAAAAATATTCTTTATTAAAAAAATTTTTTTTACATTTATTTATTTTTGAGAGACAGAGAGAGACAGAGCACAAGTGGGAGAGGGGCAGAGAGAGAAGGAGACATGGAATCCGAAGCAGGCTCCAGGCTCTGAACTGTCAGTACAGAGCCCGACACGGGGCTCAAACCCACAAACCGTGAGATCATGACCTGAGCTGAAGTCGAACGCTCAACTGACTGAGCCACCCAGGTGCCCCTCTAAAAATATTCTTTATAGTAAAAACCCGTAGGTATTTAGTAGACTAGATTTCAACAGATTGAAAGCCCACTAAAGAAAATGAATGAATTCAACGCATGATTGGAAGTAAAACTGGTAAGACTCAGTTATGATTCAGATCTGGGGAGTAAATAGAGTAGAGGGCAGCGAATGTAAGCTATGTGTACCAGTTTCCTAGGACTGTTGTAGCCAAGTACCACAAGCTGGGTGGCCGCAAGCAGCAGAAATTTATTCTTACTCTTCTGGAGACTAGAAGTCTCAAACCAAGATGTTAACAGGGCCATGCTCTTTCTGAAACTTTCAGGGTGGATCGTTCCTGGCCTTTACCGGCTTCATAAAGGGCCATGCTCTTTCTGAAACTTTCAGGGTGGATGTTCCAGACATTCTTGAGCTTGTGACAGCAGAACTCCAGTCTTGGCCCCTGTCTTCTGGTGCTCTCTCTACGTCTGTCTTTGCGCTGTCTTGCCTCTTACAAGAACACAATTCCGTTGGAGTAGGGCCCACCCTATTCCATTATGGCCTCATCTTAACTATTTACATTTGCAAAGACCCTATTTCCAAATAAGGGCACACAGTGAGACACTGGGGGGTTAGGACTTCAACACAGTTTGGGGGAACACAGTTCAACCCGTAGCAGTGCCCCTGAGATAAATCAGAAATGTTAAGTAGGCCATTGCATATGTGGGTCTGGAGTTCAAAGGAGAGGTCTGGACCAGAACTATACACATGGAAGTCTCTGGTAAACCTTAATAATTGAAACCATTTAAAATCAGCTAGAAACAGGTAAGGAGACAGGGGAGCATTAAGGAATCCCATCCACCCATTGCAGAGTAGAAGGTAAGTCAACACAGGTTGGTTTGAACAGTGGTGGTCATGAGGTAGGAGGAAGGAAAGGGAGGCATCAGAGAAGCCAAAGGGAGTTTCAAGGAGGAGGATATGGTCAGTAGTGTCTAACACCATGGAGATGAGAACACAAGCTACCTATTGGACTTAAGGATATACAAGTGTAGATAGAGATCATAGATGTGGATAACAAGAGCCACTTAAGTGGAATGGTGGAGGCAAATGCCAGAATGAAGTGATAAAGAAATAGAGACTCCCACAGTTTACATTCAAAGTTGTCCTTCTGTGCTGGTTATAGTCCTGACAGCGTTAGGGTTTGAGGAGACAGACTCCCAGTAGTAGCTAGACTTAATTATGGCATGGATCATTAACTTGGGGGTGGGATGGGGGGAGGGGGTCTGCTTGGAGCAAGTAGTGGCCCTGCAAGTAGGGACAGGAGAATCTAATTATGCCAAGCAGGGTTGTTTCTTAAAACCAGGTCCAATCAGGCGGCTCTGAAGGGCAATTGAGACTGTAGGGGTAGTGGCATTTGCAGGGATCTCAGAGACCTGAGGTCAGCCGGGGTTAGGAAGGAACAGACACCACAGAGCAGCCCAAGCTGGGGTAGCCTCAGTCAATGCAATTATGCCTCAAAACTAAGCCCATTGGATTGATAGATTTTACTTCTCTAGTACGGTCACAAGGCAAGAAATTTCAGGTCTCCTGTGCCTCGGTGATCTGAGGCTGCTCTAGTTCTTTATAGATCATAATCTGTCTTTCTTCATGGGAAAAGTCCCATTCTCTGAGTACTCAAGTAGTATCACGGCTTTTTGAAGAAAATCTTTGTGTCAGGATTCTACCAACCCCACGGCTGCCAGAGTCCTCCCCACTCTTGAAGGCAAAGCGAGAGGCTTCTAGTAGCCTCTCGTATAAAGGGTGATGGTGCTACATTTTCCTTTTTGCCTCTAGTTATTCCTATATGAATATATATACCAATTATCCAGATTTTAGGTTTGTTTCGTTACTAAGACTAATACTTCAGCTGTCCCCCTAAACCAATGGCTCTCAAACTTGAGCAGGTATCAGGGCTTCTCAAATGCAGATGGTTAGACCCCACCCCCAGTGCTTTTGATTCAGCAGGAACTACATTTACAAGTTCCCACGTAACACTGATGCTGCTGGTCCCGGGATCATACTCGGAATCACACATGAAGTGTCTCACAAACTATTTGCTTTGACGAGTGATGAAGAGCTGTCATTGGTAGAAACACCTGATCTACCTGTCACCCCCTTCCAGAGACCCCAGATGTTCATTTCTACCCTCAAAAGACTTTGGAATGACAAAAGAAAAGCAATTCTAGTTATTAACAAGTTTCGAGTACTTGATGGTACACAAACTTGAAGATTTTGTAAACTCCTATTTGCTCTTAATAAGTTATTCAGTTTGGGGGCACAGTAAGAAAATAGCAACAAAATTCTAATACCTTTTTTCTTTTCTTCCAAAGGAGTGTCTGAAGATGAATCCTGATGACAGATTAACCTGTGCCCAACTCCTGGAGAGCCCCTACTTTGATTCTTTTCGAGAGGACCAAATTAAAAGAAAAGCACGCAATGAAGGAAGGAACAGAAGACGTCAGCAGGTACCTCTGTTCAAAAGTTAAAATGCTATAAAAATGATTCTTTTTTTCCTTTCTATCTTTCAAAGTCAGACCAGGTGGACACCAAGACCTTTGTTTGCACTGGTTTAGTTGTATTTGTTTATCTTAGTACATTTCAGTGATTGGCATAATAAAACCATAAAACTACGAAAACACCCAGATCATTGCAGAATCTTATTCCAAATACACTTGAATCAACTTTTAGCTACACTGATTAGATAGCTCACCTATTGGATAGCTCACCTGCCAGATCGTGTACCCGAAATACAACAACTTCGTACAATAAAACCCAGATTACAGCAGGACTGAATGTCAACATCGCAGAGGAATCTGGAACCTTCTGTAGCCTCCAGACACACCATAGGGGAAACTTGACTCTTCCTGTCTTTTTACCAATGGCAGGCAGCAAAGTCCGCCTTCCTAGGCTTTTCCTCAAAATCAAGGACAGCTCTGGCAGATACTTCTCTCTGGCAGAGAAGAAATGCAAACACCTGGGAACCAAATTTTACCCCAAAATGTGCCGACATTGTAAGATAACACGAGGAACGTGACAGTGACTCTGCAGCTTATTAGGGGGCTACCTTTTACCCGGTTCCAGAAAAACCTTGAAGCTAAAACATAAACCCCACGGAAGTAAGTTTGTTTTGGTTTGGGGTTTACTTTACATCTTGTGTCCCCAGCACCTAAAACAATGTCTGACCCACACATAGTACTTGGTAAACATTATCCAAAATAAACAGATAAGTAAATAGATGAACACTGCTCATTCATAAGTGAGGATGTAATTCTCAATTGATCAGACGGACAATCATCCCATTCTGTGTTTACTTAATCTTCCACCTTTGACCTACTTATTGGTCATTGATCTTCTCCTTAGCATGTCTACCGTAAAGGGAGAAAGCAGGTTTTGTTGTTTTCAGCCTTTGGCTCATGCAAATTGAAGTTTGTTGAGAGAGAAAAACCAAGCCAATCAGTAAGATGACATGTTAAGATGATTTCCCAATTTTTACCACACAGACCGTTTTACCTTTTACTGTTTAAGTTATGTGTTTGCAAGTCAAGCCCAGCACACTTTACTTAACCAAAAGAGTAGGGTTTGCTCAACTACGTCTGAGGCGGCAGTCTGAAATACAGGGTGAACTGTGTGTAAAAACACTGTCGCCTTACAAACAGCTCACCAGATTCCCCACACTTAACCCGGGAGGGTGAACAGCAACACCGCTCCATCCCGCCCCTGGGTTCCTGATTCAAGTTCTACCAGCCTCGAGCGGGTAGGGATGCTGGGCTCCTAAGTCTCCAGGTCATAGTGTTTTCCATTCCTTATTACCCTGTAGCCTGGCTGATACAGCTCAGGGACTTTATTTGTCCAAAAAGAGAAGAAGCACGAAGAACAGCACATACAGAAGTTACTTCACGTTCTCTGTGTTTAGTCAACTGTGTCCTGTCCCCTTTATGAGAAAGCCTTTCTAGGGCACCCACTATTAAGACCAAGCCTAAACATCTTCCACCAGCAGGTAAAGTCTCTGGAGGGCAAGGCCAAGAGAAAGACAGGGATGTCTTCCTTTCTTTTGTCCTTTTTTTTTTTTTTTTAATATTTTTTTAACGTTTATTTATTTTTGAGACAGAGAGAGACAGAGCATGAATGGGGGAAGGGCAGAGAGAGAGGGAGACACAGAATCGGAAGCAGGCTCCAGGCTCTGAGCCGTCAGCCCAGAGCCCGACGCGGGGCTCGAACCTACTGACCGCGAGATCGTGACCTGAGCTGAAGTCGGACACCCAACCGACTGAGCCACCCAGGCGCCCCTGTCCTTTTTTTTTTTTAATGTTTATTTATTTATTTTGAGAGAGAGACAGAGAGCATGAACAGAGGAGGGACACAGAGAGGCACAGAATCCGAAGCAGGCTCCAGGCTCCCAGCAGTCTGCACAGAGCCTGACTGGGGGCTCGAACTCACAAACTGTGAGATCGTGACCTGAGCCAAAGTCGGAGGCTTAACTGACTGAGCCACAGAGGTGCCCCAACAGGAATGTCTTTCAAGTTCCGGTTTTCTTTCTGATATGCACCTCTTGCCTAAACATTTTACCATATCAGAAAATAAACTAAAAATTCAAGAAAATCTTTTCATTCAGTGTGGTTTCATTTTGTGAGTTCAAATTCCTATCTGGATATCATCTAGATCTCTGATGAGTGACCAGCAATTTCCTTAAAGACTAAATTTTGTTTAAAATGTATAGTATGGGGCACCTGGGTGGCTCAGTTGGTTAAGCGTCTGACTTCGGCTCGGGTCATGATATCGCTGTTCGTGAGTTCGAGCCCCACATCAGGCTCCGTGCTGACAGCTGAGAGCCTGGAGCCTGCTTTGGATTCTGGGTCTCCTTCTTTCTCTGCCCCTCCCCTGCTCACTCTCTGTCTCTGTCTTTGTCTCTGTCTCTCTCTGTCTCTCTCTCTCAATAAATAAACATTAGAAATTTTTTAAATGTATAGGAAAGAGGTTTTAAATCTTTACTGTTTTGCCAGTATCCTAAAATTAAAATTTTGAGATAGGTAGAATGTAGACTCTTGGAATTATTGTCTAACAGCTGGTGGGCATCTAGCTTTTAAACACTGCCTGGATACTCAAAAATGAACATCCTGAAATAAATCAACTACCTCCATGAGAATCGTAGAGTAAGTAATGGAACCTAATTTCCAAGTATCAGAATATCACAATTCTTGGAAAGGTAACCCTATTTGGTTTTAAAATTGATGTCTTTTGACATCTTTGTACCGTGTGTATTCTTTTCGTTTTACCATCTTTAAATCAAACTGTACAAATAGGAATTCTTTTCAATTTACTTTCTTATTTTTGTCTTGTTCTGCTATTAGAATCAACTGTTGCCTCTCATACCAGGAAGCCACATCTCCCCCACACCTGATGGAAGAAAACAAGTCCTCCAGTTAAAATTTGATCATCTTCCAAACATTTAGGAAAATGTTCTTTCAAGTGGAAAGCAATTTAATATGTACACATTTCCGTGCAAGAGAGATAGGAATTCTTAGTGTTTCAAATGCAAATGAGCCATATGAAAATTAAGATGCCTTCTAGAATTGTTTTGCTCTGATCATTACTGATTCCTCTGCCCGTGCTTTTTACATGCCAACTTTATCTTCTAGAACATTTTCTTTAAATGTTATGGAGTCTGAAACTGCACATATGGAGGAGACATTTTCAATTTCATCAGAGCAGCCCCTCCTGAGGCAATTTATGTTGAGAATTTGTGGGCTTGTACTTTGATTCTTGAAAGAGATTTACATATATCGTTTTGGTTTACCTGACCACATAATGTCTTAGAGCATTATCCAAATAGCTTGCCTAGCTGTTGTTTGTGCAGGGAATGATATCATGTTTCTTTCTTTTTTTTTTTTCTTTCAATTTCAAAAACTAACTTTAATGAGGTATGTTTTACATATAATAAATGTACTTATTTTAAGTGCAGAACTTTTCCCTGGATTTCAGCAAATGTATACACATGCACGGCCTGACCAAAGGAAGATATAAAACATGGTCATCAAGCTTAAAATGTTCTCCACAGCCTTTTGTAGTAAATCTTCCCAAGATCACTGGCCCCAGACAGCCATGGATCTGCTTTTTCTGTCACTAGTGATTAGTTTTTCCTATTTGGGGATTTGAAATCAAGGGAATCATAGAACCTATATTCTTTTGCACCTGACAACTTGTGCTCAGCATGATGCTTCTGAGAAAGGAATGACATTATGTTTCTGCATTTAATCACTCTTGTTGTAACCAGGACTTTTGAGTAATGCTAGATTTTATATTGGTGCAGAAAGGGAGCCTGAAATGTCGTGTAGTTTATCCCTTGTTTCCAGGGCAGATTCCAGAGCTACAAGGAATTATCATGCTCATCACATAATGCTGTCCTTTGGTACATTATGGTTTCTTACTCTTTTCTCCTGGCTCAGTCATCTCAGTACCTAGACCTATCCGGTGGGTGTGTTTCCTAAATAGTTCACTGTCGATACTTTTCCAAACATTTGCATCCAAAGCCTCTGTGAATTTGTGCAGCCCTAAACTTGTGTAGCATGCCAGATCAGGTTTGTAAATGCTTCCGACAGCAGAAAGATTATCTTTTCAGTTAACTTCATTTTGTGTCTGCTACCAAAAAAGAGAAGCAAACAAGATACCTCACTAGGCAAGCCCAATTTACACTGGGATATTTTCCCAAGTGAACTGGACAGATATTCCTACATACATACATATATAAATGTATACACACATATATATACTTATATATATATATATATACATATATAAATGTATACACACATATATATACTTATATATATATATACATATATATGTACATGTATGTATACACACATAACACATATATATTTATAAGTTTTGAAACATCATGGTAGATGCCTTTTATCCTAGACGTCTAAGAACAATGCCGTCTGTGTAACGGACTTTTAGTTTGCTTACAAGGAACTCATGTAAAATAATAGCATGGGGTTGTCCATCACTGTCTGGCATAAAGGCACAAAATAGTCAATAAATTATTAAGGTTATTAGCTCTTTTCTGCTCCTGGGTCTGGAATGCTGACCTGAACGTTGTCAAATTGTGCAAATACACATGATTCCAGAAATGCCTTGTATCAGGAACCAAAATATCGAGCATAAATTGTTTTTAGGAAAACACACTAACATCTGATGTTCATCCTCTAAAAGTTTATTGCATTTATAAACATGGCTATGTAAACTTCTAGAGAAGCCTGTTGAGTTACTTGGGAGCATCTCTTTACTTGGGAATTATGGCATCTCAACAATGGTTTCTTGCTCACCGGAAGAACATTTTAAGTGGACTTATTTGGCCATTGAACATGCTTAGTGTGAATATAAGCTGCTACGGTCTTCTTATTGTCATCTTATCATTAAGAAGGCGCCTCTTCACATTTGTAAGTTTCTTGCATTTTTAATTAGATGATGATACCACAGGCACAAGGAATTTGAGAAATAAAAGATAGAAGGCATCTTCGATGAAAGATTTCTTTTTTATTTTCATAGTGTTTTTATCATGTAAGCCTTCTTACTGCCAAGCCACTCATGCTGCTCCAGCTCTCCTAAATATCTAGATTCTCTCTCTCTCTCTCTCTCTCTCTCTCTCTCACACACACACACACACACACACACACACACAGAAGTTCAGAATACACACAACTCC
Organism: Panthera uncia; assembly: GCF_023721935.1. NCBI lineage: Eukaryota > Metazoa > Chordata > Mammalia > Carnivora > Felidae > Panthera > Panthera uncia. Next base: position 8,991,718 of record NW_026057579.1, read on the forward strand.
AATACCCATTTTGCTTATAATCATGCTTCAGACAACAGTGGAGAGTTTGGTAAGGGTTGATAGGGTGACTGCTTTTCTTATTTTTGCTTACATTTAAGAATTAACAAAACTGGCATTTCTCTCTCTCAGTTTTTTTCCTTAGACAAATCCATCATCTAGAGATCACTGGGGAGGGGAGAGGAGAGGAGAGGAGGAAGCACCCAATGCTTGGAAAAATGTTCTTTCACTACCAGGGAAAACACTCTTCTGACGACTTTTGCACCCCGCACTTGCCCTGGGCATCCCGGGGCCACGTAGCCCTGTCGCCGGCTCAGTCACGCAGGCACACGGACCTCAACCTGCAAGTCTTTCTGTCTCAAGGCCGGTTTCTCAGCCCTTGCATTTCTCAGCCACACGTAAGACAGTGGCACCTGAGGGTCTCGTGCCCAAATTAACTAGTGGGTTTTGTACAACTTAATCAGGCTCTTCACAGAGGCCCACACAACTCTGTAACCAGGTGTTTTCTTTCCATCCATGTCCAGTTTCTGGCTTACCTGCCGCTTCTGTCACCGCGGCACTGGTCAGGCTTTTTAATTTATGGATATAGCTCTTTCCTGGTGCCATCCAGGTACCGCAGGGTCGTGGTGAGTGATGCCACCCGAGTACTCTCCTTTCCTCCACCTCGGCATGACCCGTTCACACCCCAGGTTTCCTCCACTTTGTACCTGAGAATCTCCAAGCAGCCAAGCAGCTCTTTTGTATTGTGTTTTGTTTTGTTTTGTTTTGTTTTTTGTTTTGTTTTGTTTTGCCTTGTTCCGTTTTGTTTGAAGAGCTCTTTACAGAGAACTAAAATGCAGACTGTACTCCTTTGTGCTCTTGCTTCTTCTTCAGGGAAGAAAGAAATACACCATAGAAAAGGACACCTCATAGACCTTTATCAGCCCTGTAAGCTACCTTTGGTCTCCATTTCAGTCCTGGTGATATCTGAATGCACTTGTTCCAACTTGCCCCAACCACAAAGCCCTTTTTTTTGGGGGGAGGGGGAGGGTCACTTTTTGAAGATTATTTTAACTAGACTGAAATTATTAAAAAGTTGTATTTGAGGGACACCTGGGTGGGTAAGTTGATTAAGCGTCTGACTTCAGCTCAGGTCATGATCTCCCAGTTCATGGGTTTGAGCCCCGCATTGGGCTCTGTGCTGACAGCTCTGAGCCTGGAGCCTGCTTTGGATTCTGTGTCTCTGTCTCTATCTGCCCCTCCCCTGCTCATTCTCTGTCTCTGTCTCTGTCTCTCAAAAATAAATAAACATTAAAAAAAATTTTTTTAAGTTGTATTTGAGAGGCTTTTGAATGCTTTGGATTAGGGAGATAATTGAGTAAGGAGTAAAAACAAAGCTCTAGGGTAGGAAAGAAAGAAGTGGGCAGGAATAGATGTTCCCTCTTTTAAGTGATCCATATTACTCTTCTTCGTTGATCTTGCAGATCTCCCAGACTATAAGACTAAGAAAATTTATAAGTTATTTTGAAAGAATTCTCAATTCTGAAGATGTTTTTATGGTTCTTCAGCTGCCTTGCCATAGGAATACTGTTTTTAAAAAAAGATGGCACTTTCTTTTCTTTTCTTTTAAAAAAATTTTTTTAATATTTATTTTTGAGAGAGAGACAGAGCATGAGTGGGGGGAGAGCAGAGAGAGAGGGAGACACAGAATCTGAAGCAGGCTCCAGGCTCCGAGCTGTCAGCACAGAGCTCAACGCGGGGCTCAAACCCACCAACCGTGAGATCGTGACCTGAGCCAAAGTTGGATGCTTAACCAGCTGAGCCACCCAGGCACCCCAAGATGGCACTTTCTTAATCATTTGTCACCACTAATGATTTCCAATCCTGGGTTTGGAACAGCTTGAATGGCACAGAATTCTGAAAAAACAACCAAAGAAAACAACAGCAGCAACAACAACAATAACAAAAACCTAGCTTTTTTGGTTAATTAAAACATACTACCAGAAGAAGAATGATCCTAAAATTCTACAAACCTTAAAATCTTGAAAACATTAGGAAGTCAGTATAAGGTATTAGCTGAATCGCAGATTCAGAGTTGTAATGCATATATATGCATTATATACAAATATACAGACTTGTGATGCATATGGTTATACAGATTTGTGATGCACATAACCAAGACAGAAGGACAAAATGCCACTCACATGACAAGGTAATGTGCTGGGTTTGTGTGTGTTCATTTTCCATTAAAACCATGAATTCAGCAACTTCATTCTTGTTTTAGTAAAAGACAGTCTTTAAGAGTGGTAGGTTTAATGACTAATATATCATTTGGTCTGGGAGTTAGGACACCAGGTTCTTGGCCTGGCTTGCAAATCTCTGTGTAGCTTCTTCACAACATGTGACTTTTCTGTGCCTTCATTTTCTCATTTGTAAATAAGGGAAGAGATAAACTAGCTGATTTCTAGGGCTCCTGTGATTTTCAATAGCACATGATGTTTCTGTCCTGGACATCTCTCCCACTAGAAGAGGCTTTGTAGAGATTGTTTCTCATTAATAATACTGAGATAAAATTTGGGGTTTTTAAAAAATATTTGTTTTTGGAGGGGAGAGTGCAATGGAGGAGGGGTAAAGAGAGGGGGACAGGATCTGAAGCGGGCTCTGTGCTGACAGGCTGACAGCAGAGATCCTGATGTGGGGCTTCAACCCACGAACTGTGAGATCATGACCTGAGCCAAAGTCAGATGCCCAACTGACTGAGCCACCCAGGTGCCCCTAAATTTGGGGTTTTTTGATCTAACCAGGAGCTAAGAGATCTCTCCCTGTTTCTCCCTCTCTCCTTCCCCCTCTCTCATCTCTCCCTCGCTTGCTTGCTTTCACACTCACACAAACACACACCCGCCACCACTCCCTGCTAGTTCTGCCGAGTCAATAGTAGTTTGCAGACAATCATCTAACAGAGGTTACATCTTATAAACTGAAGTGGGCTTTAAAGCTAATTATCGCTAAATTTTAGTTAATGTAAATAAAACAGGTGTGCTTTGAAAACACAGAGTAATATGTAATCATTCTTTGTTTTTATTTTTTTATTTTTTTTTCATTCTTTGATGTTTTCATCTAACTCCAGTTGGCTTGAATATGACACCTATGCTATGAAATAGCATCTTAATTTAAGATGCTATTAATTAATTAATTAAGATGCTTAATTAAGATGCTATTAATTAATTAATATCTTCATTTAAGATACCCATTAAGGCAAAGAACTCTTAGGGCATTTCTAACTTCAGCAAAACTTTTAGTAACTTTCAGTAGGTGAAAACTTAAAGGAATTCTGCAAATATATATAAATTATAACCATGTTGTATTTGAGCAGCACAGACTCAGGTTCGGGCTACTTTATATTTAACCTGCAATTTACTCAAGCTGAAAATCGGTTACTACCCTACTTAATAGGAGTATAAACACCTTGCATTTATAAAGTTAAAATTTGTCTTTCTGTTGTGAACACTAGTCACTGACCATATCTGTCAATATTGTCACATTGAAGATGTTGTGTCTACTTATGATTTTAGAACATATTAGTACGGAAGCAGATCTATTTCAAATCGCATGAAATTGTAGCCATATATTCATTAGCATGTGATAATTTGCATAATGGCAACTTATGCTACCAGAAGCAATTCACTACAAAGTTTTAGTTGTAGCATGTTAAATATACATAATACTTTTAAAATTTAGCTTAAGGTACTTAGAGAACCTAAATATGGGCTTAAATACTTTGGTGACCTTATATTTGTATATATAACTTAACCTGAATATGTTCTCTAGCTTATTTTAATAAAAGTTAGAAATATTCCTGTCTCCTTACTTCCATTCAACTCTCCTGTTAGTCTGTTGCCTAATACTTTGTATTTAAGTGAGAAAAAGTCACATTCACATAGAAAGTTCAGAACTCGTTTAATTTCCTCTCCGTTGGAATATCTGAACAGTTGATGGAGTAACTATTCCTTTTTGTGCCTTGGGTTGGGAATTTTCACAAAATGGAAAAACTAACAAAATCTCTTCCAGTCCAACCCGATCGACGATTATCCCTGAGAACATTTCCTTTGAGGCTGTAAGATTCTTTTTCTTGCGATTCATCAAAATATTTCTCTGACCCTTCCCAGCACTTAAGCTACAAAATATGAAATTTTCTCACAACTTCAATTCCAGGTCCTAACAATGGTTTCTGTTGTAGGCTTAAAAAGGTGAAAAGTCTCAAGACCAAACTTAGACCAATGATCAAAAGACAGAAAGACAATTAGTACCATAATGAATGAAGTCATTACTTAAAGATGCTTCCATTTCTTTTGTTTTCTTTTGAACTAGCCTTTCTGCTTTCATGATTTTTAATAGCGCTTATGTTGAAGGAGAATAGTGGATTCTTTCCAAGGCTGACTGCAACGATTTCTCCCATTCCATAGGCCTTTTGCAATGACACTTTGCCATTCCTTTTATCAAGAGGTGAAGGCTCCCTCTCCCACCCCACCTTGTGACCGGTGACTTCCTTAGACTAATAGAATGCAACAGATGTCCCTCTATGCCATTTTGGGGCCTAGGTCTTGAAAAGCCTGTCAACCTCTGCTTTGTCTCTCTGGGGAAGCCAGCCACCACGCTGTAAAGAAGCTTAGGCTAGACCTCCAGATGATAAGATACCGTGTGAAGAGAAAGAGGTCACTGGAGGAGCACCAAGGGGCCAGTCATGGGAGTAAAGCCTTCCTGGACCTTGTAACTCAGAGCAGCCACCAGCTGACTATGGCCAAGTTAAGTGTCAAGTAGAACAGGAAAACTGCCCAGCTGAGACCAATCCACCTCCAAAATTATGAGAAACAGTCAATTGTTTTAAGCCACTGTGTTTTGGGATGATTTGTTATGTAGCAATAGATAACTGAAACAGAGTATGTCTTTAAACTGAGTGCCGTTAAAGTTGAGAAGCATGTTCTCAAATAATGTGCACACTTAAAGTAAGGCATGGGATCTGAAGTTATTTAGCCTAGAACTATAAATACACTCTTGGGAATCTGAAAATCATTCTTCCCTACTACCCACTGGCCCTCTCTCTTTGGATCCTATTTATTTTAGTCAAGGCTGTTATGCTTCCAAAGAGGACATCATCTTCTCATAAGACACGTGTCACCACCCTATGCAGGAAATCTAAAAAACCGTAATGAAGAAATGATCCAGACATTGGATTTTACCAAACACATGCATACGATGTCAGTAGAAATTTACCCGATCTCTTTACGGTGGCCGAAGAGGAAACTTCCTTCTTTTTGCAAGAAAAATATTCACGTCTGTGTTAGATAACTGGATAGATGCCAGACTATTAGCGTCCTACCTCTTGCCCAAAATAAGAGTCAGTCAGTTTGGGTCCTACTGGGTGTTTTTAACCAGTCTCCTCACTGAGCCTCCCATTCAGCAGATATCAGCCACTGAACATCTTCTGGGCTGTTGAGGAAAAGCCTTATCCAATTGCATGAAAAGAGCTTCTCCTCATTAAAAAAGGTCTCTAGCACCTTTGAGTATTCAGGACGACGGGTACCGTTGTGTTTCCACAATTTCCCCCTTTCTCTCTGAACCAGAAAGACATCCTACCAGAGGTTGTATTTTGGCTTTGCCACTTGCAAGATCATGACTTTTGATCATCAGTGTCTTCAGCTCCACAGTGAGAATAATAACACTTCACCTGAAATGAGAATCTTAACACCCGAGGTGGTTAAAAGTATTACATGAAACAGTGATGTCAATGTGCTCTGTAATTGAAAGAGCTATATAATTAATTACTTTCCTTTTTTTATGGTTTTTTTTTTTGAGAGAGAGAGAGAGAGAGAGGCAGAGCATGAGTGGGGGAGGGGTGGGGAGAGAGAGAGACACAGAATCTGAAGCAGGCTGTGCCAACAGCTCAGAGCCTGACACACTTGAACCCACGAACTGCGAGATCGTGACCTGAGCCGAAGTTGGACACCTAATCGACTGGACTACCCAGGTGCTCCTATTGATTATTACTTTTATTACCTTCTAGAACTTTGGGAATATATTAACTTCTACATTAATATGTGGTCCTTTGAAAGAAACCCATAGAATTCTTCTGGTTTGACTATTTATTTATTTATTTATTCATTCATTCATTTATTTATTTATTTATTTATAATGGAAGTATAGTTGACATAAATACTGTATTAGTCTCGGGTGTACAACATAGTGATTCAACATTCATATACAGTTCAAAATGCTCATCACAGGAAGTATATTACCAGCTGTCACCATATAAAGTCATTATAATATTATTGACCATATTCCCCATGTTGTACTTTCCATCCCCATGACTTATTTCTTTTGTAGCTGGAAATTGGTGCCTCCTAATCCCCTTCACCTATTGTGCCCATCTGTCACCATGCTCCCCTCTGGCATTGATCTAGAATATTTTTTTAATACAGTGGTTGCCTCATTTCCTCCCCAAAAGGTGTGAGACCTCATCATCCTCAACTGCTTCTATCTTGCATGTGCTGGCTTTTGCATTTCCAACGTGAAAAGGCTCTTATCTTCTGGCGGACAGAAATGTCAAGTTTTTCTTTTTACATCGATTGAATTTATTGACATTATTTGAAATGTTTGCTTATTGTCTAGCAAACACTATCAAGCTATCAGGTACTGGGCAGACACAGAAGAAAACAAGCTTTCAAGGGAATATGTAGCCACCAAGAAGAAACAGCCTGATGGGATTAACCACAAGTTAAGACCTCACCAGAAAACTTTGAGAAGACACCAATATCCGCATCATGAGATAATCTGACCATAACTCCAAGAGACTTCCTGAGGGGCCAGAATCATCAGAGACAGAAGAATTGGCTAGGGAGGTACAACTAAATTTTTATGAAAAATCACTTTAGGTATGGGGAGTACACAAAACAATTGTAATATTGTGTTTGTCCAGGATGATTAGTTACTGGCAACTCAACTAGAGAAAAAAAGCAAGAGATCCATGCTAGACACAAGTCTTAATGTGTGTGCTTTGGCGACTGAAACCTTATGAACAATTTATATTTGCAAGGCAGTGAAGATGTTCTGTGAGTGAGAAGAGGAGTCGGTCTTCATCTTTGAGAAATGCTGGCAGTGAGGGAAAAACAAGGAAAGGGGAGGAACCATCAGAAGTGCACCTAGGGGAAGAATTGGCATTTGTCACTCATCCCTGCCACAGTCCCCACCGTGAGATCCCCACCGTTCCTCCCTTCCTTTTTCTTAATCATCATCCTTTCTAGCCATGCATCTACTTTTCTCCGATTGGAAACCCTATCCTATGTCATGAGTTTCTTCCTTCAGCAAATACCCATCACCTCACTTTCTGCTCTGACAGAAAAGCATAGAAATTGCTCCATTATCCAATGTCCTTCCTCATGGATTTGCTAATCTTCCCCTTCTACTACCTGCCACTTTCAGGTCTGAGAAAATCATGTTGTATTTGATCTTACCTAATATAAGAACCCCAGCATTACCTTATATAAAGTAAATTTGAAAATAATCTTAGATTGAATTCAAATAAATCTCTAAAATATGTTTTATTTTCTTTTTATTTATTTATTTATTTATTTTGACAGAGAGAGAAAGCACAAGCAGGGGAGGGGCAGAGAGAGAGGGAAAGAGAGAGGATCCCAAGCAGGCTCTGCACTTAGTGCAGAGCCGATGGGGGCTCAAACTCGCGAACTGCAAGATCATAACCTGAGCCAAAATCAAGAGTCAGTTGCTTAACCAACTGAGCCACCCAGGTGCCCCTCTTTTAGAGGACTCAGTTGGTAGACCATGTGGCTCTTGGTCTAGGGTTTATGAGCTCAAGCCCCATGTTGGGTGTAGAGCTTACTTAATTAAAAAAAAAAAAAAGAGTATATTAGATATTGACATCTCTTTAGATGCCATACTCTCTGTTCTTCCTTTAATGGGATCACATTTGGGGAAAAAAAAATCTCTCACCAAAATTGATTCCATCAAACATTTCCTCTAAATCACAGGTTCTTAGCCATGAGTCAGCTTCAAGGGATCCATTGGAAGTCCCCTCTTCCATTTCCAAATCCAAATTCTATAGTGTAACTCAGGGCTACTGTTGCCCCATACTCCAGAAAGCTCTTCCAGGCTAACACCTAGATAGCTCACAGTACTTCCAACACAGGACATATGACCTCGACATTGGACCTCTTCCCTCTTGCCCTGGTACTTCCCAGTTTGCCTTTCCGGGCATCTTGAGCTCTTAGACTCGAAATAGCAAGACCATGACTATTCTGCCCAGAGGTGGAATGGTCTAGAAGAGATAAAAATCTCTTCCTCATTCTGTTTTAAATATTTAACATTTAGAAATCCATCTGAGTTCAGAGTATTCCCACTGAGAAGATTAGGGAGATAAAGTACCAGTTAGGATTTTCATGTGAATTTGTTTAGAGGACTAGCTTTTCCAGGAGCTATTTGTCATCAGTAGGCTGAGAAAATGGAAGCGTGGGCTGCGGTGGGTGGGGCTGCTAAGTGGCTGGAGGGCAACATGAGGTCACTAGGTCTCTCTTTAGGGATCGGGAGTGGAGGGCACCACAAGGGGTGAGAAATGGAGATGAAATATGCCTACAGCAAACTGTGAGGCTCAAAAGTTTACTACTACCACCCACAGCCATCATTTCTTACAAAGTTCATCAGAGCAGTGCAGGGAAAGGGAGATACCTTGGCAGGGTTCTAGAGCCAACTGTGCTGTTGACTGCACTGTGCTGAGCCAATGTTCTCTTTTGTCTCTGGCCCCTCGGTCTGTAATTAGGAGTAGTCAAGCTCAATGTTTTTAAGGATCCCTCTGGCTAAGATATCTTGTGAAATGATATAGACAAACAACCGGCACTTGTCTCTTGTCCTGTGCCTGTGTCCTCTTCCACCCTCCTTTTCTCGGGTCTGTCACAGATGGAATAGAGAGGTGAGGACAGACAAGGAGCTTAGCTAGAGAGCATGCTCAGTCTGCCTCCCAGGGCAGGGACTAGTCCTGTGTCCTTCCACCATCCTGATCTACTCTAAGATCTCTTTTCTCCAACCTGTCTGATGCAGAGAGCTAGCTCCATGGTGGCAGGGCAAAATCCTGAGGGTGCAGTTGTTTTGCAAGAGCCCAGCTTCCAATTTTTAAGCAAACCAGAAATATATAAGAGGTATTAGAGGGTTTCCATTATTCAACACCGGGCTTGGTATTGGTTTTGTTATGGCTGTTGTTTTGCTTTGCCTTTGTAAGCACTTTAAACTCCTTGTTGCCACAGATTATGGCATACCATAAATAGATAAGCTGGATGCCACTCTCAAGAGGAAGAATATCATTTTTGCCCAATAAGTGCACAACCTGCCCTTTGATCAATAACATCGACAAAGAAGAATACATACGGCTGAAAGAATAGCTATTAAGCACAAGTGAAATTGAAACTTCAGTTTTCAAACCGCACAATTCCTAAAGATTAAAGTAAATCCTTGGCCAAGATCCCAAGAAGACTCTATCTGGAGACATTGCCAGGAGATTTTCCAGTGTTCTCAATATGTAAAATCCTAAAACATTATTTACAGTATTTTTATTTTATCTCAACTTGTTAACCATCAGACCCTATCTTGCACAAATTTGCCAAGTGTTTTTGGTTTGATTTTTTTCGTATTCAGAATTCCTTTATTTTGTAAAGATTTTTAAGTATAATCTGCCCCCCAATGTGACCCCAAGATCGAGAGTCACATGTGCTACTGGCTGAGCCAGCCAGGCACCCCTTAATTTTCAGAGTTTCTGAACTCCCAAGGGAGCAATAATGACCAATACAGTTGAATATTTTAGGAAATTTGACAGGATCAAAGCTAGAGAGAAGCATTAAATAATAATAGAAATCTCAAGCCTTATGTAGTAAAAAGGAAAGAAATATTTTAAATCAATATTCTAAATATAAAACGACTATCATGTTGAAATAAAAGTCATTGACACATTATGGAGGCAAATTATGGCTGTTTCAGTTTATCCTTAATTTCAGCAATTTATGCATGTATCATGTATTGGATTATGTATTATCATCTCTCTTCTGATGGCTTTTATGTTTTTGGTAGATTAACTGGTCCAAGGGAACTAAATTGCATTAAGCCCTCCTCAGATGTCAGGCATTGCACTGGGTGTTTTCTATGTACTCTCTCATATACTCTCCCAAACACTGTAGGAAGTAGGTATTGGCCACATTTTACAAGTAAGAAATCTCAGGTTCAGAGGGATAGTGAGGAATTGGCAGAGCTGGCTTTAAAATTTTCAGAAAACTGGGGTGCCTGGGTGGCTCAGTCTGTTTGTTAAGCATCCAACTCTTGATCTCAGCTCAGGTCATGATCTCAAGAACCGTGAGATCAAGCCCTGCATCAGGCTCTGCGTTGACAGCGTGGAACCCGCTTATGATTCACTCTCTCCCTTTTTCTCTCTACCCCTCCTCTGCTAGTGCTCTCTCTCTCTCAAAATAAATAAATAAACATGTTAAAAAGTTAAAATTTTCAGAAACCTTGCACCAAACTTTTCACTTATTTTTGCCCTTAAAGGTGGTAAGCATTAATTGTCTGAAGCCGGGTCCCTTGCTTTAGAGCATTTTCAGTATTTGCTAAATTCTTACATCCTGATATTTGTAATTTCTTTAAGGCCAATCCTAACCAAAATAACTGTGTAAAAACATATGTCCTTCACTAAGTGGCTAGCCCCAAACTATAGCAAGGTGTCTTTGGGGTAGATCTCATCACATTTGTAAATAAAGGCATCTGTATATTCCTCTTCCATATATGCAACGCCTGGCTTGAACCAACATAATGGTACTGAAATTACCATGAAGTATGAAACAGCCATATTAATGCTACCTAAAAAGATAGAATTTAAATCAGAGTCCTTTGTGAGATCACACCAAACATCTGATTTTATAGATAAGAAAACCAAGGCCTTGAAAAAGTTCAGCGCCCCAAAGAAATGTTAAACACAGATTAACTGGGTGGTCAAAACAATTTTGTTTATTTAACTACGTGTGTCTCTTGGTGGCCTTATTTGATAATGCATTTGAAGCAGCCTCTATGTATAATAATTATAGAATAAAATGAGGAAATAATTTCCAAAAACAAGAACGATGAAAATGTTCTAAAATAAGGGAGTAGTGACAGTTGCACAGTCTGTGAATATACTAAAACCTTCAAACTGTATACTTTAAAAGGGTAAATTTTATGATCTATGAGTTATATCTCAATAAAACTTACTTTTTTAAGAAGAGCAGGGCTATATTTACTTTTCAGTATAGAATAGAGGATAACACCCTTAGTGACTTTTTTTTATTTCATTTTTATTTTTTCCAGTCTCTCTTCTGAATTCCACATTACAGCACTGCTAGTGAGTTGGCCTGCATCACATTAGCTTAATAAATCAAGAACATTGATCTGTTGCCTCCATTTCTCTGTCGTAGACTATTAGCTAGGTTTCAGAGTTTCTGTCGGAGTTTTCAAATAAGACTCTGGAATATATTTCAAAGGAGAATACAGTTTTTCCCATGAGAAACTTTCTGAATAAATCAGAGGCCATAAACTAAGAGGTCTTGATGACATCTGTTAAGAAATAGAAAGCTAAGGGGTGCCTGGGTGGCTCAGTCGGTTAAGCATCTGACTTCAGCCAGGTCATGATCTCACGTGGGTTCGAGCCCCACGTTGGGCTCTGTGCTGACAGCTCAGAGCCTGGAGCCTGCTTCAGATTCTGTGTCTCGTTCGCTCTCTCTGCCCCTCCCCCGCTTATGCTCTGTCTCTCTCCATCTCTCAAAAAGTGAATAAAGGTTAAAAAAAAAAAGAAATAGAAAGTTAAATCTGTTAGCCTTTATATATAAGCATACATGTGTGTACAAGCATACATTTCAAGCAAAATCCTTTAAGATCGGTACACACAAACTGATCTGGGAAGTCCCCTTCCTCAAATTTATCATAGGATATAAAGAGTTCAGAAAAGGGCTTGAAAACAAAGATATTCATCCTAGAATTATCATTATTTATATAATGAAAAGGTGGAAACAGACCTAAATGTCCAACAGGAAATTTTAGGGTATAGTGGAATATTGTACAGGCCTTTAAAAATGTGATTTTCATTTATTTTTAAAGCTATATTATTTTTCTTCTTACAGAGATAATAACAATATACACACTATTTTAAAAAATTTTAAACCTCCAAGGGCACCTGGGTAGCTCAATCGGTTGAGTGTCCAACTTCAGCTCATGTCATGATCTTGTGGCTCATGAGTTCAAGCCCCATGTCAGACTCTGTGCTGACAGCTCAGAGCCTGGAGCCTGCTTTGGATTCTGTCTCCCTCTCTCTCTGCCTCTCTCTCTCTCTCTCTCTCTCTCAAAAATAAATATACATTAAAATAATAATAAAAATTTTAAACCCCCAAATATTTCCCCATAACTCTTCCCCTTAAGAAATAATCAAAATTATGTGCTCAGTGACTATTTTATGTGATCATCTTGTAAAATGGCTTTGCAACTTGCTTTTTGCACTTTATAATGAATTTTTATAAATCAGTTCCTGCAGGTCTGCCCCACTAGTTTGTATGGTGTATATTTTTTAAACATTATTTTTAAAAGTATTCAAGACTTAGGGAGATGTTCATGATATAGTGTTAAGTTTTTTCAAAAAACAGAATAGAAAAGATTGCATATGGTATGATCCTAAACTGGGTAGGACCTGGGGGGTGGCATAGATTATACACAAATTTACATAAAAGACCTAAAGAAATACAACAAATTATTAATAATAGTTAGTCCTAAGTGGTAGAATTATAACTTTACTTTCTTCAGTATAAAATTTTATATTTTCCAAATTCTCAATGATGAGCATGTTAAAAATAGCATTGGCTTTTTCTATTTCCAAAAATAATTTAGGTTCCTTGTAGGCAGTCTGGAAGATGCAGATAAACTCAAATAAGAAAATAGGAAGTCACTCGTGATCCAACAACCCAGAGATAATAACTCGCCACTTAGATAGATTCTTTGAACAACTTTTTTCTGTGTTGTGCGTGTTTTACAAAAATCAAATTATACTGGTCATAATTTTGCAACTGCCCTCTGTCACTTAAATGTATTGTCCACATTTAAAAAATTTTATACTTTTCCACAAAATGATCTTTTGGTTACCCAAGACCATAATTCATATCTAAGATTCAGTTATTACCAATTTTTGCTTTCACAATTGAAGTATTGAACATTCGCAAGGATAAATCTTTGCGTATATGTGCTGTATAATATTTTCATCTGATAAATAGAAGTAGAATTGCCGAGCGAGATGGTCTGCAAAATCGCAACGCTTCTTATTGCCACGCTTATTGCCAGTACATTCTTCAGAAAAGATGTAACAGCGTCCCTCCCCAGCAACGGTATGAGAAAGTGGTCATTTTCCACACTTTCAGCAATGACAGGTGTTAGCAATCTGGAAACTTTTATTATTTTTTTCTCTTACTAGGAAAATAATAAATGTTTAGTATAGAAAATTTTAAATGTATAGTTAAGCAAAGAGAAGAAAATAAAAATCACTAAGGATATTATCAACCACTGATTCTATGTGTGTGTGTGTTCTCATGTGCATATTACCTATATCCTTCTTAATTTAATAAAATTAAACCACATAACAAATAGCAGCTAATATTTATTAAGCAATACCTATTTGTTAGATTCTATGCTATGCGTTTAAATTATCTCATTAAATTCTTATGCCTCTATAAAATAGTATTTTTTTAAAGATTTTATGTTTAAGTAATCTCTACACCCAACATGGGGCTCGAACTTACAACCCCAAGATCAGGAGTCACATGCTCTTCCAACGGAGCCAGCCAGGTTCTCCAAAATAGTATTTTTAGTATTTAATATGTCCATTTTTTTAATGTTTATTTTTGAGAGAGAGAGAGAGAGAGTGAATGTGAGCAGGGGAGAGAGAGAGAGAGGGAGACAGAGGATCAGATGTGGAGCTTGAACTCATGAACCGTGAGATCATAGCCTAAGCCGAAGTGGGACACTTAACTGACTGAGCCACCCAGGCACCCTACTATGTCCATTTTAAAAAAAGAAACTATTCTTTAGTTTCCCTCCAGTACCGTTCCCTCTAAGAGGTGGAGCTCAGTTTCCCTCCCCTTGAGTGTGAGTTGGCTTTAGTGACTCTTTCAAAGAATAGAATATGAAAAGGGACAAAATAGTGACTTGAGAGGAGAGAAACCTGCAGACCCCTCCCACTCCCTGTGTGATCCAAGTTAGTGTCACCATTGATCAGCCATGCTGATGTCTCGTACCCCCAATCTGGTGTGAGGAGAAGGGTGCTTCATGTCTGGTATTCTTCCCACAACCCCATAACCCCGGTGTCATCGTGGGAAAAAAACATCAGATGAACCAAATTTGAGTGTACAAAATACCTGACCAATACTCCTGAAAACTGTCAAGGTCATGAAAGATAAAGACTAGTAAACTGTCACAGAGCAGAGGAGACATGATTCACTGCCACGTGGGATCCCAGACCAGACTAAAACAGCAAAAGGAAATTGGTAGCGCAACTAGCGAAACCCAAATAAAACCTGGAATTTAGTTAATAGTGATGAACCAATATTGGTTTCTGGGGTTTTAACAAATGTGCCATGGTAATGTAAGAAGTTAACATTAGGGGAAACTGGGTCAGGGTATACAGGAACTATAAGTAGTATCTGCAACTTTTTTGTAAATCTAGAATTATTCCAAAATAAAAAGGGTGGGGTTTTGGGGTTTTTTGTTTGTTTGTTTGTTTTGGTTTTGTTGTTGTTGTTTTTGTTTTAAGGATGCCTGTTTTAACAGGAACAGCACTTGTGAAGGCAGAGATAAGGTTCCAGCTATGACAGGCTTTTCATACCCTCAGGGTCTGAACTAGTCTCCCCTCCCTTTTTGTCATTGCTTCCCAGTGAGAGTCCAGTTGTCCAGCCCGAGGGAGCCCAAAAGGGCACACTCAGATGGGGCAGCGCAGACAGATCTTGAGGGCCTGATCCCAGGACTCCAGCTAGTTTTTCTATTAATGTTGATTTTATAGTTTCTGCAGGACCAAAGGCCTGATCACCAATGGTCACTCATTGATCAGTCCATTCCTCTGATATATTTCTTCCTCATTTATTAGCGAGCAAAGGAGGTGGGGGTGGAGGGGAGTCCACTTCTGGATTGACTTTAAGCAGCAAGAAGTCTGGGGCTGGATGCTTCTACTACAGGGCTCCTGGCATTACAAGTGGCCCATGGAAAAGAAAAGTGTGTTAAGATCACCCGCAGAATGGCTCCCAAAAGAAGGGTGGAGAGAAGGGTCATTCTGCCATCAGTAGGGTAGTGACCAGAGAATACACCATCAACATTCACACGTACATCACTGAGGGGGCTTCAAGAAGCATAGCCTGCAGGCACTCAGAGACATCTGGAAATTTGCCTTGAAAGAGATGGGAATGCCAGGTATGTGCATTGACACCAGGCTCAGCAAAGTATCTGGGTCAAAGGAATAAGAATGTGCCATACGGTATCCCCAGGTCGTTGTCAAGGAAACACAATAAGGATGTACCTGTCACCATTTTCAAAAGCCTGTAGACAATGTGGATGAGAAGTAACCACTGATTGTCAAAGTTATAAAACAAAACAAAACAAAACAAAACAAAAGAGAGAGAGAGACAGAGACAGAGAGGGTAAGTATGAGACAGGGAAGGAGAGAGAGAGAAAGATCACCAAGTACCCAGAGAATAATACAGCCCTGTTCCTTATCTTTAGCTCAACTATCTCTGCAATATTTCTTTAGATTATGAAGCAGGGCTGTTTCCTTGGTTACAAAGGCCAGCTCACTAGGACAAAGGGCACAGTGGTTGAGTCAGTCCAGGAATTTGTAATGGCAAATGCCAAGCTTTCATGTGAATATGTGTCTATGTGTCCTAAGCATTTGGAATAGACTATCTGTAGACTTGCAGATAACTATAGTTCTCAACCACTCTGTAACCGGCAGCTTCATTTTTTTTTTTCACTTAATTAATCATGAACATCTATGCATGTTATCTTTTTTAAGTTTATTTACTTATTTTGAGAGAGAGAGAGAGAGAGAGAGGAGCAGGGGAGGGACAGAGACGGAGGGGGAGAGAGAGAATCCCAAGCAGGGTCCACACTATCGGCACATCTATGCATGTAATTAAATGTTCTATAAATCCTTTACGAATGTGATCCTCTCAAAATGGCTTAGGTAAATTAAGGGACACATATCAAAGGATATGGATGTAACTCTACAGTTACTTAAAAGAATGAGGTCACTATCCATGTGCTTATATTGCATAATCTCTAAGGAGAATTAAGGGTAAAAAGCCAAGAGCAGAACAGTGTGGATAGTGTGCTACCATTAAAAAAATACACGTATGCATATATAATTTAATAGATTACATAGTCTAGGATATACATATATACATATGCAGGGGAGAATGTCTCTGGAAAGACTGGAAGGGAAACTGGAACATTTGCCTTCAAGGAGGAAACTCAGTGGCTGGAGCATAAGAGTAAAAATAAGGTTTATTTTACATCTGTTTAAAATGTTAAGACACAAACTATTTACTTCAAAGGGATAATTTTTTAAAAATTATAACATCATAGTTAATGCCTGCCTAGTATATACATTAAGCTGTTTCCAGTTATCACTATCATATATAGGGCTCCAAGCCACATCTTAGTAGCTAAATCTCTGCCTGTATTGATGCTGATTTTCTTCAAAAAGATTTCTGCAAATGAAATTGCTGATTCGAAAGGTGGGGATATTTTTAGGATTTTGTTATGTCTTGCTAAATTCTCCAGAAACAAATTAATTTACATATGTCTCTATGCCATCATTGTTTCTCCCTATGCCCTCACTAGCAAGAAAGAGGGTTTTTTTTTTTCTTTCCACTCTGGTAGGATAAAACATAATGCCATATATATGTGTGTGCACGTGTGTGTGTGTATAGTTTTATTCTGTGAGGAGCTCATGAACAGTATGCTTTCCAAGTTCTCGCATGTATGCGTATATCTTCATAATTTTATCACTTGCAGATTTTAAACTCAGAATACTTTTCTCTCACAACTTGGAGGACAGGGCTCCAATACCTTCTAAAGGTAATGATCTTAAGATTGCTGATTGGCATTGCTGATCTTAAGCCTGACATCGTCTGACTTACATCCTTCGTAAGTTACGAGATTTCTCTTTTTCCCCTCTGGAAGCTTTTAGAGTTTGGGCTTCATATTAGTTTGCTTTCACCAGATTGGGCTGCAAAACAACCTCAAAATCTTAGTGGCTGACCACAGATGTCTATTCCTTGCTCACGTTACAGGACAGTCAACGAGGGTTGGCTGCAGGCTGTGGGTTGAGAACAGGTTCATGTGTCTGCTCACTTAGGGACCCAGGCTGAAGGAGCGGGTCCTATATGGGGTATGCCCTTCTTGAGGCAGAGGGCACAGGAACGAAAGGCCTGGCGGAAACCTGCAATGCCTCTAGAATCTCCTGGTCAGGAGTGGTGGCAGGACACTTCTGCTCACAGTCTGATGCCCAACCTACAGGACCGAATAAAGCCTTCTCCTCAGGGTTCCAAATTTTTCCCTAGGAAGTGTCCTGCCATGAATTCAGCTTCTGATTTTTTACAAAAATTCTACACATACAAAGTAATTTGTGGGCAGCAGTCCTTACTATGGACAGGAAGAAAATGAGAAGACAGAGGTGGGGTATTTTAAGTGGCTCCAGAAAACTCCGGATTTGAATTTTGCCATTCATGGGTATCAAAGTCCTTTCTCTGCACCCCCCTCCCCACCACCACAGAGGTCATTTTACTCTCACCTCACCCCACATCCCATCTTCTCCCTCCTCTCCATCACTCTCTATTCTCCCTTCCCCCCATTCTCCTCAGTTCTTGGAATTTGGGGATTAATATTTTGGAACTTGAGCAGGAAGTGGGTGACCTGACAGAAAAAGATTAAACATGCCTGTTTCGGTTATCTTTTGCCGCATAACAAACCACCCCAAAACTTTGAGGCTGAAAACAACAGCCATTTTATTATCTCTCACACTTCTGTGGGGCAGCAGGGCCTCGGTGGGATGATTACTTCTGCTGGCCTCCTTCGGGGTATCTCATGCTGCTGCTGTCAGATAGTGATGGGGCTGAAGCAGCCAACATGGCTTCACTCATGCATCTGCTGGAAGGCAGGCTGGGGCGGGGGGCACTGGGCGGCCAGGCCTCTCTCTGTCTCCCCGCCCCCCCCACACACACACACACCTGTAATCTCAAGGCATTTCTCTCTCTGTGTGATCTCTCCACACAGTGCTAACACACAGGGTAGCGAGACTTCTCGTATGTTTACTCAGGGATCCAAAACAGGCCAAAAGCAGAAGCTGCAAAGCCCTTCTTAGAGCATAGGCCCGCCCGGAAGGGAGAGGGTGTCACTCCTGCCACTTTCCTGGTCAGTGGGAGTTCCCAGGCCAGCCCAGATTCAGCATGGCAGGGGATTGAGAACCCAGGAGCACCCAGGAGGCATGCTGCATGGGGGCCATCTTTGGAGAAAGATACCACAACGCTTTAGGCAGCAGTTAATGTGTGCATACCTTTGTTAAGTGTGCTATAAAGTCCTAATAAAAGTTGATACCCTCTGGCACTATTAGAAATTAAAGTACTGAAATTAAACTAGGTATTTATTACTTTGGGTTTTTTTTTTTTTTATTTTTTTAATGTTTATTTTTAAGAGAGAGAGTTTGAGAGCAGGGGAGGGGCAGGGAGAGGGAGACACAGAATCCAAAGCAGGCTCCAGGCTCTGAGCTGTCAGCCCGACACGGAGCTGGAACTCATGAACCCGTGAGATCATGACCTGAGCTGAAGTCAGACGCTTAACCCACTGAGCCACCCAGGCGCTCCTTTATTACTTTGCTTTTGATTGCTGACTGCAGGTTTCGATCACTTTTATTCCTCATTTCCACTTTCCTTCCCCTCTGAAGAGAGACAGCATTATTTGGGTCCTCTATTGGATCCCTTTAGACCTTTAGTATACTTACACCTTTTAAAATCAATCAACGATACTCAGTTCATAAGGTGGGAAACATTACTCCGTGATCACCTCTCCTCTTTCTCCCTGCTAACTTCTGTCGGCTGTACCTTCTGTCGCCAGGGTTGGTAACATTTACAGTGTTCTGTAAGTAGACTTGTTTTAGAATCAGTAGACTGATTCTAAAAACGCTCCAAAACCACAGGCAGTCACGAGAGGCCTTTGTGGACCAGCGTGAGAACTTGGATTTGACTTTGAATGAGATGGGAGCCCTTCACCTCCTCTTCAGCTGCGTCCTCAGCCCTGACTCCGCTGGCCACCTGCAATAAATTAAAAAAAAAAAAAAATGTTTTTAATGCAAGAAAGGAGGGGAAGGCAAGGAGGAGGAGGCGAACGGGAAGTGTGTGCCCACGTTAACCCACGGTGCCTGGGGCAGAGAGGGCAGGAGCTAAAGGTGGGTGACCTTACCGGGACCACTGCGGTGGCTATTTGGTACCTTTCACTGCACATCGAAGTAGAATAGGGTGATGACAATTCCTTTTTTCCAAGGTATTGCATATCAAAAAAAAAAAAAAAGTCTTTTACTCTCGTGATCGTGCCCTTTGCGGGTGGGAACTGGTCTGTCCCCACTACTGACCATCCTTACAACAGCCAGAGGCCCGAGGTGCTTTGCCTGCAGGGCGGAGCCATAGATGGGGGGGAAGAGGGCCACCAATAAAGCAGGAGAGCGAGGCTGGTGTGGACCCTGAAGGTTTATCTGCCAAGCTGCTGCCTCGGAAAGGTTTCTGTCCTTTGTACCCAAACTGTCCATAACGGCTCATTAAAAATGATAGCCTGGGACTGCTGTGCAGTGAGAAATTGAGGAGCTTTCATACAGAAGGGACGGAGCCGCCGGGGAAAGAAGAAGTCAAGGGATAACAGCTGAGGGGACCCGTAATGGAGCCAAACCCTGAACACCTATAAAGAGGAGATTTCCCCCAATTCGGTGACGGAAACTGCATGGAAGCTGACTTCCTGTCACGTCACAGTCCGAGGTGGGGCTCCCCAGCCGCAGATGTCTCTGCTCCACACAGACACGCAGGGACCCCGGGTGGGGGCTTCGGTCTCCCTTGGCACGCAGCTGCCGAGGTCAGTTTAGTCGTCACCATTCAAGCCCAAAGGAAGGAGAAGAGGGAAAGTGGAGGGAGTTTCCCTTGACAGAAGAGAGAAGGCATTTTCTCACCCAACTCTTACTCACGCTCCCTTGGTTAGAGCTTAGCACACCTGGGAGGAAGGGAGGCCTGGCCGTGTACTCGGGACTGACAGGCCTGTCCTCGCTCTGTCTTTTCTTCTGGAAAAGCGGGCGATTCCTTCTTGGTGGACAGCCAGCCTTTCTCTGCTACTGTGATCACAGCAGAGACCAGGGGACGCCAGTGGGATGGGAAGCAGAGGGCAGAGGTGGCACAAGGGCAGTGTGGCTGCTTCTGGACTTGACCGGAGCTGACGATTGCCAGAGAGACATTCAGGGACTCGCCTGAGGCAGCAGCCTTTGCACTCTGAGAGAGAGAGCTGGGGAACACTTTGAAGGGAGTGAATTTCAGGCAATAAAGTTGCCCGGATTTATCATCTTAATTGGAATGATGAATGGTGTGGTTTTTTTTCCCCCTCTGCTTTGATTGAGAGGCAGTGTGATAAAGTGGAAGGAACAAGGGGTTGGAATTAGGAGGCCTGGGTTTACATCTTAGTTCTACCAGTCACTTAGTAACTTTGAGATTTGAAGCCCCTCATTTTGGGGGGGGGGGGGGCTCCTGGCTGGCTTAGTCGGTAAAGCATGCAACTCTTGATCTCGAGGTCATGAGTTCAAACCCTACATGGCATATAAAGATTACTTAAAAAAACAATCTTAGAAAGAAAGAAAGAAAGAAAGAAGCCTCGTGGGGCGCCTGGCTGGCTCAGTCTTTAAGCGCCTGACTTGGTTTCAGCTCAGGTCATGATCTCACGGTTTCATGGGTCCATGCAGCTAGCGCGGGGCCTGCTAGGAATTCTCTATCTCCTTCTCTTTCTGCCCCTCCCCCACTCACACCATCTCTTTCTCTCCCTCTCTCTCAAAAGAAATAAACTTAAAAAAAAAAACCCAGAAGTCTCTCATTTTTAGTTTCCTCATCTGCAAACTGACAAGACCGTTCCTCCTTAGCGTGCAAGACTGTTGAGTCAAATGAAACAATTTTAAAGTCCTGTGCAAATTATAAAATATTATGCAGATAAAAGAAAATTGCTCATGATAGTAATAAACTTAGTTGGTTTATCTTGCTATGAGATAAGATAACGCAAGAACCTAAACAAACAAACAAACCCCTACAAAACCCCTGGTCTTTTGGCAATCTCTCCCCTGCAAGCAAGAGCTCCCGGTTGAAAGCAGTAGTTAGTAGTTCACACTGCCTCAGACCCATTTTTGGAAAGAGGGTCTAAATCCAGGGTCCTAAATCTGAAGGAATGGAGATAGGAGCCTTATTGCTTTCCTATTTTTTTTTTAATATAATTTATTGTCAAATTGGCTTACATCCAACACCCCGTGGTCATCCCAACAGGTGCCCTCCTCAATGCCCCCCCCCCGACTTTCTCCTCTCCCCCCCCCCCATCAACCCTCTGTCTGTTCTCTGCATTTGAAAGTGTCTTATGGTTTGCCTGCCTCCCTCTCTGTTTGTAATTGCTTTCCTATTTTTGCCATTTGGTCGCGTGAACAGAAAGTACCCAGTGTCTAGCACCCTGTTCTTAAGCCTATAAATAGCCTTGCTTCTGCAGTCTCCTGTAAGGAGGGAACTTTTAGAAGTGAGGCCCTCAGCCTTCATCTCTAGCTTCAAGTGACCATCTCTAAGAAACAGAACCTCTCCACACATTCAACAAAAAAGGCAAAGGAAAGAACGCTCACCAGATAAAGCCCAAACCCAAATGCCAACTATGAAGAATGAAAGAAAAAGAGATCAAAAAAAAAAATTTTTTTTTCTGGAAGTTCTTTTTTTAAGTGACTCTAACATCCTGAAACTATCCCATCATGGACTCAGATTATCATGGGAGCCAGCCATCGGTAAACTGTGAGAACGGCCGTTCGCCTCTGTCTCCTGACCTTGCGCAGCAAACACATTCACCCTCCTAAGGCATTGGGAACCCACAGCCATTTTGCTTTCTCCTCTTACCTCAGTGAAACCCCCTTTGCTCTCCGGAAAGGAGCTGAGGCACTCAAATTTTTTGGGGGGTGTAAATGCCTGGTAAAGCAGACAACACTTTAAGCCAAAGGAATAGATACCTAATTGTGGAGTGTCAGGGACCCATCAGTGAGTGCTTTAGAACCCATTTCCCAAAAGTCTCACATTAAAAAATCTTTAACATTTTAAAAACTTGTTATAGGCTCATGTCTTTGCCAATTTGCTAAATGAAAAATGGTAACTCCTGGTTTTGATTTGTATTCAATAGAAGCTTTTCTTCTTTTTTATTTTTTAATTTATGTATTGTTTAATTTACATCCAAGTTAGTTACATATGGTGCAACAATGATTTCATGCCCTTTACCATGTAGCCCATCCCCCCTCCCACAACCCCTCAGCAACCCTCTGTTTGTTCTCTATGTTTAAGAGTCTTTTATGTTTTATCCCCCTAGATATAAGCTTTTCATATGTGTTTTTGCCACTTGTATATTTTCTTTTGAATATTGTGTATTCATTTCCTTCAGGAGCTTAGTAGAAAGATCACTGGGCAGGGAGTCAAGAGATCTGGGAACCAGCCCCAGCCCACACACCTCAGGCCTGGGTTTCTTCAGCAATAAAATGAGGGAGATTGGTCCAGGTGACCATTCTCTAAGAGTTCTAAAATGTACCGCTGACCACATAATGACCAGTTTTCTATTATTTTTGCTTAAAAATAACCAATGGCATAGACAAAACTAAAACCAGGAGCCAAAATCTTTTATTGCCCTTCCAGGCTTAATAAACAAATAAGAATGATTCATAGGTAGCCTGCATTTGCATCAACCCAGCCAATTTGTATCATCTACGGCCCTAAACCTGTTCTGGCTAATTTCAAGGTGAATTCTTATTTGAGCCCTTTATTTATCCTAGTTATGTTTCAGAGATTAGCTTAATAATTGCTCTTCTTCGGGGCGCCTGGGTGGCTCAGTCGGTTGCGCTTTCGACATTGGCCCAGGTCATGATCTTGAGGTTTGTGGGTTCGAGCCCCACGTCGGGCTCTGTGCTGACAGCTCAGAGCCTGGAGCCTGCTTCGGATTCTGTGTCTCCCTCTCTCTCTGCCCCTTCCCCGCTCATGCTCTGTCTCTCTGTCTCTCTCTCTCAAAAATAAACATTTAAAAAATTTAAAAAAAATAATTGCCCTTCTTAGACATTACCTACTACGTTTTCCTGAAGTGTGAGAATAAGAGTACATTAGATTGTATCTGAATTGTTTAAATACTATATACAGTCTTAAGCAGGCACTTGAATGTGGTTCAAGTGATGAATTCTTAGAGAAAAACAAGTACCTGCCCCTCACCTGATAAAATGCAGACACTTCAGTAGAAGTGGTGGCTAAAATACCACAATTCTGGTTTAAAATATAATTACCTAAAGTCTTATTTTGGAGAAGGTAGATGGGAATTACTACACCCACATCCAGATTCCCCTCGCATAGATTCTATCCAGCAGAAGAGGTAGATAAGGAATTCTAGGTGCAAAAACTCCAGACTGTTTCCAATAAAACCACACAGAAGGAGGCACACACTATTCTTGATACATTGTTTCTTCCTGATTTTTGTTGCTTGTTTCGAAAGATGGCAGGAAAAAATATATCACACTTGCCTGTTTTCAGCCTAGTCTGGAATGAAACAAAATTAGAAAGTACATTGAAAATAAGGAGAAATGACATTGAAAATATGGAAGTTAGATTATAATTACAGCTACACGGTTTCGATCTGTGCTGCCCAACACGGTAGCTGCTATGTGAGCCCTTGTAAGCACACAAAATATGCTTACATGTAAAATACACAGTGGGCTTTAAGGGCAGCATGAAAAAAGAGAACGTAAAATATCTCACTGGTACTTGTTAATCAATTACATGTTAAAATAGTATTTTGGATATATTGGGTTAAAAAAGTTGTAAGCATGTACTTCTAATACGTCTATATTTATAAATCATACACATATACATACGAAGCTAAATGATGTGCATTAGAAAATATTTTAATTACTGACATAAAAAATTTGCTCTTACTAAAAAATATCATAATTATTAGTAATTAGTAATATCATATTAGTAGAGCAATATAATTAGTAACAGCAATATGATTGACTATGTCATAATCGTAATGTTTGATTTAGCACTTTGCAGTGAAGCAAAGGTCTGGTTCTACATTCAGCTTTTTTTTCAATACATTCTTTTAAAGTCTCTCAAAGCTAAAAAAAAATACTTCAAAACAATATGTGTTATGTGTTATTAGATAAGTTTACTAAACCATAATACTCATTTTTAATCCTTATCTAACAACTATATTAATGTTTTTTTTAAAAAAAATTTTTTTTAACGTTTATTTATTTTTGAGACAAAGAGAGACACAGCATGAATGGGGGACGGGCAGAGAGAGAGGGAGACACAGAATCGGAAGCAGGCTCCAGGCTCCGAGCCATCAGCCCAGAGCCCGACGCGGGGCTCGAACTCACAGACCGCGAGATCTTGACCTGAGCCGAAGTCGGACGCTTAACCGAAAGTTTTCCATTTTCCCTAAAGCGAATTAGTTATTCTTACAAATCACAAATAATCTTACAAATCTTGTCAAATTCTTATTTTAAATAAGTGTATTTACAACCTATTGAAACGCTTCATTTGTAAGATTTTAAAACATGTTAGAAAATTCTGTTTTTAAGTTTTTCATGTGTGCACATGCAGATTTTTTTTAACATATTATATTGTTTGAGGTTTAAAAAAAAATCACATAATGATAGGATCCTTTCCAAGTATATTTTTTTCAGAATAAATTCTCCAAAGTATACATTTCTTTCAAAAAGCAGTTACTGTATTACTATTTCTAAAATATCACCAGTGTCTTGAAAAGTTGGTCTGGTTTGTTTTTCCAGAAAATATCCAATAGCAAGCTTAAAAATGACTGAGAGCCTCTTGTCATTACCTAAAAGATCAACACTTGTCTTTTTGTCAAAGAAAGATAGGTAACTCTTCACCAAGGTTGACAATTCCTTTCAGGACTTTGCCTCTAGATAATCAGGAAACCTTTGTCTTCTGGTCATCTCCCGAAATTGATTAGGCAGGGCTCCTGGTTGAAAACAGTAGAATCTACTCTAGCTAGTTTGAGCAGAACGGGACACAGGTAACTAAAAGAATAATCAGAAGGGCTGGGGAAACAGTTCCTTGAGTGAAATTCCTCCTAAGGGTCTGAACCAGAACTGGCTCCCCAAGGGACCTAACACCTGTGCCTGCTGGCTTTAGGAATATGCCACTTCCTCCTCCTCCTTCTTCTTTTAATGTTTATTTATTTTAGAGAGAGGGAGACAGAAATAGAGCGCCATTGGGGGAGGGGCAGAGAGAGAGGGAGACACAGAATGGGAAGCAGGCTCCAGGCTCTGAGCGGTCAGCACAGAGCCCGACGCAGGGCTCGAACCCACGGACCGCGAGATCGTGACTTGAGCCGAAGTTGGACGCTTAACCGACTGAGCCACCCAGGTGCCGTAAGACCATGTCACGTTTGCCACCAACCATGACAGCAGCATGAAGCCTCACACCCTGCCTCTTCACCTGTGTAATTCAGTTCCAAATCAAAGTCTTACTCAGGTGAGCCTTACACAAGGAACCTAAATCAAACGTCTGCAGCTTAGCTCAGAAAAAGGCTGGGCCAGATGGTTTTTCACATTCTGTTTTGAGAAGTGGGATTTACAAATGATCAAATTTGGGGAATTATCAAAACATGGAGACAGTTCTAAAGACTTTGAGTAGTCCCAAAGGAAAAGATGTTTCCCACACTCCCTACCTCATTACAAAGTGTTATCAATATTCCACTAAATCCACGTAAGAAGGCTCACCAACACTATGAGATTCCACAAATACTCCAATATGCTAAAAGTCACAGAATGAATGGAAGCATCATTCTATCCATGTCATCGAACCCCTTTCTCTCAGATGTGGCTGAGTGAGGGTGCCAGCAGTGGCCTTCGTGTTAGGTAGCAGAAGGCTTCATTTCTTTCTTATTTTCCAGACAAGAAAAAAAAAAGTGAATAGAAGTTCCAATATTTTCCCTCCATGAGATCTTGTGCCTTTGGGGATGTCTGCTCCAGACCAGCACATCTCAAAAAAACAGTTGGTTTTTTTGGACCACAGCAAAAATGAGAAAAATATGGACCAAAAAAATAAGTTTTTCCTAAAGCCAAATTAATTCAAAAGTCCCTCCTTTGTTCTTCCTTTTTTAAAAAGTTGAAATGTCCTCTCATTTATAAAATGGTGGCCATAGGACATGGCAATAATAATTAAGTCCTTTCTTAGCAACAACTACAAAATATAATAAGTCAATTCCTCTAAAATATTTTCAAATGGAATTACTCTGTGAGAATGAAAAATCTGTAGTTTATTTTTCTAGATATACAGTATTTCAAATTGTTCCTGCAAAAGGATTGGAAAAATGTGGGGAAAAATCAAGAAAGCCGCAAAGTAAATCTGCAGGAAGACATGCAACATCATATCATTAGGGAAATGCACATGAAAACTGCAATGAGAATGCCACTTGACATCCATTGCAATAGACATTATTAAAAAAAAAAAGGAAAATAACAAGTATTGGCTGAGAAATTGAGAACTCCCTCATACACTGCTTCAAGGAATATAAAATGGTGCGGCAGCTATAGAAAACAATTTGGTGGTTCTTCAAAAAGTTAAACCTAGAATTACCATATATTCCAGCAATTCCACTCCTACGTATAGACCCCAAAGAACTGAAAGCCTGGATTAAAACAGGTCTTTGTCTACCAATGCTCATAGCAACATTATTCATAATAGCCAGAAAGTGGAAACAGCCCAAAGGTCCATCAACAGATAAACAGATAAAGAAAATGTGGTATATACATACAGTGGAGCATCATTACCTTTAAAAAGGAATGAGATTCTCACACATACTTCAACAGGGATGAATCTTGGAAACGTTATGCTAAGTGAAAGAATCCAGACACAAAAGGACAAATATTACACGGTTGCACTTGTGTGAGGTATCTAGAATAATGAAATTCACAGAGACAGAAAGTAGGATAAAGGTTACCAGGGGCTAGGGAGATACGGTTTATTGGGTACAGAGTTTTAGTTTGAGATGTTGAAAATTTTCTAGAAATTTGGCAATGGTGGCACAACAGCATGCATGTACTTAATGCCACTGAATTGTACACTTAAAAATAGTTACATGGTAGGGGCACCTGGGTGGCTCAGTCGGTTAAGCATCTGACTTCGGCTCAGGTCATGATCTCACGGTCTGTGGGTTCGAGCCCCGCGTCGGCTCTGTGCTGACAGCTCAGAGCCTGGAGCCTGCTTCCAATCCTGTGTCTCCCTCCCTCTCTGCCACTCCCCTGCTCATGCTCTTTCTCTGTCTCTCTCAAAAATAAACATTTAAAAATTTTTTTAAATAGTTAAATGGTAAACTTTATGTATATTTTGCCACAATAAAGAAAAAGCAAAAAAAAAAAAAAAAAAGAGGAACAAACTACTGACCATGTGACAACATGGATGAGAGACTTTCCATTCAATGACGTTATGTTGAGTAAAAGGATTCAGATACAAAAAGGAGAGTGCATAGTGCACAGTTCCATTTACATAAATACAAAACAGGAAGATCTCTCAATGTATGGTGATACAGATCGGAAATGTGGTTATTTGTGGTTAGGCTGGGATAGGTAAAAAGCACAAGGGAATTTTTGGAGTGATGAAAATGTTCTGAATCTTGATGTAGTTTTGACAATCAAAACTCATGGAATTGTACATCTAGTATCTGTGCATTGAGCTCTATGCAACATGTATGTCAATTAAACAATATGACGAACTGAAATAGAACTGAATTAAAAAGAAATAAACATTTAAAAATAGAGTTGTGAGACAAGACTACACTGTATGTTAACTAACTTGAGAATAGAAAGAAAGAAAGAAAGAAAGAGGAAAGAAAGAAAGGAAAGAAAGAAGAAAAGAAAGAATAGAATGAAATAAAATAAAAATAGAGCTGTGGCACATTACAAAATAATGTAATTATTTTTCTGAGTCGCCAGGGCTCATCTCTTCCCTGCTTACTCAGTGGACGTCAACATGAAAAATCCACAACCCCCAAGAAGAACTTAAAGTATTTTTTCATTGTTTCTTGTTTTTTCAGTTGTTTGTTTTACCTATTAAGACAAGTGAACATTCATCAGAAAACAAACTGAGCTGGAAAAGAACATTAATCTAAGTTCCAAAGTATGGCTTTCCCAAGTATCTCCACTATGGTTCGTGAGTGCTTGAGAATTTCTTGATTTTAGAAAAATACTCCCCTCTATACTGGTTTTACTCTGTGGCATTCTATTCCATAGGTTTATTTTATTTAGAGAAAAACAAATGAGGTCAGAAAAATATTCTGCCTGGTTTTCTGATGAAAAAAGCCCAAAGGATGGATTAAATCATCAATGCAAACTAGAATGTAAATCCCAACCAAACCTACTGGGAACCACACCCAACTTCCTGGGAAGCAGGGCAGAGCCTGGGGAAACAGGGCCATCAGGGCCAAGGAGGTAGGGAAAAAGAGAAGGGGAGGGAGGATCACAGGCTATTTTAGGAGATGTACTCTATGTCATTCAAAGAATATACAGAAAAATATGGAAAAGAGATTCAAAGAGAGGTAAAAAAGAAAAAAGAAAAAAGAAAAAAAAATTCCTGCCTATCTTTACCCACCAAGTACAAAGTCATATCTTAGCAGAAGCTGACAATGACAGATTCCAGGAAGGACTGGGTGGAGGTGGCTGCCAAGAACAGTCACCTCCTAGGAACTCCAGCACCTCTTCCTCCCTCCCCAACCCCCTCCGCCCCACCGCCCCACCTCCCCACATCCCCAGAACAGGTGGCTGGGCTTTTGCAAGACTTGTCTAAACAGCCAGTAAAAGAAAGTGTGTGTTTAATTTTGGAGAAAAGACCTGCTGTTTTACATGATTATTTTTAATTAGCTATTTTCTGGAGTTGATTAAATTTGGGAATAATTGCATCTTGGGAACTATTTAAGAGCCGCAGATTGTAAACCTAGGCTGCCTCAGGAGTTCGGGGATGGGTTGTCATCCGATGACCAATTGCCAGTCCTGAAAACAAGCATCCTTTGTCTATAGAAGAGATTGTGGTCATGCAAATTTTTTTCTAGTTCTTTTCTGCCTGGAAAGAGAATCCCATCTGGCCGACTTGTCTCTTTTCTCCATTTTCTTATATGAAATATGCAAAACACAAATGCATGAGCCACCAGAGCAGCAGATTATGTGGCCTGCATGTGGCAGATAAAATTGAAACATGACAAGAAGTTAAAATTTGCCCCTGGGAGAAGCATGTAAAAATGCTTTATTTGCATAATGATTTCATAAAAAGTTTAATAAGTCCTAGATGGGAAGTCAAATAATTATGGGGGGAGGGGGGAGAAAATTGCCAGTTTGGAAAATTCTGTCATAAATAAAAGTATAAGAGAAACAGTTTATGTTTCTGAAATAGTTTAAACTGAGATGTGAACTTGCTTTATAAATAAAAAAACATAAGATATGTTTTATACCATTAAGATTCTATGTCTAACCCAGTTTACAAAACATTTTCACACACCCATTATGCTAATACTCATGATTATGAGGTAGCGAGAGAACTTATTACTAGATTTACTTTACAGATGAAGGAACTGAGGCTTAGAGCAGTTTTGCCTAAATTCGTACGTGAGCTTTAGTTGGAACCCACAAGCAGGTTTTGACATTCAAACCTCCTGGGCCGTTGCCACAGTACTCCACTGCTTCTGTTCTCTTCCTGAAAATATTATGAAACTAAATAATAAGTTAACCATAGAGCAAGCTCTGTAGTTAATTATAGTTACTAGTACAAATTTAGAAAGGCATTATAGTGTGGCAGTTAAGAGCATGGACTGCTTACCACTACTTAGCTGTGTAACCTGAGGTAAGATATTAAACCTTTCTCTGCCTCAGTTTACTCATCCATAGAACAGGGATAATAAAAGCACCTGCCTCGTAGAGGTTTTGAAAGCAATAAACCAGTCAATATGTGTTAAGCACCTGGTGCAGTGCCCGACTCACAATAGTCATTTAATAAGGGTAAGGTATTCTCTTTGCAAATTAATTTATGTTTAGGTTACTCTGGTCTGCATTGAAATATTAATTAAACAGCTGTATTAAATCTGCAAATTAATTTTATGCTTAGGTTCCTCTGATAAGCATTGAGATATTTTAAGTAGCTTTGTATATGCCATATTACATAGATTCTAAAAACCATACAAATTAAAGACAGAAACCATATATCTCATTTTACTATCTCTGGCATGCTCTTGCCAATTATGAGTAAGCATTTTTTCTATCTCATTAAGGATCAGACCTCAGAGTCAATTAACCTAAAGTCTTAACAAAACACTGCAATTTACACCTATTCTGAATCACCCTAGTCTAACAATCATGAAGACTCCGATATAACTTTGAACAGGCTTTGCCCTTTCCAAAATAATGGTGAAACTCACCTTGCTCAAATATATTTACTGTAGAGGACATTATGTAGAACATTATGCAGGTCCCTTCTGGTTAATGTTAACTAGCAGACTTTGTTCCTGCCTTCAAGATTCATGTAAAAACAGGTAAATACACATTCAAGAATCACCCAGTCTTCCTGTGTCAGGCAGCAAGATGTTCTCAGCATCTCCTGGAGCACGGTGGAAAGAACACAGGAATAGCTTGAAGGAGATTCCATCAGGTAAGTGAGGGGCCATTTGGATATTCAAAAGAATGGTGACTGTAACAGATTTTGCATACTGAATTTCCAAAGTCTATGAGTCCGTGGTGTTGGGGGAAGAGAAGAAAATAGAAAAGTAGGGCAAGCAAATCAGTTTTTCCATATAGAAGGATCCCAACTAATCAATCAACAAAATGAAAAAATCAGCCTACAGAATGGAAGAAAATATTTGCAAACCATGTATCAAAGGATCAATATCCAATATGTACAAAGAATTCATACAACTCAACAGCAAAAAAAAAAAAATCCCATCAAAATGGGTAGAGGAACTGACTAGATAGTTTTCCAAAGAAGACATACATATGGCCAACAAATACATGAAAAGAGGCTCAACATCACTCACCATCAGGGAAACGCAAATCAAAGCTATGATGAGGTCTCACCTCACACCTGTTTAGAATGGCTCTTGTCAAAAAGACTAGAAACACCAAGTGTTGGCGAGAATGTGGAGCAAAGGGCATATTTGCACACCGTTGTTGGGAATATATATTGGTGCAGCCACTATGGAAAACAGTATGGCGCTTCCTCAAAAAATTAAAAAATAGAACTACCAGATTGCTGATCCAGCAGTCCCACTTCTGGATGATGTCTACCCAAAGGAAATAAAAATATAAAAATGGGATATTGAAAGGACATCTTCACTCCCGTGTTTATGGCAGTATTATTCACAATAGCCAAGTTATGGAAATAAACTAAGTGTCCATCAATGGTTGAATGCATATGTGTGTGTGTGTGTGTGTGTGTGTGTGTGTGTATCATGTGTATACACATGAAATATTCTGAAATATTCTTCAGCCTTGAGAAAGAATGAAATCTTGCCATTTGTGACAAGGTGGACGAATCTTAAGAGCATTATGCTAAGTGAGACAAGTCAGACAGAGAAAGACAAATACTACATGATATCATTTATATGTGGAATCTAAAAAAGCTGAACTCATAGAAACAGAGTAGAATGGTGGTTATCAGGGGCTAGGGGCTGGAGGAAATGGGAAAATGTTGGTCAAAAGGTACAAACCTGCAGTCAGTAGATGAATAAGTCCTGGGGATCTGCTGCAAAGCATTGTGATTAGCAATACCGTATGATATACTTCAGAGTTGCTCAGACACTAGATCTTAAATATTCTCACCACAAGAAAAAATAATAGTTATTATGTGGCCTAAAAGAGACGCGCTTTAATTAATGCCAGCAAGGATTATCTAACTCAGAGGTTCTCAAATGTCAATGTGCACCAGAATCAATTAGAGGCTTGTTAAAACACAAATTCCTGGATGCCACCCCCAGAGTGTAGCAGGTCTAGGGTGGGGCCCAAGAATTTGCTTTTCTATCAAGCTCCCATATGATGCCGATTCCAAGATCACACTTTGAGAACCACTGGCTTGAGAAGCATTGGGTGATGGATTGTTAAGGAGGAGGATATCCACACAAGCAAGGATTCTTCAAAATAAACATTTAAAAGCAAAAAAAAAAAAAAAAAAAGAGAAAGTGGACCAACACCATTTCTAAGTTCAGATACTGCTCACATTGTTATCTGGTCCTGGAATCACGGGATCTAGAGAGGGCAGACCTTCCCTGAAACACCAGGCAAGATCACACTGAAACCTTATGAGTCCTTTCAGACTGAGGGATCTAATTTTGCTTTTACTATTAACAGACTTGTTTGACCTCAAGCAAGCACTTGATTTTTCGTTAGGCTCTATCCCTTTACTTATAAAATTAGGATCTTGAACTAAATGTTTTCCGTAAGCCTAATGGCAGAGGGTTACAATGCCTGAAGAAATTAGGCTCAGAGAAATTACTGCATTTTGTGGCTTTGAACTCAGAAAATAGCAATACAGAGACACCCATCTCTAGTGAAAATTATTTTTATAACGTTGCATCAGGGATTTCTTTTTCTAAGAAAGTTGCTTGTCTTAGCATCTTAGCAATATAGATCTGAAAAGAATGTGAAAGAGAAATGTTGTAAGACAAGTTAAAAAAAAATCAATGTTGCTGCAGCCACTCTGCTTTATATAGCAGGGGAGGGGGGAGGCGGGCTAGGAATCACTTTACTCTGCAGAAATAAATTAGCTCAGTTCTTTGGAACCAGTACGACTTTCTTGCTAGATGTAAAACCATAAACGCTCTTGTGAAATTCCGTGTGATAATGAGGTAGATTAAGGAAGACCATATCAGAAAATGTATGTTTCTTTGCTACTGACAGTCTGTAGAAGACAGAGTTTAATACTCCATGTATTTTAGGCAGGCCAGGCTTCTCTTCTTTACAGACTCCCCAACCAGTCTCGAAGCCATTCTGAGGAATGAGTGGAGTTGGATCCTCAGTGGGCATAATAGTAAAGGGTACACTTCTCTAGTTCCTGCCTTTTTACATGAATTTCATCAATAAAGACCCCCTTGGCCGGGAAAGAGTAGATCATATTGATGGGCAAACAGTGGGGGAAAAGGGGTTTTCCAAAGCAAAGCTCTTACCGGCAGTAGGGGGAACTAAACAGGCAAAAATAAGGTTACATGTCAGGGTTTGGTTCAGTGAATTCAGAATCTCTGAGGACGTAGTCGTTTGGAGCTGGGCAAGTGAGGAGCTTGGGAAGTGAGGCTTGGGCAAGGAATGGGGAGATGGAGAAGAGAGGCAGCCAGGTGGGTAGTGTGGGCTGAACGGAGCTCTGGGCAGCTTGATGGTGAAACCTGTCTGTCAGCTGGGGAAGAAGAGGATGACCTGGAAAAACTGGGCTGGCTTTCATTTTTCTTATGTTGCAAGTGGATTATAAATGTCACTTTCAGCAGAGCTGAGAAGACTGAAATTCTGCAGTTCTGGGCTCGACAATGGCCTCTATTTCTATCCCATGCCCCAATCAGCACAGCCTTTTCCTCCCTTTACTTCACACTCTTCCAGCCCAGCGAGACGCCTTTGTGTCTCTTGCTTTCCGTCCTAGCAATGGGTTGTGGAGCCCCGAGAGCAGAGCAAAGCAAGAGTGCTAAAGGGCTGTGCCCACTCTTTCCGCCTCCTGAGCTCTAATCTCCAAGTGCCCTGGAGTGAAAGCCAAAGTCAGTTGTGCCAGACTGAGAACCCAGGGGGAAAACCGTGTCCAGTCTTTGGCTCCCCTACATTCCACGATAATTATATACAACAGAAACACATAATTAAAGACATTCCAGTGTGCACTTACGCGTACACATTTATTTGGCTTTAAGAAAATGTCCTAATATTTCAAATTTTAAAAGATTTGTAAAATAGTAGAAAACAACCTTTTTTCCCCCTTCTGATGGTGTCATATCATGGTAAATTAACTTAACGTGTCTCATTGTTGGGACACTCCGTGATGGCCTCACTTTATGTAGAGCATATAGGGCGTGTACCTATCACAAACATAAACATATATTTTTGGTGTCACGAACTTAGGCCAGAGATCCATTTTTCTTTTCTTTTCTTTTTTTTAATTTTTATTTATTTATTATTTTTTAAATGTTTTTATTTATTTTTGAGACAGAGAGAAACAGAGCGTGAGCAGGAGAGGGGCAGAGAGAGAGGGAGACACAGAATCCGAAGCAGGCTCCAGGCTCTGAGCTGTCAGCACAGAGCCTGACGTGGGGCTTGAACTCACGGACTGTGAGATCATGACCTGAGCTGAAGTCAGACGCTTAACTGACTAAGCCACCCAGGCACCCCGTAAAGATCCATTTTTCAAGGACTAGGTTTCAAAGGTAGAAGTTCCATTGTGACTCAAGATCCTACTTACCTCCTAGAAAACAAAACACTGAAGAACAAGAATGGGATTGAGCAGGGCAAACTCTTCAAGTCGCAGCCTGCTGTCAGCCCCAGCTGGACCTGAAATGGTCTCACACATGAGTGTCCTTCAAAAGATCAAAGAATGAAACTGTTGGAACTTCCCTCTCTTGAACAGTCTCATTTTTCAGAAAGATAAATCTGACACAGCAACGTACATAGAGTCCTTGGCATTGGGACTCTCTGGAAATGAAGTGAACTGAGTTAGCACGGACTTTAATTTTTTTTCCATGTTTATTTTTGAGAGAGCCAGAGAGCACGAGTGGGGGAGAGGCAGAGAAAGAGGAGACACAGAATCCGAAGCAGGCTCCAGACTCCTAGCTATCAGCACAGAGCCCAACGTGGGGCTTGAACCCACTAACCACGAGATCATGAGGTGAGCTGAAGTCAAACGCTTAACCAACTGAGCCACCCAGGCGCCCCCAGTAGTACCGATTTTAGAGTCAAAAAGCATTGCACTGGGGGAAGTAGGGCAAAGTGCTTAAGCTAGCTGAGCCTCAGTTTTTCTCTCAGGAAAACGGGGATACTAACCCCTGCTTCATAAACTAAAAATGTAAGTAAGGTACCTGGGATGTTAGAAATGCTCAAAAAAGGCTAGTTTCCTTTGCTCATAGCCAAACCAATTATTTGAGAGCAGCACCATGGGGTGATACACATGGTCCTTGCTTTAGGAATGAAGGAGAAGGATATGGCAGGATGCGAGAGCTCCAGGTTAATGGTTTTGATTTTATTAATGAAATAAAAGTCAAGATCAGGAGCAAAAAGGAGGTGGAAATGGATGGGAGAAATAAGAGGAAAAGGTGTAAATTAGGTGTTCTGAAGATTGATTGCATTTACAAGAGCCCTTTTGAGGTGCATGATTATGAAATTACAGTGACGCCAGCTGAGCGATTCTCTAGCACAGCCCAAGTCCCATATGCACACGCAGAACGAGTGGATGGACGGGCTTATCTGAGGCTGGACTTCTTGCAAGGCAAGTATGGTGAAGGGAGAGAGGCAGGGAAATGGAAAATATTTTCGAGGCATTGATCATAGTGGTAAACATGGAATCTAAGTCAAGAGGGGGAAAAGGACAGTAAGAGATGGCCCTGAGAGAGGAATAGAGTAGCGTGGATATTTATTCTACCTCCAGTATAAATCATGTTACCTTCCCCTGCATAAGGCAGAAGTAGTTAAGACCAATTTTGTTTTGGAATAATAATTATTTACCTCTGTCACACCAGCAAACTGAATCCAGAAGTTTATTACAGAAGCAAGGACAGTTTATTCTAAGAACACACGAGTACGTAAATATCACATCAAAAGATGAAAGGAGAATAATTCAATGCTCACATCATTAGATACGGTATCAGTTATCTATTGCTGTGGGACAAACCACCTCCAAAGCTTTGGGGCATAAAACAACCATTTTATTACACTCATAAATTCTGAGGGTCAGTAATCTAACAGAGCACAGCAGGGGCCATTTATCTCTGCTCCACAGTGTCCAGAACCTCACTGGGGAGACTCAAGGCCTGGGGTGCCTTGACGACTGAGAGAATCATCTGGAGGTGTCATCACGTGCTTGTTTTGCACTTGATGCTGGACTGTCAGGTGGAAAATTTATACATGGCCTCTCCAGTTGCTTTCTCCATGGGTCAATCTGAGCTTTCTCATAAGCATGGCTGATGGGATCCCAAAGTGAGCATCCCAAGAACAGAAGGTAGAAGTGTGTGGCATTTTTATGATCCAGCCTTGGAAGTAACATACTATCACTTCTGCCATACTCTGTCCAGGCGGTCACAAAGATACTCCCAGGTTCAAGGAGAGAAAGTATAAACCCCACAACTCAGTGAAAAACATGTGAAGCATGAGCGATAGTGATGATGTTGCAGCATCTTAAAAAGTATATCATCTGCCACAGGTACGAAAAACTTGTTTGATAAAATCCAGCAGTCCTTGCCTTTTTAAAGCTCTAAGAAGAAAGAAATGGGTATGCATTAAAAGCAGGGCTCAAGAGAGATATTTGCACAACCATGCTGTTAGGGTTATTATTCACAACAGCCAAGGGGTGGAAGGAACCCAGTGTCTATTGACAGATGAATGAATAAACAATGAATGAATAAACATACAGTGGAAGATTCAGCCTTAAAAAGGAAGGAAATTCTGACATACACTATAACATGGGGATGACACTTAAGGACATTACGCTAAGTAAAACAAGACGGTCACAAAAAGACAAATGCTGTATGATTCCACTTATATGAGGTATCTAGAGAAGTCAGATTCATAGAAACAGAAAGTAGAATGGTGGTTGCCAGGGGCCGGGGGAAGGGGGAAATGGGGAGTTAACAGTACAGAGTTTCAGTTTTGCAAGATGAAGAGTTTTTGGAGATTTGTTGCACAATAACGTGAATATACTTAACAGTGTTGAACTGTACACTTAAAAATGGTAAATGGTAAGTTATATGTTATGTGTATTTTTTCAATGTTTATTTATTTAATTTTGAGGGAGAGAGCAGGAGCGAGGGAGGGGCAGAGAGAGGCAGAGAGAAAATCCCAAGCAGGCTCACAAACCCTGAGATCATGACCTGAGCTGAAATCAAGAGTTGGACACTTAACCAACTGAGTCACGCAAGTGCCCCTGTTAAATGTATTTAATCACAATTAAGAAAAAAAAATAAGAAAAAAGAAAAAATAAGGAAACATGCTAACATAAGGAATACTGTGGCCAATATTGCAAATTGGCATGCTCTCTAGAATGAATGCACAGATGGAAGCTAAAAGACTCCCAGACTCTTTGTGGCCAGAGCTCAAGATGTGCTTTGGGTCCCACCAAACAGGAGCATGCACGTGAGACTTCGATTGGGAACTGAGTCATCTGTGGAGAAGCTGTGCATAAAGCATCTGTGCTGTTGGTGTAGACCATGGCAGAGGTGGTCTAGTCCTGGAGCCAGCTGCCGTAGCAGCAGCTTATTAATTTGGCAGATGACTTCTTGATTCAGCAGCTCTCAGCATCAGCGGTGGCAGCCTTCCCAACTGTGGTCAAGGCAGAGTGGAGACCGGGTATGGGGTCCAGGAGCTCCTCCCACATTTATGGAAAGGCTGAAGGCAAAATTGTCAAGGTTTGCAGAAAGAAGGATTGTAAACATAGAGAATCAAAGACACTGTATTTTTTAAAAAAAATTTTTTTAATGTTAATTTTTCAGACAGAGAGAGAGAGAGAGAGGAGCGTGAGTTGGGGAGGGGCAGAGAGAGAGAGGGAGACACAGAATCCGAAGCAGGCTCCAGGCTCTGAGCTGTCAGCACAGAGCCCGACGTGGAGCTCGAACTCACAAACTGAGATCACGACCTGAGCCGAAGTCGGACGCCTAGCCTACTGAGCCACCCAGGCGCCCCAGAGACACTGTATTTTAAAAAGCAAACTGTTGGAACGAATGAAAAACCTTCATGAGGTGGCCAGATTTAAGACAACTATATGTAAAAAACAGTGCTTTTTCTTTGGCCTAACAAGGGTCAGGTAGCCATGTAATCTTAAAATTCTATTCCGAGTGACAACAAAAGTTAACGAGAACCAGAAATAAACTTCCAAGAAATGTGTTAGACCTAATAGGCACACAGATTCTACCTTAAGCCTTTCTCCTTCTGTTTCACCTACAGAATATGTCCCATAATCTCCTAACTAAAATCAGTAAACAACTGAAAGGAATATTACAACAAAATATTTCATGAGAACTGGTCCCATTGGTCTCAGTAATAAGAAAATCTGTTCTTGCCTGACCAACTGAGCAAATTGAAATTCAATTCATCTTTAGCTGTTGGTGTTGTTTTCCATCCCAAGGTTTTGTTGTTTGTGTTTGAACTTCTATGCTAGAGTTAAGAAAACAAAACTATCCACCCCATAAACCAAGGCAAATTTTTTCATTTTTAGGCAGAGGAGGTTAAGAGGAAATCGATTCTGAAGCAGCAATGCTTCTGCCTCAGGGAGAGAAACTTTTAATATAATCCTTATGACTCTGTGTTTCTGGCATTCTCTTCATAAACCATGCATGTATAAGTAATTTTCAAAGATTTGGGGAAATTAGCTGTTGCACAAGGGATGATGGGATGTGTTATGTTTTGTATTTGTTTTCTTTCTCTCTCTCTGCCTCTTTTTTTTTTTTTTTTTTTTAGAATTGCTGATAGTTTATTGGCCCAAAAATGAAGAGATTGTCTCTGTCAGAAGCAGTCAAAGAAGAAGACGAAATTTCAATGCTTTAGCTGTGTTTATCATGATGAAAATCTGCTTAAGGAACATAATCAAAATTAGGGTAAACTGCAATCTTTTTACTGAGACATTTAGAGCCGTATCAATTTCTGTGCATATCACATGAAAGAAATCCATTTAAAAAATTGTATATGTATTTCTATAATCAATGAATTTGAGTGTTTATGCGGATGCATCATGATTCAAAATACCGATTGATAACCTGTAAAACAATATTTATAGTCAAACATATGAGTTG
Source organism: Panthera uncia (assembly GCF_023721935.1). NCBI lineage: Eukaryota > Metazoa > Chordata > Mammalia > Carnivora > Felidae > Panthera > Panthera uncia. The sequence goes on from NW_026057579.1 coordinate 9,031,051, forward strand.
GGTCCACTGGGGAGACCCAACTGAGATGAAGTTAAGCGTGCGAAAGGCTTACTGAGAAGGAACATCTGTGAAGGGAGAAAGGAGGAAGCAGGGCTGGGCAGAGGAGCCAGCAGACCACAGAACCGATCTGCCAATGACTCCACCATCCCAGCAGGGAGTTCCAGAGCAAAGATTGCTAAGTACAGGAGTCCTGCCTTGGGTGGACATGGCCAGGCTTTCGTTCCACCACCTTGCTGAGTCACTGATGGGGGCCCACCTCAAGACGAGCATGGCCTTGACTCAAAAGCTGAAGGAGACATGAAGGAGTTAACAGCTGGAGGCTGTCAGCCAACTGCACAGTCCTTGCAGTTGGGCGACGAGTCTTTTCTTAAAGGGACATCTGGGCTACGTGGCATCTCCATGTCTGCCACAAGTTAGATCAGTGTTACATACAAAACAAATTATGTGCCGTTTCTTTACAATTTCTTTTTTTTTTTAATATATGAAATGTATTGCCAAATTGGTTTCCATACAACACCCGGTGCTCATCCCAAAAGATGCCCTCTTCAATGCCCATCACCTACCCTCCCCTCCCTCCCACCCCCCATCAACCCTCAGTACAATTTCTTATTTAAAAAAAAAATGATGAGGCTGTAAAACTTATAAACACCAGCTGTTCTAAGAAATGACAACTGAGGGGCGCCTGGGTGGCTCAGTCGGTTAAGCGTCCGACTTCGGCTCAGGTCATGATCTCGCAGTCTGTGAGTTTGAGCCCCGCATCGGGCTCTGTGCTGATGGCTCAGAGCCTGGAGCCTGCTTTGGATTCTGTGTCTCCCTCTCACTCTGACCCTCCCCTATTCATGCTCTGTCTCTCTCTGTCTCAAAAATAAATAAATGTTAAAAAAAAAAAACTTAAAAAAAAAAAAAAAGAAATGACAACTGACCAATTGGCCTGACCAGTTCTATCATTTGTTTATATACTTGTAAAAAACAGCCCTTTTGTAGGTCATGTGTGTTTAGTGAATACAGCCAGTGTGACTCCACTAGTCTGACAGATCATCTTAGCTCTCAATGGGGTAACAGCCTTGACAGCAGGGGCACCTGACTGGCTCAGTCAGAAGAGCATGGAACTCTTGATCTTGGGGTTGTGAATCCGAACCACAGGTTGGGGGTAGAATTTACTTTAAAAAAAAGAAAAAAAAAAAGAATTGGGGCAGCTGGGTGGCTCAGTTGGTTAAGCGTCTGACTATTGGTCTTGGTTCAGGTCATGATCTCACGGTTTTGGGGATCGAGTCCCGCATCAGTCTGTGCACTGACAGTGTGGAACCTGCTTGGGATTCTCTCTCTCTCTCTCTCTCTCTCTCTCTCTCCCTCTCTCTCTCTCTCTGTCCCTCTCCCACTTGTGCTCTCTCTATCTCTCTCTCTCTGTCTCAAAACAAGTAAACAAAAAATAAAAATAAAAATAAAGGATTGACAGCAGATTTATTGTGGAATAAATTTATCTGCTGTAATTAATTTACATGCTTTACAGAATGAACACAGAATAAGACAATAGTATAAAAAATGATCATTTGTTCTATATAGCTCAGAAGGTATTTCCACTTCAAGGCATGACATATGACTTCAAAGAAACTAAAAATACTGCTTTAAAGTCCTTATAGGTACTAATATAATAGGAAGAGCACTATTAGGTAACTAAAATACACTCTCTTTAGTTACCTACCTATATTAGGTAACTAAAATACACTCTTAGGTAACTAAAATACACTCTCTTATTACTGCACCACTCCTAATGTGCACCCTAAAATCCATTATGAACATTAAATAATCAGCCCTCTAATTTGTCAATATTTATCAAAATTGCAAATGTACTTTCTATTGACCCACAAATCCCTTCAGGGAATTTATCCTCAGATATACTTGAATATAAGCAAAATAACTTTACTCATTGCAGCACTGTTTGTAATCAAAGATTAGGAAAAAATCAAATTCTCTCCAAAGGGGACAAATAAAATAAATTATTGTATGTCTATGTAATAGAATTCTATGTAACTATGTAAACATGAGAATGCTCTCTATCTGTGTATGGATTTGGAGACATTTTTAAGATAAACCATTAAGGGTAGGAAAAATATTTAAAACGGTGTTTGTTACAATTTGTTAATAAAACAAGAAAGTAAGAATAAATAGCTTCAGACCTGATAAATGAGTTTAGAATGTTGCAAGATAAAATATAAATATACAAAAATGCATTTCTATATACTACCAATATACAAACTGGTAATGATATTAAGAAAACAACTATTTACAATAGGATCAAAAAGAATAAAAGATAAATTAGAAATATATTTAACAAAAGAAGTGCAAAATATACTATGAAAACTACAAACTGTGATTGAAAGAAGTTAAATAAGATTTATACAAGTGGGAAGACATCTCACGTTCAAAAGTTAATATTGTTAAGATGGCAATATTCAGTGCAATCGCCATCAAAATCCAAGCTTCCTTTTTTTGTAGAAATTGGCATGCTGATCATAAAATGCATATAGAATTGCAAGGAACCAAGAATAGCCAAAACAGTCTTGGAAAAGAATGACAGAGTTAAGGACTCACATTTCCTTACTTCAAAATTTACTACAAAATACAGTAACCAAGACAGGGTAGAATTGGCATAAGGATAAACATATGGATCAATGGAATAGAATTCAGAGTCCATAAATAAACCCTGACATTTATGACCAATTAATTTTCAATAATGATCTCTTCCTCAAAAAATTAAAAATAGAGCTACCCTACGACCTAGCAATTGCACTACTAAGTATTTATCCAAAGAGTACAAAAATGCTGATTCAAAGGGGCATATGCACTCCAGTGTTTATAGCAACACTATCAACAATAGCCAAACTATGGAAATAGTCCAAATGTACATCGACTGACAAATGGATAAAGATGTGGTGTGTGTGTGTGTGTGTGTGTGTATACATATATATATATGTATGTGTATATATATATATATATATATACACACATATATATAATGGAATAGTACTCAGTGATCAAAAAGAATGAAATCTTGCCATTTGTACCAATGTGGATGAAACTAAAATGTGTTATGTTAAGTGAAATAAGTGAGGCAGAAAAAGATAAATATCATATGATTTCACTCATATGTGGAATTTAAGAAACAAAACAGATGAACAGAAGGGAAGGCAAGGAAAAATAAGATAACAGAGATGGAGACAAACCATAAGAGACTCTTAAATACAAAGAACAAACTGAAGGTTGCTGGAGGGGTGTTGGGGAGGGGGCTAAATGGGTGATGAGCATTAAGGAGAGCACTTGTTGGAATGAGCACTGGGTGTCATATGTAAGTGATGATTCATAAAATTCTACTCCTGAAACCACTATTACACTATATGTTAACGAACTTGGATTTAAATAAAATTAAAAAAAAATAGTGATCTCAAGACAATTCAATGAGAAAATAATAGTTTTTTCAATAAATGGTGTTGGGGCAACTGCATATCCATCTGCAGAAGAATGAAATTGGACTCCTTCACACCATACACAAAAATTAACCCCAAATGGATCGTAGACCTAAATGTAAAAGCTGAAGTCACAAAACTCTTAGGTGAAAACATGGAGATAACTCTTTATGATGACAGGTTAAGCACATCCTTCTTAAAATGACACCAAACACACAGTAAACACAACAATAGATAAGTTAGACTTAAATGAAAAAGTTTTGTTCTTCAAAGGACCAATAGCAAAATAAAAAGACAACCCAAAGAATCAGAGAAAATACTTGCAAATCATGTATCTGGTAATGGACTTGTATCCAGAATTTACAGAGAACACATACAATTCAATAAGAAAAAGACAAATAGGCCAATTAAAGAATGAGCAGAGGATCTGACTAGACATTTCTCCAGAGAAGATATACACATGGCCATTAAGTACATGAAAAGATACTCAGTATCATTAGCCACCAGGGAAATGAAAATGAAAATCAAAACCACAATGGCATACTGCTTCATACCTACCTAGGGTGGCATAATAAAAAAAAAAAAAACAGACAATAAAAAGTGTTGGTACGGATATGGAGAAATCATGACCCTCATACTTTGCTGGTTGAAATGTAAAATGATGCAACTACTTTGGAAAATGTTGTGGCAGTTCTTCAAAAGATTAAACATAGGGTTACCATGTGCCACAGCAATTCCGCTCCCACTTACATACCCAGGAGAAATGGAAACATATGTCTACCTCAAAACTTGTATGTAAATGTTCATAGCAGCATTATTCACTACCCAAGAAGTGGAAATAACCCAAATTTAATCAACTGATGAATGGATAAACAAAATGTGGTATATCCATATAATAGAATATTATTTGACAATAACAACTAATGAAATACATGCCATAACATCAAGAAAGCTTGAAGACATTTTGCTAAGTAAAAAAAGCCAGTCACAAGACCACATGTTGTATGTTCCATTTATCTCTCTGGAATAGGTAAATCTATGAAAACTGGAGGTATGTTAGTGGTTGCCTGAAACAGGTGGAGGTTGGGGAGAAATGCAGAATGACTCTAATGGATATGAAGTTTTGCGGGGAGGTGATGACAAATTCCAAAATTGATCATGGTGGTGGTTGTAGAACTCTGAATATACTGAAAGCCATTGATTTGAACACTTTAAATGATTGAATTGTACAGTATATGAGTTACATTTCAATAAAGCTGTCTTTTAGAGGCGCCGGGGTGGCTCAGTTGGTTAAGTGTCTGACTCTTGATTTCAGTCAGGTCATGCTCTTGGGGTTCGTGAGATGAGCCAGGCATCAGGCTCTGAGCTGACAGCATGGAGCCTGCTTGGGATTCTCTCTCTCCCTCTCTCTCTGCCCCTCCCCTGCTTGTGCTCAATTTCTCTCTCAAAATAAATAAATAAACATTTTTTAAATTAAAAATATAAAGCTGTTTTTAAAAATAAGATATTTGTACATGTTACTAATTAAATACTAGGGCTAAAAATAACTTTACATTGGAGAAACATCGCTGACTCCACCTTTACCAAGTAACCAAAGTTAGCATCACCAATGATGGAAGAAACTGCCATGTTATGCCCCCTGATGTGACACACTCGGAAGGACACATCATTTATGTACTGTTCCTGCCAAAAAGGCAAAATCTAAATCTTATCATGGGAGAACCACAAACAAACCCACACTGAGGAACATTATGAAACAAAATGGCCTGTCCCCTTAATGTCTACACCATGAAAGACAAAGAAAGACTGGGGGGACTGTTCCAGATAGAAAAGGAGACTGAGGAGACATAAAATCTAAATGCAGTATCTATGATCCTGACCAAGAAAAGAAGTCTCTGTAGAGAACATTGTTGGGACAAGAGATGAAATTTGAAAAAGGTCTGGAGGTTAAAGCGTAGTATTGTATCGATGTTAGCTTTCTGAATTTAATAATTTTACTATGGTTATGTAAGTGAAAACCTTGTTCTTCGGAAATGCACACTGACCCACTGAAATGTTCGGGGTAAAGGGAATGATGTGTGCAAACTGCAGGCGAGTAATTCTGAAGAAATATTATACACACATATGTGTATGTATGTATGTATGTACGTATGTATAGAGAGACAAGAACAGAGACAAGGACAGAGACAATGAATGATTTGGCAAATGTGTTACTATGTTAAAAATTGGTGAATCCACATGAAACATATATGGGAATCCTTGCACTGTTTTTGAAACTTTTCTGTGAAAGGTTTTCAAAAAGAACTTTTTCTTCAGAAGAAAGTTTCTGAAACTATTTGGAAACTTTTTTGTTAAAAAATGTATATTTGTGGTGCGCCTGGGTGGCTCAGTAGGTTAAGCGTCCGACTTAAGCTCAGGTCACGATCTCGCGGTCCATGAGTTCGAGCCCCGCATCGGGCTCTGGGCTGATGGCTCAGAGCCTGGAGCCTGCTTCCGATTCTGTGTCTCCCTCTCTCTCTGCCCCTTCCCCGTTCATGCTCTGTCTCTCTCTGGCTCAAAAATAAATAAACGTTAAAAAAAATTAAAAAAAAATCTATATTTGTGCTTGCTTGTGTTTACATGGAGAATCTCTGGCACAATAAATAGTAATGAAAACTGTTACCTGTTAGGGAATAGGGGAGAAAGAACCACTGCAGCTTGTGGCCAGGGTGGAAAAGACGCTTTTTGAATCGTGTGAATATATCACTTATTTGGAACTTAAAATGCCAAATGATTTTAAAAAATAACCTTTGAGTATCTTTCAATTACATATCGTGGTTCATCATATTCAGATATCGAACTCCCCGTACAGCAGGTGCTTGGCTGATGGGGTTCCTCTGGACATAAATTATACAAGTTGTTACAATAGATATTAAGTAATTTGCTTAAGGCAACAAAGAGCAATAAAGGACTGAGTTGGTTAACCTGAGTAGTTCTTATCTCTCCTCCGTTGCTCCTCTAACCATTATTACCTGAGACTGAGAAGCTTTGGAGATGTTAGCCTTTTGTTGATGGCGAGAGGAGAAAAAAACTGGCAGTCAGTACAGATGCTTCATAATGGTTTGTCTTTATGATTTTTTAATGATTTGTTTGTTTGTTTGTTTGTTTAGAGCAAGAGCGAGTTGGGGAGAGGCAGAGAGAGAATCCCAGGCAGGCTCCTCGATATCAGTGCAGAGCCGAATGCGGGGCTCAGTCTCACAAACCGTGAGATCATGACCTGAGCCAAAATCAAAAGTCAGATGCTTAACCGACAGAGGCACCCAGGTGCCCCTGGTTTGTCTTTAAACTGCTGCTTACTTGTGCTTACTTCTAGCCCCTTCCAACTCTGATCTATACTCATGAGCAGGTAGTTTTTATTTCGTAAGTGCGTTCCTGAGTCTGTCACCATCCTGTTCAGAATTGTCTATAAATTCGCTTTGCTCTCTCTATATTGGTCCTTTGTGGCCTATCATGCCTCCTTGGCGTGTAGCATGTATTTATAACATATCATACATACAAAAAGGGGCGTATGTGTGTAAATTTTTAAACAATAAGACAAATATCTGTTTATATATACTACTCAGGTTAGAAATAGAACTTTACATGGGGTGGCTGGGTGACTCAGTTGGTTAGGTGTCCGACTTAAGCTCAGGTCACGATCTCAGCGTTCATGAATTTGAGCCCCGTACTGAGCTCTGTGCTGACAGCTCAGAGCCTGAAGCCTGCTCCAGATTCTGTGTCTCCCTCTCTCTCTGCCCCTCCCCTGCCCTTGCTCTGTGTCTCTGTCTCTCAAAAATAAATATTTTTTAAAATTTGAAAAAAAGAAAGAGAATATTACCAGTTTCTCAATAAGTCCTTGTATATAAACCTTCCCAATTACAAACGCTGTTCTATACTCTTTTTTCCTACAATTAACAATATATCTTAAAGTCTCTTCATATCTGTACATCTCTCATAACTACCTTTATGAATTAGGTATTAATTTAATATTGTGCTATAATTTTGCACTTGTGTATGTATCCATAAAAATATTAGTTTCCTAATATCACTTATTACCCTGAAACTTAGTGGTTTAAAACAACATATATTTATTATCTCACAGTTTTTGAGAATCAAGAATTTAGAAATGGATTATTTGAGTGGTTCTGGCTCAGAATCTCTGAAAATTTGCCGTCAAAATATTAAACAGGTTCCAGTTATCTGAAGGCCTTACTGGGGTGAGGGATCAGTTTCCAAGATGGTTCATTCATGTGCTGATGGCAGGAGGCCACAGTTTCTTGCAGTGTGGGCTCCTCCATAGGGTTTCTTGATTTCGCTTCCATAACATGGCTACTTCTAGAATGAGAAATTTGAGAGAGAGACAGACTAAAGTCACAATGTTGTTTAAGACTTAGCCTCAGAAGCCGCATATACAATTTTTTCTAAGTCCTATTTTACAGACTGACTATTGAATAGGATTGTCTGTCAGTGTGGGGGTGGTGTCTATACCAGGGCAGGAACAGCAGGAGGTAAGGCTCATTGGGCCATCATGCAGGTTGGGTATCACAAAAAATAACACACAACTCACTTCTACTTATTTTTTGCATTTTATATAATGAATCATAGAGTGGGTAGATTTCTCTCTTTCCCAGTGTTCCCCCCGCCCTCTTCTTTGGAGGTTCACAAGGCACATTTCTATATTATCAGTGTTCTTTTTTTTAATTTTTTTTTAACGTTTATTTTTGAGACAGAGAGAGGCAGAGCATGAACAGGGGAAGGTCAGAGAGAGGGAGACACAGAATCTGAAACAGGCTCCAGGCTCTGAGCCGTCAGCACAGAGCCCAACGCGGAGTTGGAACTCACGGACCGCGAGATCATGACCTGAGTCGAAGTCGGCCGCTTAACCGACTGAGCCACCCAGACGCCCCTCAGTGTTCTTTTTTTAAAGGTTCATCTATGTTGATGCGCGCCTTAGTTTGTTGGGATTGTTATAACAAAATACCATACATGGTGGCTTTCAAACAACAGAAATTTATTTCTCACAGTTCTAGAGACGGGGAAGTCAAATATCAAGGTGCCAACAGGTGAGAGCCTGCTTCCGGTTCACAGATAACTGTCTTCTCTCTCCTTCTCATGGTGGAAACGGTGAGGGACCTCTCTGGGGTCTCTTTTATTTTAGCACTAATCCTATACATGAAGGTTCCACCCTCATGATCTACTCACTTCCCCCAAATCCCACCTCCAAATACCATCACAATGGAGATTAAGATTCAACATACAAATTTTGAAGAGAACATAAACATTCAGTCTATAGGAATGTTGTATGGCTATAGTTCATTCATTTTCACAGATGTCTAGTATTCCACAATTTGTTTTCCCATTCTACTGTTTACACTCTTACAGTTAAGTGAGGAGTTTTCTCTGGAATATATATACTATGGGAATATATCTATAGTAGTTTATGTAGGACATGCCTATGTTCACCTTTTAAGACACAGTTATCTAAAGTTGTGTATTTGTTTATTTTCACATAGTCATGGATGAGAATTTCAATTGCTTTACATCTTGCCAAAGCTTAGTATTCTGCAACGTTAAAATTTTTGCCAATTCATAGGGGCGCCTGGGTGGCTCGGTTGGTTAAGCGGCCGACTTCGGCTTAGGTCATGATCTCACGGTCCGTGAGTTCGAGCCCCGCGTCGGGCTCTGTGCCGACAGCTCAGAGCCTGAAGCCTGTTTCAGATTCTGTGTCTCTCTCTCTCTCTGACCCTCCCCCGTTCATGCTCTGTCTCTCTCTGTCTCAAAAATAAATAAACGTTAAAAAAAATTAAAAAAAAATTTTTGCCGATTCAATGGCTATGACATAGTATTTCACTGTGGTTTTAACTTCACATTTCCTGATTGGTAATGAAGTGAACATGTAGCCATCGTTAGTTCCTTTAAAGGAAACTACATGTTCTGAATACTAATTCTTTTTTGGTTATGTGAGTTGCAACTACTCTCTCCTACTTAACTTAGGCTTGTCCTTTCACTTTTTTTTTTAAAAAGTAAACTGAAGGCCCAATATGGGGCTCACACTCATGACCTGACTCGGAGATCAAGAGTCATATTCTCTACCAACTGAGCCAGCCAGGCAGCCCTTGCCCTTTCACTTTTTAATGTTATGTTTTGATTTACAGAAGTTCTTAATTTTAATGAAGTCAAATTTATCAAACCTTAAATTTATGGTTTGTGTTTTTGTGTCTTATTTAAGAAATCTTTTCCTATGAGGAGCTTATGAAGATATTCCATATTTCCTTCTCACAATTTTATAGTTTTGTTTTTTATGTTTAAAAAGTTTCATCCACGTGGGATTGTTTTGTGCCGGGTGTGAGTTGGGGGTAGAATTTCATTTTTTCTATATGTATTTGTCAATTGCCCATATTTCATTTATTGAACAGTAATATCCCTTCCCCAATCATCTGCAATGGTTGCTGTGTCATAAATGAAGTTTCTATATATATTTGGCCCTTTATTGATCCATTGGTTTGTTGTCTGTTCCTGTGCTGACACCACATAGTTTTAATTACTCTAGCTGTGTAATAAGTCTTCATGTCTGGTATGTTTTCCTACCTTTTGTTTGATAGAAGAACTAGGGTTTTGTTTTGTTTGTTATTCCATATACATTTTAGAATCAGTTAATCAAGTTTCATGGCAAACTCTGTTGGGAATTTGATTGAAGTTGCCTGGGACTGGGAAGCAATCGGTTTGCGGTGCCATAGACTCTAACTTGAATCAACTGTAAAGAGATTTTTGTAGAACAACTGGACTCTGTGGAAATCTTTCAAAAACAAGTGCCAGGAACAGTCCCATAGATCTTAGAGACCTTTCGACCATTTCTTCTAATTGTACCTACCTTGCTCCCCACCATCTTTGCAAGAGAGAGAGAGGGAGAGGGAGAGAGAGAGAGATGGAAACGGAGGACATCCAAGTTGTAACTGAAGGTGATAAAAGGTGGGTATCCAGCAGTTTTATCAGCCACTATTTTCTCTGCTGTATTTTCTAAGGACATACTATTTGGAGAAGTGGGATTGAAAGTAAGGGCTGGGAAGAAAGGGTGAGTTGAAGCATAAAGGGAGGATATGCTCCTGAAACTGCTGTTTCTTATGCCTGGTGGGTTCTAAAGTTTGGGGGGGAAGAGTCCTGAATGGGGGCTAGGAAAGACTTCAGAGAAAAGGTGGCATTTGCGCTGGAACAACAGCGTGGAAAAGAGTTCCTTGGTGAGTGCCCATATGGGAGATGGGGTGAAGCTGTGACAGGAGGGACTGAAAAGAAAAACGGTTATGGACACGCCAGGCGGACGGAGCAGCATAGGCAGGAAACAGAGAAAAGGATGGGTTAATAGGAGGCAACAGTAGTTCACTTTAAGTGAGATAGAGCTGGAAAGATAAGGAATAGCCTGATTGTGCAAGGTCCTGATGAATACAGAGCTAAGGACTTCGGACTTTATCCTGGGAGGGCAGTGAAGGCTCTTGAACAGGAGAGTAACCGGACCTGAAATTTGCTTCGGGAAGACAATTGTGGCCACAGTGAGGAAGGGAACCCTGTGGCTGCGTCCGGAGGCGGAGCAGGGCAAAGAGCACTGCCGCCTGCAGGGGGCGCGCCGCTGGACCCGACACCCTCCCCGCCCCCTGCTCCGCTGCCCCGCTCCCGTCGCGACACTCTCGGAACTCGGCTAGCACGCCTGGACGCGTCCCACTCGGGCCTCGGCTGGTTCGTCTGGACGCGCCCCTGTGCGTCACGTCCGCTCTGGCACTAGGCTTGTTAGCGCCGAGGAGGGGCGCGAAGGGAGCTTTTGCGCCTGCGCCGCCGCCAGCCACTGTCGGCGGTTAACGCTGAGGGCCCCGGGAGTTTTCATGTCTCCACTAGCGCGTTTTTGAGTCCGCCACGGTTGTCTATAATGGCTGCACGCCCATAGGTGTTTTGTGCCAAGAGATACAACCAAATGGCACAGAGGGGCTCGATTGCTCCCCGACCTTAGCGGTGCCGAGCCCAGGTCTCTCAGCTGAAAAGCGTCAGCCTCTCCACTGCAATTTTCCTCCAGCTGCTTGGTCTCAGTTTGCGGCCCAAATGTCCAAACTAGTGAAAACCTGTCCCGGCTGCTAAGCATGCCCATGACGGGCTGTAATCCCTGTTTCTTAGGGCTTGTTTACCTCTGCAGTCAAATCACAGGCTCCCAAGTTGTCAGGGATCTCGGAGGTCAACAAGTCCAGCCTGTTAACCCCGACGTCCCAAGTGAATGAATGTACCGTTTTCATCCGCACAGCCCCGCTTCCTGGGACAACTGTGATTAGCTTGTCTTGAACATCTATTGTGTACCAAGTACTGTAGGTCCTGGGGATGTAATGATGAAGTAGGTTGATCTCTTGCAGTATATTCTAGTGGCTGTGATGATGCTAGCAAGGGACTAACCAAGGTTTATGGTAACAACATATAGGTGGGAATTTAGCGTGATCAGAGAAAGCCTCTTGGAGGTGGTGACGTTTCTAACCAGCCAAGTGAACAGTTAGGAGCAGAGTGAGTTTCAGGCTGAGGGAAGAGCAAAGAACCTGCGCAGGAAAGAGGTTGCTGTTTTCTAGGAACAGACAGAAGGCCACTGTGACTGGAGTGTGGTGAGACAAGGTTGAGAATGGTAAGAAAAGGTTGAGAATGTAAACAGCCAAATGCAGGCTTTGTGGGTCTCACCAATTGTGAGATCATGACCTGAGCCTAGATCAATAGTCAGATGCTTAACTGACTGAGCCACCCAGCCACCCCTACATATCATACGATTTTTTCTATATTAATCCTTTGATATCAGATATTTGAAGATGGCTGACATGAGAGTCCCTTTCCTCTGAGACCCCCTTCTCCTACCCTAACTCCACTCAAAGCTATGGTTGCTCTATCTCATCTTACCCAGAGGGTGTATGGATGATTTTCAAAATGCCATTCTAAATACTTTGAAAGTGTGAAGGATATTAAAATATAAACCATGTGTGTACATTTTAAAAGGGAAGGACCTAAGACTTTTATTATGAGATTTGTAAAGAGATCTTGTAGAGATTAAGAACCACTGCTTAAACATTTTTCATCCACGTGATCCTGGTTATTGTTCTCTGAAATAGCTGAACAATATCAGCTTCAACCAAGGCTAATTCTCTAAGCTGTCTCCTCATCTGTTAAATGAAAACAATAGGATTCTATGACTATTAAATGCGATTATGCTCAAAAAGTGCTTAATGGTAAACCATGAGGGCCAGCTGCACCGTACCACTGAGATGAACAATTTGTAGATAATGCTCATTTAGCACTCCTCAAACATTCACTAAGTGTCTATTCTGTGTAGAGCCCTTAGTGAAAAAGATCTGCCTTCCAGGAGTTTGCTATTTGAAAGAGCCTGGAGAGATTACAAAACAGATAAACTAAATGCCCTTAGAGGGACATAAGTAAGGTGCTCAGGGATCTGGGAGCTGCAAGAGAGGTCTCAATTTCCACTGAGGTAAGTGGTTATTGGAGTTCAAATTTAAGTGGACTTGAGAGATGAACATACTGAATTTGAAACGCACACACAAAATCTATACTGCAGGTACGCATTTTATTCTTGGTGATGTGGAAAGACTAATCGGAAACACTGCAATCGTTTCTATTACCGGACAAATATTGAGTAGTAGGTTTCGTTAGAAAGGCACCTATCTTTTGTCCAGTCTGTTTACTATACATTGCATGCTCTGGGCAGTTCTTATCTTCGTGTTCAGGAACAAAGTACACACATACACGCCCCTTTCCGAAACTACAGGCCCAGAGACGCCAAAAGAGAGGTGGGATTCCTCGCGGCCCAACCACACAATGGGGGCCGCTTCTCCGTAGCTCGCACCCCACCCGGAAGGCCCGGGTTCGACTTCTTGGGGCCCTTTCGCTCCTCCCCTGCAGTCCTGCGGGGCGCCCTTCCTCGCTCGCGCTTCCCTCCTCCTTCGCTGGGGAGCAGGAAAACCCGGAGCGAACCGGCCCTGCTCGGCAGCGCATGCTCAGTAGCCAGCAGGTTCAGTTCGCTAGTAGGAAGCTCGAGCGCTACACCGGCGTCGGCGGCGGCCGCGGCGGCACCTCCGGGCAGCCAGATCCTCCAACGACGACCTCGGGCCTTTCCCCTCCCCCGCTACCCCCCGGCCCCGCTCCGCCTCGGGCCGCTCGCGTTTCGGGGTCGCCGCTGCGCGGAGCGGGCTCCGCGGCCGGAGCGTCCCTCCGCACGCCCTCCCCCAGCCGCCGGCTCCGCCGCGGGGCCAGGCCGGGC
>NW_026057579.1:9045217-9105381 GCF_023721935.1 Panthera uncia
GGGGGGGGGGGCCCGGCCCCGGGGCGGTGGTGCGGGATGCCGCCGCCGCCGCCTCCGGGCTGCGTTCGCTCTCCGCGGCTGGTGCCCGTGTCGGGTGGGTGGCCGGGCGCGAGCCTCGCCCCTCAGCCCCCTCTCCAGGGCTAGCCCGGCCGCGCGGCGCCCCGAGGGGGCCGGGCCGTCCGGTGGGGCCGCGGCCCTGTTCGGTGCTGCGAGCTCGCCCTCTCGCGGCTCCCCGGCCCGGCCGCCGCCGCCGCCGCCCCTCTCCCCGCCCAGAGGCGCCCCGGGGGCACCATGCAGGCGCAGCAGCTGCCGTACGAGTTTTTCAGCGAGGAGAACGCACCCAAGTGGCGGGGGCTGCTGGTGCCGGCGCTGAAAAAGGTGAGGAGCGCGCGGGACCCCCGCTTCCCGGCTTGCAGCCCCCGCTAGGGCGCGGGGCCGGGGCGGTGGAAGGGCTGGGGAGGCGGGGCGCGCGCAAGGCCGTCTTTCTTCCCGGTCTCGCCGCCTCCCAGAAAGGACCGCGCACGCTGAGAGGTTCCCCCACACTCGCTGGCTCCGTGTTGACATTCACCCGGTGTGTGGGAAGGCCGCGGCAAGCCAGGCAGAGTTTGTCCGAATAAAACAGCCTCCCGAGAGGTTAATGTCCTGTCCCTGATTCCGAGACGAGAGTTGGAGGAGGCTCAGTTTTCAGTGGAGGTCACAGCAGGCCACTTTTCCGCCTTCTCGGTCTTACCCTGGAGCTGCTGTCAGCCTCCGGTTTTAGGTGTCCAGTATGCTGGTTTTAGTGGGCTCAAGAATGCTCTAGCCATAATGCTTGCTCTAAGTAATTGCAGAGCTCGCTTGCCAGCGGGAACACGGCCTGCTTTGCTCGCGCTGTGTAATCGCTCTTCATTCCCCTGAATTCCCCCACTCCTCCGATTAACAGGGGCGGATGCACATGCCACTTTTGTTGTTGTTGTTTAGAGTCTTGGTACTATCTTTCGGGCTGTTGATTGGAATTTTTAACCTTTCTCTGTGTCTTCAGGTTTGCCACCTTGTTATCTAAAGTTGTATGCTCCCTGATCTTTGCTTTTAAATGTTTTAGTAGCATTAGGAAATGTTGCTACATTTTAAAAGCTTCTAAAGCAACATTGTGAGTTAGTAAATACATTACAACACTAGAAACTGTGTTTGAAGATAAAAACAATCCTTGTTTTTTGTTTCCCTTTTACCTTTTCTGTGGAGATTGCTTTAGTCTCCGAGTGTTTCTGAAGTCCAATTTGTTGTTGCTCAAAGAACGTTTTATGTTATTAAAATATATTTTAGCTCCTCCTGAGAGTTGAGATTATGCTGTACCTTTTGTTCTGAACATGTATACTTTGAAAAAAACTGTGTCTTAAAAGGTGCCTGATGTTTCCCAAAGGCCAGCAACTTTTACTTTCCCTTTTGCCCTCCTCCCCCTCCTTGGAGACTTACAGTGGAAACTATTTAGTGTGTTAGCAGAATTTGCTCATTTTTTTCAGGTGTAAGTTACTGACTTTTTCCCTTAAGTGACATCAAACGTCTCCGTGATACTGTTTTCTAAGAAAACCAAAGAGATGCCATCTTCCTTACATACCTTATTCATTAGAAACTCCATCAGGGCTCTCTTTTTACTTTTGCTTTACCTGCAAGCTTGGCGTCTTAGCTTATAATAGGGGAGTAGGAAGTCTCAGTCGTGTCCGAAGCCTGGTCCTGGCAGAGGTGGGAGTGGAGTGGGGAGGAGACCAAAAAATTGTTGCGAACATACAGAAGAACTCAAAACACCATCAGTTTGGGGCTGTTTTGCTTAAGAGCAAACAACTCCTGTTCCAGGGAACCATCAAGACACTCTGTCAGTTGTGAGGGTACTGTCAAGTAGTGGAAAGAGCATTCTAAGAGTTGGCCGACCAGGTCTGACTCTGCCACCCCGGTGCCCCTTGCTGAAATCTGTCTCCAGAAGCATTTTGTTTGGCCGGCACCCTGTTGTTTTACTTTTAATGTAACTAGTTGCCACTATTTAAAAGTGGGAGATGTTAAAATCCGAATTTTCAGCTTTTCTTGAAGAATAGCAGGGCCTTTCCCCATTGGGCAAGACAGTAAACTGCTGGAGCTGAGTAAATGGCTTCCTTCTTTAGACTGGACATGTATCTCCCATTTGCCAAGGTCCCCTCGGTCCTCTTTGCTTATTTGCAAAAACAGCCTTAACCATATGCAGAGATCCCCTTGCAGGACACAAGTGATGGGAGGAGGTGGGAGCATACACAATCCAGCCGGTAGGTTCTTCTAATTCTTATTTAAGATAGCCACTGGTGATGATTCTGCGCCACCTAAGATGAGGTTGAGAATACAATTTCATATCTGGATGTACTCTTGGGAGCTCAGAACCTGCATTTGCACCTGCCTGCTCTCTTTATCTTGAACTCTTCCTTTAGACTTAATGCACTGTTGCAGATGTGCCCAACTTGAGCTCTTTTACCTGAGGCTCTGTTGTCATGTTATTCTCTTCCCTTGGACTGCCCTTTGCCTGGCCTAACACTACTCCTCCTTCTGGACTCACTTGACCTCAGGTGTTTTCTCAAATCCTCAGGGCTGAGTTGGATAGTCTTCATTTTCTTTTAGCACTGAAGCCTAGCACTTAATAATGAATTGTAAGTTCCTATTCACTTGTCTGCCCCATCCCACAACTAGATTAGATGGTCCTTGAGAACAGGAATGATATTTTACCCTCATTTTATCCTTCATGCATACAGTGCCTGACACCTAGTAGGAACTTCCGTTGCTTGAATGAATGGGTCGCGGAATACCCAAACTACATCATCTGTCTCCTCCTTCACTGACCATTAAAAAAAAGTCCTCTTGTTGTTTATTTGGTTAAAAACTTTGGAGTCGTCTCAGCATTCTCTCTCTTACATTGCTGCCCAAACCCAGCATGGCCTGTAGGTTTATTCCCCTTTGACACGTTCTTCTAATCTGTTCCCTCCTACTCTTGAGTCCTCTTTCCTTTTTTTTTTTTTTTTTTTTAACGTTTATTTATTTTTGAGACAGAGAGAGAGACAGAGCATGAACGGGGGAGGGGCAGAGTGAGAGGGAGACACAGAATTGGAAGCAGGCTCCAGGTTCTGAGCCATCAGCCCAGAGCCCGACGCGGGGCTCGAACTCACGGACCGCGAGATCGTGACCTGAGCTGAAGTCGGACGCTTAACCGACTGAGCCACCCAGGCGCCCCTTGAGTCCTCTTTCCTAGACTACTGTGATAGCACCTTAACTAGTTTACTGCGCCTCACCTTTCCCGTATCTATTTTTCAAATTTCAGAAGTTCTAGTACACATCTGAATACGTTGCCCTCTTGCTCAGAACTAACGATATCTTTTGAGGGCACAGGATGCGGTGCACGGTCATTACCAGAGAATTGATGGTGATCAGTGATCTGGCTTCATCCTGCTTTCCTGGCTGGATTGCCCACCATGGTCTTTCATATTCTTTATGCTTCAGCCAGACTGGACTACTGCTTTTCCTGAATATGCCCAGAGTGTCCCACTACCTCTCTCAGTCTAAGTCCTATCTTGTCTATTGCACAAATATATCATGCTTACTACAGACCAAGCATTGCCCTCGGCACTAAGAATAAAAAGGTATGACATCATCCAGAAACGACTAAGTCAGAGCACAGTGGGAAGTGGCAGAGGATGAGTTTGGATAGGAAACTGGTTTCGAGAGAAGTTTTTTAAATGTTAAGCTAAGGAGTTTGAATTTTATCTTGAGGGGATGAAAGTCATTGAGGAATGGGGGAGTAACATCAGATTGGAATTTTAGAAAATTCACTTTGGCCAGAGAATAGAAAATGGATTGGAGAAGAATGAGACCTGAGGTAAGGAGAAAAGTTAGAAGGCTAGTTTAATAGTCCAGTCAAGAGATACTATGCATTTGAATTAAGGATGCATTTGAACTCGGTTGGAAACTTAGGGATGGATTTTGAGAGATGTTTAAAGGTAGAATTGACAGGACCCAGTCACTCCCTCAGTGAGTAGGGCAAGTGGTAAGAGAGCAGGAAGAGTCCAGTCCCTAAGTTCTGGTTTGTGTGCTTTTTGTCAGAACAGACAATGGAGGAGAAGAAGCCGTTGTGATGGAGATAGTGGCCTAAAGAGATGAGTTTTAGACACGTTGATTTAAAAGTCCTTTTGGCTTATCCAGGTGGACTTGTCAAGCTGGCAGTTGTCATTGTTATCTGCCACCGCAAATTTGGAACTTCCAGGGGTGGGTAAAGCCTTAAGAATAAATGAAGCCTTGGAGGCGCCTGGGTGGCTCAGTCGGTTGAGTCGGTTGAGCGTCTGACTTCAGCTTAGGTCATGATCACGTGGTTTGTGAGTTCAAGACCGACATTAGGCTCTGTGCTGACAGCTCAGAGCCTGGAACCTGCTTCAGATTTTGTGTCTCCCTCACTCTGCCCTCCCCTGCTCGTGCTCTCTCTCTCTCTCTCTCTCTCTCTCTCAAAGAATGAATAAACATCTCTCTCTCAAAGAATAAATAAACGTTAAAAAAAAAAAAAAGAATAGATGAAGTCTTTATCCATACAAAGACTTATACAAGGATTCTGTTCATGAGAGTTCTCTTCAGCAAAAAAAGAGGAAACAATCCAAATGTCCATTAACAGGTGAAAGAATAAACAAATTGTGAAATAGCCATACATTGGAATACTACTGGGTAATAAAAAGGAATGAATTATTGATACACATGACAATATGATTGAATCTCAAAATAGTTCAGCTGAATGAAAGAAACCAGATCAAAAAAAGAGTATATACTGTGTAATTCTATTATATAAAATTCTAGAAATTGCAAACTTACCTACAACGACAAGGAGCAAGTGAGTGGTGGTTTTAGGGGGAGGCTTTTATGTTCATTTGTTGATTGTGCTGATAATTTCACGGATATATACATACATTAAAATTTAGCAGATTTACAACTCAGATATGTGCAATTTGTTGAATGTCAGTTGTACATCAGTGAAGGAGTTAAAAGTAGATAAAGCCACCTACTGAAAATTAGAGGTAAGACTGAAGTAGGGCTGTCCTTAGACCTGGTTGGGGAGGGGGAGGAGTGGGCAATAGTGTGTAGGAGAAGAGCAGGGGAAGGAGTGGTTCAAGGGGATGAAGAAGGAAGAAGTTGGAGGGGAGCCTGGGGGGCTCAGTCGGTTAAGTGTCAGACTTTTGGCTTCGGCTCAGGTCATGATCTCACAGTTCATGGGATCGAACCCCACATCACGCTCTGTGCTGACAATGTGAAGCCTGCTTGTCCCCTTCTCTCTGCCCATCCCCTCCTCACTCTCTATCCCTCTCTCTCTCTCTCTCTCTCAAAATAAACACTTTAAAACAAAACAAAAAAAACCCCTATGTTTAAAAAAATCAAAGAAAGAAGGAGTTGGAGTAGAGACTCCTCAGTCCTGGGCCTTGTGGTTTTGTTTTTCTCTTCTGGACCTGAGGCTTCTGCCAAAATTATTTCTCTGTTGGATCCTTGGTCAGGCCAAGAGACATCAGATCTTGATCCCCCTCTTCGTATTTATTGTACGTCTTGTACCTGGCATTATTCATTCCAGGTGTCGGTTGAGATAGGAAGTATAACCCAGAGCCTGGAACAAACTGGGTCCCAGTGATCAATACAGGGTCTACTCAATGAATGTAGATACAGCAAGCTGAAGAAAGGAGGTCCAGACTTCTAAATTAAATGTTTCACGGGGCTCCTGGCTGGCTCAGTGAGTATTATGCTACCTTGATCTCAGGGTTGTGAGTTCAAGCCCCATGTAGGTTGTAGAGATTACTTAAAAACAAAACCTTAAATCTAAAATCTTAAATTAATTAATTAAATGTTTCACTGTAAAGCTGCTTAGAGTGAAGGTCTTCCAGAAGCCATCCACACAGTTTTCCACTTATCCGGGAAATACTTCTTTTCTAAATGCACAAAATCGTGTTGGTATGTTTTGTTGGTGTTTATATTGATTAACTGATATCTGCAACTTTGTATATATCATTATTTAATGCTGAAACTCTGCTCTGAACTTTATAACTAGGGCATAGGAAGTAAACTATGAGAATTTGAGGGGGAAATATAAAAAGAAGGAAGGAGTCAGGTAAAAAGTATGAGACCCTAGTGTCTGAGAAGCCGAGAAAGTAAGGAGCTGCAAGAAGAGTCGTTAAGTGCGTCAGGCTACGGATAAGTGAGGTAAGGTGCTTGAAAATGTTAGATTTGACAGCTAAGGGGTCACTTCCGTCTGAGCGGTTTCAGTGTGGATAGATGACGGAAGAACATGGAAAGACAATAGCAAGGTAGCAAGGACAGATGACTTCTGCCGCCCTGCCCCCCCCCCCCCCCGCCACTCTCCAGATTACTATGGTTTGTTTTTTTTTTTTTTCCAGAAGCTTGGAAATGAAAAGAGATACTGCTGTGGCAAGAAAGGGATTCAAGCTTGGGGAGGCTTTTTATTTGAAGGTGATGGAAACTTGTATATGTTAGGAGTCTTTGGGGCAGGAGCTGGTAGAGAGTGCTGGTGAAGATACTGAACAATGAGGAGATGAGTAGCCCAGGAACACAAGTAATGGGATTTGTCTTGAACTGTTTGCCAGGTACTATTTTAAGTACTCACATGTGTTTTCTAATTCTCATTGGATACTATTATTGCTTCCATTTTACAAGAGAGAAAACTGAGGTTTAGAAAGAGTAATTTGGTTAGAGAGTCTGCAGTTTTAAATACTATGCTATGCTACCTCTAGCAGGGCATCTTTAATGGCATCTTTTTTTCCTGAGATGGGAGGGAAAGAGACAAATAAGGGTTTGTAGGTTGGGCAGCAGGGAGTTCACGTTAGGTATCCTCTATTTTCTTAACGAAATGAATAGCAAGATTCTTTACATAGAGCGAGGAAAGAGAAATGAGTAAGGAGTTTAAGAAGCATGGTGAAGTTTTGAAATTGCCGTTTTGGAGCGTGGAGAAGGAGCCAACCAGTGAATCAGAAAGAACTTGCTGAGCAGTGCAGAGTGTGAAGACCATAAATTTGGAGGCACATTCATTGGTCTGGTGGTTGTGAGATTTCCTCCAGCAGCACTCATCGGTTCAGGTGAATGGACACAGAAGGAGAGTTGATTGCAGGTGGCTGCAGTAGAGACTAAGAGGATAGCAATATTTCAGGTGATAGAAAGTAAAGCTGTAAGATGGGTTATGGGGGTATAGATGAAGGCTCCGTGGATTAGAAATCTTTGATGAGTTGGAGGAGGAGGGTAGCGAGAGCAGACAGGGGATTATGATTGGAGATCATCATAATAATTTAGGGTTTTAAGATTCCAGAAATGAAAGAAATAAGACAATTGGGAGCTCTGGAGTTAGTGTATTGAATGATGGATTGGTGTATTACATATATGGGTGATGACGAGGTCCACAAGGATTATGGCACATGTCATAGTGGAAAGGAAGACTGTAATCCAGCAATGGCAGTGAGATCCAGAAATCACAGCAGTGAGGATGCTTCATCCAAATAATAAAAGTGGCAACTACTCCCTGTTCCCCATAATGTATTTTGTATCACAGCTTTGGGTAGAATAGGAAAAAATGTTGCACTTCATTTTAGAGTGTTTTTGTCTTGTGATTAAGTTGTTTTTTTTTTTTTTTTTTAACCCAATGTTTTATTATGGGAAGTTTCAAATATGCAAAAAAGTTGAAAGAATTATTCATTAAAACACCTGTGTACCCATCACCTAGATTCTGTAATTTACATTTACTATGTTTGTTTTATCGCATGCCTATCCATCCCTGCCTCCCTCCATCCACCAATCCATCTTATGTTTTGATGCATTTCAAAGTAAGTGGCAGACATCAGTACATTTTACCTCCAAACATTGCAACATGCATGTCATTAAGTAGAGTTCAGTATTTGTTTACAGTTCTTTTTGGTTTTTAGGTAAACACCTAAAATTAAGTAAAATTTATGTACAGTGGAATACACAAATGTTAATTGTACCATTTAATGAGTTTTGACAAATACAACTCAAACCTCTATCAAGATAACGAACATTACCATCACTCCTGAAATTTACCTCCTGTGCCTTCTCAGTCAATCCCTGTAACCATTGTTCTGATCTTTTATCATCCTACCATAGATTATTAATCTTACCTATTCTAGAACATCATATTAATAGAGTCATATAGTATATAATTTTTGTAAGGCTTTGAGGTTGTGTTTCTTAGGAATTCAGTTCTTTTTTCCATCGTAGGACTATGTCAGAGTTTGTTTATCAAGTGGCTGGATACCTAGGAGGTTTCCAGTTTGGGGCTATTATACATAAAGCTTCCATGAATGTTCTTATTATACAAGTCTTTTTGTAGGCCTGTGTTTTCATTTCTCTTGTGTAAATATTAAGAGAAGTGGCTCATAGAGTGTTTAGTCTTATAAGAAACTGCCAGACCTTTTCTCAAATTGGTTGTACCTTTAATATTCCCGCAACAATGTATGAGAGTTCCAGTTGTTCCACATCTTTGCCAGTATTTGTTGTTATTAGTCTTTAATTCTAGTCACTGTGGTGGGTTTGTAGTGGTATCTCACTGTGGTTTCAATTTGCATTATCCCGGTGATTAATGATACTGAACACTTTCTCATGTTCTTATTGGCCATTTTGTATCTTTCTTTGGGCAGTGTCTGCATAAATCTGTTGCCCATTTTAAATTTTGCGTTCTTTTTAGTATTGCATTGTAAGAGTTCTTTATATATCATGGGTAACTGTTCTTTATCAGAAAAATGTTTTATGAATATTTTCTTCCAGCCCGTGGCTTGTCTATTCATTCTCCTAATGGTGTTTTTTGATGAACAGAGTTTTTAATATTGATGGAGTCAAATTTATTAGTTTGTTTTTTTTTAAGGTTATTGCTCTCTGTATTTGAGAACCTCTTGCCTGCCACCAAGCCATGAAGATACTGTCCTAATGCTGTGTTCTAAAAACTTTATAGAAAAGTTTTTACATAATCTGTGGTCCATTTCAGATTAATTATTGTGTATAATATAAAGTGGGAATTGAGACTCATTTTTTAGGCTGATATCTAGTTATTTCAGAACTATATGTTGAAATACAGGTGTCTGGGTGGCTCAGACGGTTGAGTGTCCAATTTTGGCTCAGGTCATGATCTCGTGATTCATGAATTCAATACCTGCATCAGGCTCTGTGCTGACAGCTTGGAGCCTGGAGCCTGCTTCAGATTCTGTGCCTCCCACTCTCTCTCTGCTCTTCCCCACTCGTGCTTTGTCTCTCCCTCAAAAATAAACATAAAAAAAATGATATGTTGAGATTTCTCTTTCCCTGTTGACTGTGATGTTTTTATGAAAATTAAATGAATAAGTATTGTATATATTTATGTAAATATATATACAAACATCTCCATTCTATCCCACTGATCTGTTTATCTTTACACCAGTACCACACTATTGGTTACTGTAGATTTATACTGAGTCTTGAAGTTAGGTAGTATAAGTCCTCCAATTTTTGGTTTTCTTTTAAAATCTTGTTTTAGCATTTCTAGGTTTGGATTTCACTATAAATTTTGAACCAGCTGTCAATTTCTACCAAAAAATCTTGCTGAGATTTTGATTGTGATTGCATTGAATCTATAGATCACTAGGGAGAATTTGTATCTTAACAATATTAAATCTTTGGACCCGTGAACATGGTGTATCTCTCCATTTATTTAGACTTATTAATTTCTGTCAGCAACACTTTGTAGTTTTCAGTGTAAAAGCCTTACATGTCTGGTTGAGTTTAACCCTAAATTGTTTTTTAATTTTATTGTAAATTGTTTTAGAATTTTATTTTCTAATTGTCACAAATATGCAAACATAAAGCTGCTTTTTGTATATTGAACTTGTATCCTTTGATTTTGCTGGTAGTTGCAGATTCCACAGAATTTTCTACATTATTATGTCATGTGCTACTACAGATAATCCGATATTTGTTTTTCTTGCCTTATTTTACTGACTAGGTGCTCCATTAAATGTTAAATGAAAGTAGTGAGAGTGGTCATCTGTTTCTGTGGCTGAGTTTTACAGCAGAGGAAATGGGTCCTTAGGCAGACTGCTCAAGATCTTATAACTAATAAGGAATAGAATCAGGATTTGAACCTGAATCTGTCTGGCTTCAAAGACCACTCTTTGTACTGTACTGTATTGCTTCCTTTGAGTAGGCAGTATAATATAGTACAGTAGTGTTTTCATTATCTTGCACCTTAGATTTTAGGGAAGAAGTACCTTAGGATAGAGGAGGTTGACTGAAGCTTCGAAACCTTTTGCTTTAAGCTGAGAAGCTCGGCCCTTTTACATATTAGGGCTCTGCATAGGATTACATTTGAAAAAATGGTTCTGCTGCATAAAAAAGTAAGACTTTTAAAGGCACTAGTTAATGGAAAACCAGTATAGACCATAGAGGAATGGGCTGAGAAATGTCTTGGTGGCATTAGGTAGCTTGGAGACTGTCCTGTGTGCTTCTGTTCGGGAGTGACAGGAGTGATGTTTTAAGTAGCAGTGGGAGTTAACCAGGTGAGGATGAGGAGGAAGAGTGTTCAAAGATTTATGGTGGCTTGGAGTTCATGAGGAGCTGAGCATTTTAGAAATTCTGAGTAGCTGGGAGTCTGAAGCGTGGGGCCAGATCTTGTGAGCAGTGGGGAAGGCCAGTTAGGGTGGGATAATGGTGGTTTTGACTAGGGCAATAGCTGTGGGCATACAGAAAAGTGGATAGATTTTTAGATGTAAAAGTAGATTGATGATTGAATGACAGAGTAGTAAGAGAGGAGTCAAAACTGATTCCTATGTTTCTGGCTTAAGGGTCTAAGTGGTAGTGGGATGAAAGAGGAAATACTGGGGGAGGAGCACGTTAGGAGGAGAACTAAGAAGCCTCCAGTTCTCTGGGAATGAGAGGATGTGAGAGAATTATGATGGGAGGGATTTACACTTTGGGGGAGGGGAGGAGCCAAGTATGGCAAGCATGGAAAGTGTCTTTGTTGGACTGCTCTCAGGAATGAAGGCTCTGACAATGTCTTTCAAAGTACATTTCAAATACCATTTTCTCCACAAAGGCTTTGTACTACAACCCCATCCCCTAAGTAGAATGTATCTCTTAATTTACTTAGTGCTTTATATGTCAGTTTTAGTACTTAATGATAGTCTGTCCTTCAAAGTTTGATCTGTGGCTTCTCTTTCTCTATACTGGGAGTTCCTTGAAGGTAAGAATAGGGTCCTACTCACCTTTATATTCCCTATAATGCTTAGCATATTTCTCACATATAGCAAGCAGGTGCTCAGGACCTTTTGTTGAATTGCATGTGGTTCTGAGCCTGTCCCCTCAAGAATATACTACTAATGAGCTTGTTGGGTGTTAGCTGAGATCTTCAACTTCAAAAGGCATTGGAATTGCCATGTTCAGTGTATTCCATTTTAGCACATAGGTAAGCAAATACTATATTTTAGAAATAACTCATTTTAAATGGCTAGATTTTTTTTTAGGTTTATTTTTGAGAGTGAGGGTGAGAGAGAGAGCACGTGTGCACGAGCAGGGGAGGGGCAGAGAGAGAGGAGACAGAGAAGCCTAAGCAGGCTCCACACGCTGACAACACAGAGCCCCTTGTGGGGCCCAAACTCACAAACCATGAGATCATGACCTGAACAAAATCAAGAGTCAGGCACTCAACCGACTGAGCCACCCAGGTACCCCTTAAATGGCTAGTTTTTTAAAAAGTGTGCAATGCAAGGGAGAAGCAGATGCCAAGGTGGGGTTGGGTATACAAGAAATGTATTAGCAGTGCTTGTGAGAGAAAATGGGGAAGGAGTCAAGGAGAGTCTTGAGACTGTAATGCAAGTCTGACTCCCAAGTGAAGGAGAGAGGTAAGGGAGGAAGGAACTTGGGGTGAAAGTGTCTTACACTGCAGTGCAGTTCTAAGGAAAGTTCACCCAGGTCTCAGGAAGTTCTTGAGTGAAAGTTGCGGGTCACAGGAATTCCTCATCCCCCAGGAAGAGGCCTGGCTTAGTATGCGTGCCGTGCTCGGTCCTTGACGGGGCGGGGGGGCGGGGGGGGGGGAGGGCAGCCTGGGAGAAGCAGAGCCTCTGCACAAACACAGTGATGGATTTCATAGTGCAGCAGCTGGAGTCTGAGGTCTGAGAGACTCATTCTCAGAGCCAGCCAGGGTCACCTCTGAGGCTATCGATGGCCTGATTCAGGATAATACGGTTACAGACTTCCTCCACTGAAAGTGGATAATTTGTTCCTCCCAAATCCCTTATGCTTTCAAAAAAGATATCTTAGGTTGAGTTCTGAAAGTCACAAGTTCATTATTGCTGATATTAACAGTGCACAGTTTGCTTTAGTAGTTACCAAATAAAGTTTGCCTTTCATATTCAAGTTTATTTCATAATTAACCCTTTGACGTACAAAACCCACAAACAAAGCAGTAAAGGCAAAAGAAAACAATGCAAATGATACCCATGTTATTACTACGTGAGCTAGTGAACTCAGAGCACTTCGGCACTACCTTGAGTAGTCCAGCTCTCTGGCCATGAAGGTGACTACTTGTTGATTTTTCTTTCCAGGCTGGGCTATCTTGGAGGCAGACAAACACAAATCAGTAAAGAAATTCCTCATGAAGTCTGGTAACTTAATTTCTGGTACCATAAATTCTGGGAACTTCCCACTGGAGTTGAGGATAGGAGTATACATAGGTGAAAAGTAATTTGAAGTTTTGGTTTTATGGACTCTAAATTACTTAGATATTATTTTTAAAATAGATACTTTAAAACTGTAATGGGTACCTGGGTGGCTCAGTCGGTTAAGCGTCTGACTCTTGATTTTGGCTCAGGTCGTGATCTCACAGTTTGTGAGATCGAGCCTTGCTTTGTGCTTTGAGCTGATGGCGCGGAGCCTGCTTGGAATTTTCCCCTCTCTCCCTCTCTCTGCCCCTACTCTGCATGCTTGCTCTCTCTGAAAATAAATAAACTAAAAAAAAGTGTAACAGGAATATGATTTCAAAAAAGTTTCTTTAATGTTGCTTTCATGCTGCTGATTTTGACTGGTTTGGTTTTATTTGCTAAATTTATTGAGCTCTTATTGTATGGTAAGCATTATGGATATGCAAGTAAAAATAAAACAATTGTTTTTATGAAACTTGTATCTGGTGATAAAACAAAAAGTCTATAGTCTGCCCATATATGTTAAAGTATCCCCTTTTCAAATGGGATTAATCTTATTATATAGAAAGAAGTTTGTTTCAGGGTTCAGAATAAATCAATAACAAATAGGTCTTGAGATTAAAAGAAAAGTTGAATTTTTCATTAACCAGAGACTTTTTGTAATAAGCTAATAATTCCAGTTATTTTATAATGCCTGAAATGAACTTTTCTATATAGACAAGACTAATTTTCTATAATCTAAGCCACTTGCAAGTAAATTGATTTCTATATATGGCCAAATAATTTATAATGGAATGCACTTGGGGCACCTGGGTGACTCAGTTGGTTAAGCATCTGACTTCAGGTCATGATCTTGCAGTTTGTGGGTTTGAGCCCCATGTCTGGCCCTGTGCTGACAGCTCAGGGCCTGGAGCCTGCTTTGGATTCTGTCTCCCTCTCTCTCTGGCCTCCCCTGCTCATGCTCTCTCAAAAATGAAAAAAATGTTAAAAAAAATTATAATGGAATGTACTTACTGGTAATTACACTTACACCCGTTTTGTTTAAGGATTTCGGTAGGATTCTGATTTCTGTACATATATTTAATAACTTTTTTCTCTTAATTTTATATATAACATCAAATTAGTCATTTTAACTGTTTTTAAGTGTATAATTCAGTGCCAATAAATATATTCAGAGTATTGTGCAACCATTACCACTATATTTCCAAAAATTTTTCATCACCTCAAACAGAAACTCTGTGCAAATTAAGCAATAATTCTCCACTTCCCCCTCTTTTAGCCCCTGGTAACCTCTAATCTACTTTTTGTTTCTGTGAATTTGCCTATTCTAGATATTTCATGTAAGTGGAATCATACAATATTTGTCCTTTTGTGTCTGACTTATTTCACTTAGTATAATGTCTTCAAGGTTCATTTATATTGTAGCATGCGTCAGAATTTCATTTTTTCTTAAGGCTGAATAATATTCCATTGTATGTATATACCACAGCTTGTTTATCCATTCGTCTGTTGATGGACACTTGGGTTGCTTCTGCCTTTTTGATATTGTGAACAATGCTCCAGTGAACTTTAGTATACAGGTATCTGAGTCCATGTTCTCAGTTTTTTGGGTACATACCTAGACATGGAATTGCTGGGTTGTTTGGCAATGCTACGTTTATCTTTTCGAGGAACTGCCGTACTGTTTTCCACAGCAGCCATTGTATATTTCCACTAGTAATACACAAAGGTTCTGATTTCTCCACATCCTCACCAATATTCATTTTTTGTTAAAAATTGCCATCCTAACTTGTTGGGATGAGCACTGGGTGTTGTATGTAAGTGATGAATCACTGGCTTCTACTCCTGAAACCAATACTACATTGTATATTAACTAATTTGAATTTAAATAAATTTAAAATAACGATTGCCATCCTAGTTGGTGTGACATGATATCTCATTGTGCTTTTGGTTTGTATTTCCCTAGTGACTAATGATACTGAGCATTTTCTCATGCACTTGTTGGCCATTTCTATATCTTTATAGAAAATGCCTATTCAAGTCTATTGCCCATTTTTAAAATTAGGTTGTTTGTATTTTTGTTAAGTTTTTGTAAATAATTATATATGTTCTTGGTATTAGACTCATTCAAACCCAACCAAACGTGTCTTAGTTTCTTGATAATGTCCTTTGCACAAAAATTAATTTTGATAAAGTTCAGTTTATCTCTTTTTTCTTTCATTGTTCCTGTTTTAATGTCATATCTAAGAATCCTTTGCCAAATCCAATATCATGAAAATTTACCCCTAAGTTTTATTCTAGGGATTTTATGGTTTTAGCACTTATATTTAGGTCACTGATCTAAATTTTCTATGTGGTGTAAGTTAGGTGTCATTTACACTTAGCATAATGCCCCTGAGGTCCATCCATGTTGTAGCAGATGGCAAGATTTCACTCTTTTTTTTTAATGGCTAAATAGTATTCCATTGAATATATCATAATTTCTTTATCCATCCATATGTGGACACTTAGTTTGTTTCCATATCTTGGCTAATATAAATAAAGCTGCAGTGAACATGGTGGTACATACAACTTTTTGAGCTAGTGTTTTTGTTTTGTTTTCTTTGGATAAATACCCAGAAGTGGAATTGTTGGATCATTTGGTAGTTCTATTTTTAATTTTTGAGGAACTTCCATACTGTTTTCCATAGTGGCCACACCAATGTACATTCTCACCAACAGTGCTTAAGAGTTCCCTTTTCTCCACATCCTTGCAAACATTTGTTTCTTATCTTTTTATTTTTTTGATTTTTAATTTTAATTTTTAAAGATTTTATTTTTAAGTAATCTCTACAATGTGGGGCTTGAACTTACAACCCTGAAATCAAGAGTCACATGGTCTACTGACTGAGCCAGCCAGGCGCCCCTCTTGTCTTTTTAATAGTAGCCATTCTGACAGGTGTGAAATGATACCACATTTTGATTTGAGTTGCACTTTCATAATAATTAATGTTGTTGAGCATCTTTTCACGTACCCATTGGCTATTGGTGTGTCTTCTTTGGAAAAGTGTCTATTTAGGTCTTCTGCCCTTAAAACTTTTTTTTGGTGGGGGAGGCTGTTGAGTTGTATGGGTTCTTTATATATTTTGGATATTAGGCCCTTACTAGCTATATGATTTGCAAATATTTTCTTCCATTTAGATGGTTGCTTTTTCATTTTGCTGTGCAGAAGCTTTTTTAGTATGATGTTGTCCCACTTACTTTTGCTTTTGGTGTCAGATTCAGAAAAACATTGCCAAGACCTATGTTAAGGAGCTTACCACCTATGCTTTCTTCCAGGAGTTTTATGCTTCAGGTCTAATGTTCAAGTCTTTAATCCATTTTGAGTTAATTTTTGTGGTCAAGTTTCATTCTTTTGCATGTAGCTGTCCAGTTTTCCCAGTGCTCGTTATTGAGAAGACTTTCCCCATGGCACATTCTTGACTCCTTTGTTGTAAATTAATTGATCAAATATGCATGGGTTTATTTCTGGGCTCTCTAGTCTGTTCCATTGATCTACATGTTCATTTTTATGCCAATGCCATACTGTTTTAAATCTTTTCAGAGAACCAGCTCTTAGTTTCATTGATCTTCTCTGTTGTATTTTTAGTCTCTATTGCACTTATTTCTGCTCTAATCTTTGTTATTCCCTTCCTTCTACTAACTTTGGGCTTCATTTGTTCTTTTTTTCTAGTTCCTTGAGGCATAAAGTTAGGTTGTTTATTTGAGGCTTTTCTTCTTTCTTGAGGGAGGCATATTGCTATGAATGGCTGTCTCAAAACTGCTTTTGCTGCATCCCACAACATTTTTGTTATAGTTTTATTTTCGATTGTGTCAAGATATTTTTGAGTTTCTCTTTTGATTTCTTCTTTGACACATTGGTAGTTCAGTAGCATGGTGTTTGATTTCTACATATTTGTGAATTTTCCAGTTTTCGTCATGGAATTAACTTCCAGTTTCAGATCATTGTGGTTGGAAAAGATGCTTGATATGATATCAGTCCTCTAATATTTATTATCACTTTTTTTGTAACCTAACATGTAATCTATCCTGGAAAATGTTCCATGTACACTTGAGAAGAATGTATATTCTGTTGCTTTTGGATGGAATGTTCTGTATGTATCTGTTAGGCCTATTGGTTTAATAGGTCATTCAAGGCTGATGTTCTCTTAAATACTTTCTGTCTGGATGATCTACCCATTGATGTAATTAGGGTATTAAAACCCCCTACTATTGTTGTATTGCTCTCTGTTTCTTTCTTTAGGTCTGTTAATTATTTGTCTTATGCATTTCTGTGCTCCTATGTTGAGTGCATAAATATTTACAAATGTTACATCCTCTTGTTGGATTGACCCCTTTATCATTATGTAACATCCATTTTTGTCTTTTTTTATAATTTTTTAAATGTTTATTTTTGAGAGAGAGAGAGAGAGAGGGAGAAACAGAGCATGAGTGAGGGAGGGGCAGAGAGAGACAGAGACACAAAATCCGAAGCATGCTCCAGGCTCGAGCTGTCAGCACAGAACCTGATGTGGGGCTTGAACTCATGAACCGCAAGATCATGCATGACCTGAGCCGAAAGTCAGTCACTTAACCAACTGAGCCGCCCAGGTAACCCCCATTTTTGTCTCTTATTACAGATTTTCTTTTATGATACATAAGTATGTGCAATATATATATGTATAATTTTTTTTTCTTGTTGGCTTTAATTTTTTTCTTTTTTTTTTTAAATTTTGGTATACCCTCTTTTGCATCCTTGTTTTCCCCTCCCCCCTTTCAACGTATTTTAGAGAGCATAGCATTTAAGACCACCCTCATTCTTTTCTGTGGCTGCATGCTATTGTTTGGTTGTACTATAATTTAACTAATGTATTGAGAAACAGGTCATTTCCTATCTTTTTGTATTGTAAACACTGTTGTAGTGAAACTTGTATGTATGTTATATCATCTGTATGTGAAATCTTCATGTCTCTTGCCCATTTCTGATTGGATTGTTTGCCCTCTTACTGTTGAGTTTTGAATGTTGGGTTGTTTTTTGTGTTTTTTTGTGGGGTGTTTTTTTTTTTTTTTTTTTTTTTTTGTATATTTTAGATACCAGCTCTTTGTTGGGAATGTGGTTTGTAAATGCTTTGTCCCACTCCTTAGCTTGTCTTTTCAATCCATTTAACAGGGGCTTTTCAGAGCTAAAATTTTTAATTTTGCCTATTATTGGATCCTGAAAATTTTCTCCTATATTTTTTCCTAAAAGTTTTTTTTTTTTTGGTTTTACATTTTACATTTAAGTCTTTGATATATTTGAGTTATATTTGTGTAAGTTGTGAGATTTAAGTTGAAGTTCTTTTTTTTCTTTTTTTTTTCTTCCTATGGATGTTCAGTTGCTTCAACACCATTTGATGGAAAGGCAATCTCTCCTTCATTGAATTTTTTTGTACTTTCTTCACAAATTATTTGGGCAAATTTTTGTGGGCCTATTTCTAGGTTCTCTATTCTGTTGCATGGTTCTCTCTCTGCCAATACTACACAATTTTTATTGCCATAGCTATATAATAAGTCTTAAAATTGGATAGAATGTCTTTTCCCATTTTATTCTTTACCAAAATTATTTTAGCTATTCTAGTTCTTTTTCATATAAAGTTTAGAATAATCTTGTCAATATCTATAAAAAATCTTGCTGGGATATTGGTAGGAGTTGTGTTAAACCTATGTATTAATTTAAGGGGGTGGGAGGATTGATTTTCTTACTGTGTTGAGTCTCCCATTCCATGAACATAGAATGTCTCTCCATTTATTTAGAGCTTTGGTTTCTTTAATCAACAACAACAACATTGTGTTGTTTTCAGCATACACATCCTGTACTTGTTTTCTTAGATTTGCACTGAAGTATTTTGGTTGTAGGGGTTATTTTTAATTTAATTTACGTTTAGTATGCATGTGTTCATTGCCACTATATCAAAATACAATTGGTTTTTGTAGGTTTATCTTGTATCCTGTGTCCTTAGTGAACTCACTTATTTGTTCTAAGAGTTCCCTCTTTTTTGTTATTTTTGGGGTTTTGCAGGATTTCTTTTGTAGATTCTTTGGAATTTTCTACCAGGTAATTATGTTATTGACAAATAGGGACATTTATATTTTTTCCTTTTCAAATTTATATGTGTTTTATTTCCTTTTCTTATCTTATTGCACTAGAAAGAACTTCCAGCATTATGTTCAATATGTTGACAGTGGATATTCTTGCCTCCTCACCACCCAATTTTGGGGGAAAAACATTCAGTCTTTCACTGTCAAGCGTATGTTAACTTTAGGTTTATTGTAGATGCTGTTTATCAAGTTGAGGTAGCTCCCTTCTGCTCCTATTTTTCTGAGAGTTTTTTCTTTTTCCATGAATGGGTGTTGTGTTTTGTCAAATGCTTTGTCTACTTCAGTTGACATGATCATGTGGACTTTTTTCTTTAGCTCTTTAATGTGGTGGATTACATTGATTAGCTTTACAATATTGATGCAGACCTGCATCCCTGTAATAAACTCTGCTTGGTCATGGTGTGTAATAATTATTTTGTGTATATATTGCTGAATTCCACTTGCTGGTATTTTAAGAATCTATAATTCTGAAGTATATTGGTCTATAGTTTTCCTTTTTGTTCTGTTTTTGTCTGGTTTTGGTATCAGGATAATACTGGCTTATAGAATGAATTTGAAAGTGTTTCCTTCAATTCTATTTTCCAGACAAGATTGTGGGGAATTGGTGTTATTTTTTTTTTTAAGTTTGCTATAAATTTCAATGAAACCATTTGGGTCTAGAGAGTTTTTAGGGTGTTTTGAAATTACAGATTCAATTTATTTAGTAGGTATAGGGCTATTCAAATTATTTCATAATGGTTAAGTTATGGGAGGGTTGTGTTGTTTGAGAAATTGGTCCATTTCTTCTAAGTTGTCAACTTATGTCTGAAGAGTTATTCATAGTTTTCTCTTATTATCCTTTTATAGTTGCATGGTCTGCAGGGCTATCCATGCTTCATTCCTGATTTGATCCTAATATTGGTAATTTGTGTTGTCTTTTTCCTTTGCTAGTCTTGCTAGATGTTTGTCAATTTTTTATTTCTTAAAAGAATAGCAGTTTCACTGATTTTTCTCTATTTTCCCCCTGTTTTCAATTTCACTGGTTTCTGGTCTTCATTGTTTCTTTCCTTCTTGGTTTGCTTTTAGTTTGCTCTTTTCTGGGGTTCTTGAGGTAAGAACTTAGATGGTTGATTTGAGGCTTTCTCTTTTTTTATAATGTGCTATTTTACCTATGCCCTACAAATTTTGATATACTGTGTTTTTATTTTCTTTCATATATATGTGTATGTACGTGTGTGTGTTGTGTGTTGTGTGTGTGTGTGTGTGTGTGTGTGTGTGTGTGTAAATTCCCTTGAGACTTACTCTTCGCCCCTTCGAGCCATAGGTTATTTATTTATTTATTTATTTTTTTTAATTTTTTTTTTTTTAACGTTTTTTATTTATTTTTGGGACAGAGAGAGACAGAGCATGAACGGGGGAGGGGCAGAGAGAGAGGGAGACACAGAATCGGAAACAGGCTCCAGGCTCCGAGCCATCAGCCCAGAGCCTGACGCGGGGCTCGAACTCACGGACCGCGAGATCGTGACCTGGCTGAAGTCGGACGCTTAACCGACTGCGCCACCCAGGCGCCCCGCCATAGGTTATTTAGATAAAAGTTTAGTTTCCAAGTGTTTGGAGATTTTTCTGATACCTTTCTATTATTAATTTCTAGTTTTATTTTATTGTGGTCAGAGAATACATTCTATATGATTTCGATACTTTTAAATTTGCTAAGTTTTGCTTTGTAGTCCTAGATATGTTCTGTCTTTTTTAAAATCTTACACACTTGAAAAGAATGTGTATTCCACTCTTGTTGTATGGAGTGTTTTATAAATGTTGATTAGTTCTTGTTGGTTGATAGTGATGTTGTGTTCTTTTAAATTCTTGGTGATTTTCTGTCTAGTTTTATTGTTCAGAGAGGGGTGTTGGATTATCCAACTATAACTTTGGATTTGTCTTTATATTCTTTCAGTTCTCTCAATTTTTGCTCTGCATATTTTGGAATTCTGCCTGGTGGATACACATTTGGGATTGCTATCGCTTCTTGGATTGACCCTTTTATAGCTATGTAATGTCCCTCTCTGTCTTTGATAAATTTCCTTGAAGTCTACTTTATCTGATATTAATGTTGTCACTCCTTTTTTTTGATTAATCCTCATGTGATATATATTTTTATGTCAGCCAACTTACTATATTTGAAGTGAGTATCATGTAGATAGCACATAGTTGGGTCATGTCTTTTAATCCTCTTTGCAACGTTTGCTTTTAATTGGTGTGTTTAGACCATTTTTATGCACTGTAATTATTGCCATATTATGGCTTGCCATAAATGGCCTGCCATTTTAGTTATTGTTTTCTCTTGTAGGTAATACATTGTATATGCACAACTTACTTCAGTGTACTGTGTCACTTGATCAGTTTGATTAAGTATAGAGGAATGTTACCTCCTTCCCTTTACTCACTTCTGTTAATGGTTGTCTTAATATTTCTTCAGCATACATTTAGAACCACATGAGACAGCATTAGAATTTTGCTTTAATCATCAAACATGATTAGCCTATTGTATTTACCTGTATATTTTTTCATGTTCTTCTTTTCTTCTTAATATTCTGAAGTTCCTTCCTTTTATTGTTTTCCTTTTTTTTAGACAACTTCCTTTAGCCATCCTTTTAGGGTAGGTTTGCCAGCAACACATTTTCTTAATTTTGCTTCAATTGTCTTAATTTCCTTTTCATTCCAGAATGTATTTTTACTAGATATAGGATTCTGGATTAATAACTTTTTTCTTGGGGCGCCTGGGTGGCTCAGTTGGTTGAGCATCTGATTTTGACTCATGATCTCACTGTTCCCGAGTTTGAGCCCCACATCGGGCTCTGTGCTGACAGCTCAGCGCCTAGAGACTGTTTCAGATTCTGTGTCTCCCTCTCTCTCTCTGCCCCTCCCCCACTCATGCTCTGTCTCTCTCAAAAATAAATACTAAAAAAATAACTTTTTCCTTTGCATCTAAAAAATATTGTGCCACATTTTTCTGACCTCCATGATTTTTGTTGAGAAATCTGTTGTTGTTCTAATTATTTTTCTAGTGTAGGTAAAGTTTTGTTTTTCTCTGGCTGCATTCATGCCAGTCTATTTACAAATTCTGCCTTGCATTTGCATATGATTTTTTTGGTGTGTGAAAATATTTTTTTCCCAACTGAAATTGTATTGTGTTGGTCTTGAAATAAAAATAACCTAGAAAATTTTAGTAAATTTATTTCATAACGAAACCACTTTTTAGATGGCAGTGTTATACTCCATTATTTATAGCAGCTAAAGCTATGTAAACCCTTGAAAAGAAAATCTCCAGTGAAGGAAAAAATTGTATTTAAATTATATATTAAAATTATCTGTTGCCCTTTCCTCATTCCCCCATTCTCAGCCAGAGTATTTCAAATTCTATTATAAAAGTAATTTTCTCACCTGACATTGGTGGAGGAGTTAAGATGGCCGACTAGTAAGGAGACCCTGGGTTTGTCTTATTCCTTGAACTCAGCTAGATCAACATCAAACCATTTTCAACATGTGGGAAATCAATCTGAGGGTTAGCAGAAAAATCTGCATAATTTGCAGGAGAGAATGTGGCTGGTGCATGATGTGGAGAGGTGAATTGTGGGAGAAAAGAGCTGTGTTGCTGCGGAGGGGAGAGAGCCATTTTCACAGAGAAGAGAAAGAGGGGGGAAGAGAGAGCAGTGCATTGGGTTTGCGCAAGAAAGCACTCCCCCTGAAAGCAGCTAGAGAGAAAGAGTGAAAAATGCACACAGGGAACTGCACAAGAAAACTATTCCCCAAAGCCATTGATTGGGGAAAAAGGAGAGGGTTTCAGTACCACCAGTTTTTTATAAATAGAGCCCAGAGTCTGAAGTTTCAGAGCTCAGTGCCTGGCGGTTATCTGGTGAGGAAGCAGGGTGACTCCCTGGGAGCAGGCATCACAGGCTGAGGATACCCCAGGTCGCACAGGGAGAAGCAGTTCCTCTGTTTGGAGTGCATTTGGTAGAGGTGATGTGGCCTCTCCACAGATAAAAGTCCCAGGGGGTGCCATTAAACCACCACGTTCACCCATATAGGAACAAATACACTGGCTGAGGGCAACAAGCCCGGAGTTGGCTCTGTGTTGCGATTTACTGTGTACTCGGAGCCACTGCCACTATGTGGTGGTGCAACCATTTCCTGGGGCAGGTGGGCCACAGTGGGGTGAGACCCTCCCCCAGAGGATCACTGCAGGCCCAAACCATGGGCATCTCTGATGTGTGGGGTTTTGAAACACAGATGCACCTGAGATAAAACTCTGAAGGGAGGCACCACCTAGGAGATGGACAGCTTAGACATGGGTTGGGGGAGGCGGAGAACTGACGGAAATGAGGGACACAGGAGGGGTGATTAATCACACATCTCTGAGAGTGCATACTTCCCACTCCAGAGACTAGAGAGTGGGTTGAAGCCATTTTCATCGCTAGCGCACCCACACTGATTGACCCCAGAGATCTAAACATCTCCGCCAAGTGGAGAATGGAGCCATTATACCAACCCCTGCCCTCCTGTGCCTTCCAGGCACATTTCCACTAGGGCCAGTCCACCTGAGAATCAGAGCAGCAGGCCCCTTCCCCAGAAGGCCAGCACAAATCACTTCCACAAGCTTAGTGTATTTAGAGTAGACTGCAAAGGTTCAGCTCAAGGGGAAACTGGATCTGGTTTCATTTGTTTTCTTTTGTTCTTTAATGTTTGTTTATTTTGAGAGAGAGAGAGTGCACATGTGAGCAGGGGAGGGGCAGAGAGAGGGAGAGAATCTCAAGCAGGCTCTGTGCTGTCAGTGTGAACCCTGATATGGGGCTCGAACTCACAAACTGAGATCATAACCTGAGCCGAAGTCAAGAGTTGGGCACTTAACCAACTGAGCCACTTAGGCGCCCCTGGGTTGTTTTTTGTTTTTGTTTTTGTTTTTTTTTTCATTTGTTTTTTCATTGTTTTTGTTTGGCTGTGTTTTGTTTATGTTGCTGTAGTTTTTCTTTTGTTTCTTGGACACACAACAATTTATTTTTATTTTATTACTTTATGATTTTTAATTTTTTTAAATTTTTCTTCTTTTTTTCCCCTCTCTTCTTGTATCTTTTCTCTTTTTTCTATCAAGCTTCTCTGAACAAGCAGATCAAAACAGACCTAGGACCTAGCTTCCTTTATTTGTTTTTTTTTTTTAATTTTTAAAATGTTATTTCATTCTATTGTTGTTGTTGTTGTTGTTGTTTGTTTCTTCCTCTAAAATGACAAGATGGAGGAATTCACCTCAAAAGAAAGAACAGGAAGAAATGATGGCAAGGGATTTAATCAATTCAAATATAAGTAAGATGTCTGAACTAGCATTTAAAAACAATGACTATAAGGATACTAGCTGAGCTTGAAAACATAGGAGACCCCAAAGAATCCCTTTCTGTGGTGTTAAAAGTACTAAAGCCTAGTCAGGCTGAAATTAAAAATGCTATAACTGAGGTGCAAACCCCAATGGAGACCACAAAAATGACAATGGAGGACACAGAGAAGCAAATTAGTGATGTAGAAGATCAAGGTCAGGGATCATGAAGGCAAACTTAGGGAACTCAGAGATTTATTGAAACTCAGTAACATTCATTTCATAGGAGTCCCCAAAGGTGAAGAGAGAGAAGAAGGGACGGGTATATGTGAGCAAATCATAGCTGAAAACTTCCCTAATCTGGGAAAGGATATCAAAATCCAGGAAGCACAGAGAACTCCCATTAAATTCAATAAAAGCTGGCCATCGCCAAGACATATAGTCAAATTCACAAAATACACAGACAAGGGAAGAATCCTGAAAGCAGGAAGGGAAAAAATAGTCCTTAACCTGCAAGGAAAGGCCGATCAGGTTCATAGCAGATCTGTCCACAGAAACTTGACAGGCCAGAAAGAAGTGGCAAGATAATTCAACACGCTGAATAGGAAAAATATGCACCTAAGAATACGCTATCCAGTAAAACTGTCGCTCAGAAAGGAGAAAGAAGGAGTTTCCCAGACAAATATTAAAAACTAAAGGAGTTTGTGACCACTAAACCAGCCCTACAGGAAACACAATGACACTAATATCATATCTTTCAGTAATCACTATGAATGTAAATGGACTAAATGCTCCAATCAAAAGACATAGGGTATCAGAATGGACTAAAAAAAAAAAAAAAAAAGGCAAGATTCTATATGTTACCTACAAGAGACTCATTTTAGACCTAAAGACCCCTGCAAATTGAAAATGAGGGAATGGAGAACCATCTATCCTGCTAATGGATGTCAAAAGAAAGCCAGACTAGCCATACTTACATCAGACAAACTAGATTTTAAACCAAAGGCTGTAACAAGAGATGAGGAAGGGCATTATATCATAATTAAAGGGACTGTCCATCAAGAAGATCTAACAATTGTAAATATTTATGCCCCCAACTTGAAAGCACCCACATATGTAAATCAATAACATAAACTCCTTGATAATAATACAGTAATAGTAGGGGACTTTAACACCCCACTTGCAAGAATGGAGAGATCAAGAAAATCAGCAAGGAAGCAGTGCTTTGAATGACACAATGGACCAGATGGATGTAACAGATATATTGAGAACATTTCATCCAAAAGCAGAATACACATTCTTTTCAAGTTGCACATGGAACATTCTCCAGAATAGATCACATACAGGGTCACAGAGCAGCCCTCAAAAGTATACAAGGATTGAGATCATACCATGCACACTTTCAGATCACAGTGCTATGAAATTTGAAGTGAACCACAAGAAAAAATTTGGAAAGCCCTCAAATACATGGAGGTTGAAGAACATCCCACTAAAGAATGAGTAGGTTAACCAGGAAACTAAAGAAGAAATTTAAAAAAATACATGGAAGCAAATGAAAATGAAAACGCAACAGTCCAAAACCTTTGGGATGCAGCAAAGGCAGTCCTAAGGTGGCAGTATATTGCAATTCAGGCCTATCTCAAGAAGCAAGAAAGTTTTCAGATATACAACCTAACCTTACATTTAAAGGAGCTAAAAAGGAACAGCAAATAAAGCCTAAAGCCAGCAGAAGAAGGGAAATAATAAAGATTAGAGCAGAAATAAAATGATATCGAAACAAAAAAAACAGTAGAACAGATCAATGAAACTAAGAGCTGGTTCTTTCAAAGAAGTAACAAAATTGATAACCCCCTAGCCAGACTTATCAAGAAGAAAAGAAAAAGAACCCAAATAGATAAAATCACAAATGAAAGAAGAGAGATCACAAGCAACACCACTTAAATACAAACAATTATGAGAGGCGTGCTTGGGTGGCTCAGTCGGTTAAGTGTCTGACTTCGGCTCAGGTCATGATCTCGCAGTCTGTGAGTTTGAGCCCTG
Source organism: Panthera uncia (assembly GCF_023721935.1). Taxonomy (NCBI): domain Eukaryota; kingdom Metazoa; phylum Chordata; class Mammalia; order Carnivora; family Felidae; genus Panthera; species Panthera uncia. The sequence continues at coordinate 9,071,450 of NW_026057579.1, forward strand.
TGTCGGATTCTGTGCTGACAGCTCAGAGCCTGGAGCCTGCTTCAGATTCTGTGTCACCCTCTCTCTCTGCTCCTCCCCCACTCACACTCTGTCTCTCAAAAATAAATAAACATTAAAAAAATAAAAATAAACAATTATAAGAGAATACTATGAAAAATTATATGCCAAAAACGGGCAATCTGGAAGAAATGGACAAATTTCTAGAAACTCACAAACTACCAAAACTGATACGGGAAGAAATAGAAAATTTGAACAGAACCCATAACCAGCAAAGAAATTGAATCAGTAATCAAAAATCTCCCAACAAACAAGAGTCCTGGGCCAGATGGTTTCCCAGGGAATTCTACCAGACATTCAAAGGAGTTAATACCTATTCTTCTCAAACTGTTCCAAAAAATAGAAAGAAAACTTCCAAACTCATTTTATGAATGAAGCCAGCATTACCTTGATTCCAAAATCAGAGAAAGACCCCACCAAAATGGAGAATTATAGGCCTATATGCCTGATAAACATGTATGTAAAAATTCTCAAATCAAATTCAACAGTACATTAAAAGAATTATTCACCATAATCAAGTGGGAATTATTCCTGGCTGCAGGGCCGATTCAGTATTCACAAATCAATCAACATGATACACCACATTAATAAAAGAAAGAATAAGAACCACATGATCCCATGAGTAAATGCAGAAAAAGCATTTGACAAAATACAGCATCCAGTCTTGATTAAAAATAAACAAAAACAAAAAACCCTCAACAAAGTCGGGATATATGGAATATACCTCAATATCATAAAGGCCATATATGAAAGACCCACAGCTAATATTGTCCTCAGTGGGGAAAAACAGACTTTCCCCTACAGTCAGGAAAAAGACAAGGATGTCCACTCTCAACATTGCTCTTTAACACAGTACTGAAAATCTTAGCCTCAGCAATCAGACAACAAAAAGAAATAAAAGGCATCCATATTGGCAAGGAAGAAGGCAAACTTTTACTATTTGCAGACAACATGGTCCTCTATATCGAAAACCCAAAAGTCTCCACCAAAAAGTTGCTAGAACCAATACAGGAATTGTGCAAAGTCACGGGATATAAAATCAAAGTGCAGAAATCTGTTGCATTTCTATACACCAATAATAAAGCAGCAGAAAGAGAAATCAAGGAATCGATCCCATTTGCAATTGCACCAAACCAAAAAGATCCCTAGGAATAAACCTAACTAAAGAGGTAAAAAGATCTATACTCTGAAAACTATAGAACACTTATGAAACAAATTGAAGAGGAGGACACAAAGAAATGGGAATGCATTCCATGTTCATGGATTGGAAGAACATTGTTAAAATCTCTTTACTACCCAAAGCAGTCTACACGTTTAATGCAATCCGTATCAAAATATCACCAGCATTTTTCACAGAGCTAGAACAAACAATCCTAAAATTTGTATGGAACCACAAAAGACCCTGAATAGCCAAAACAATCCTGAAAAAGGAAAAACTGGAGCCATCATGATTCCCAATTTCAAGCTATATTAACAAAGTTGTAGTCATCAAAACTATATGGTACTGGCACAAAAATAGACACATAGATCAGTGGAACAGAGTAGGAAACCCAGAAATGGACCCACAACTGTACGGTTCACTAATCTTCAATGAAGCAGGAAAGAATATCCAATGGAAGAAAGACAGTTTCTTCAACAAATAGTGTTGGGAAAATTGGACAGCAACATGCAGAAGACTGATACTGGGCCACTTTCTTACACCATACGCAAAAATAAATTCAAAATAGATGGAAGACCTATATGTGAGACAGGAAACCATCAAAATCCTAGAGGAGAACACAGGCAGCAACCTCTTTGACCTCAGCTGTAATAACTTCTTACTAGACACGTTGCTGAAGACAAGGGAAACAAAAGAAAATATGAACTATTGGGACTTAAAGTGCACAGTGAAGGAAACAATCAACAAAACTAAAAGAGAGCCTACATAATGGGAGAAGAGATTTGCAAATGACCTTTCTGATAAAGGGTTAATATCCAAAATCCATAAAGAACTTATCAAAGTCAATACCCAAAAAGCAATAACCCAGTTAAGAAATGGGCAGAAGACATGAATAGACACTTTTTCAAAGAAGGCATCCAGATAGCTAACAGACACATAGAACGATGCTCAACATCTTTCCTCATTAGGGAAATGTAGATCAAATACCACCTCACACCTCTCAGGATGGCTGAATTTAAAAACACAAGAAATAACAGGTGTTGGCAAGGATGTGGAGAACAGGGAACCCTCTTGCACTGTTGGTGGGAATGCAAACTGGTATAGCCACTGGAGAACAATATGGAGGTTCCTCAAAAAACTGAAAATAGAACTATCCTATGATCTAGCAATTGCATTTTTAGGTGTTTACCCAATGGATACAAAAATATAGATTCAAAGGGGTATATTCACCCCAATGTTTATAGCAGCATTATCAACAATAGCCAAAGTATGGAGAGAGCCCAAATGTCCATCGATTGATGAATGGATAAAGATGTGATACAGATATAGATACATATACAGATGTAGATTACATTGGAATATTATTCAGCCATCAAAAAGAACGAAATCTTGACATTTACAGTGATGTGGATGGAGCTAGAATGTATTATACTAAATGAAATAAGTCAGAGAAAGACAAATACCATATGATTTCACTCACATGTGAAATTTAAGAAACAAAACAGATGAACACATGGGTAGGCGGAGGGAAAGAGAAGAGAGGGAAACAAACCACAAGAGACTGTTAATGATAGAGAGCAAACTGTGTGTAGATGGAAGGAGGTGTGTATTAAGAAGGGCACTGTTGAGTACTGGATGTTGTATGTAAGTGATGAATCACTGAATTCTACTCCTGAAACCAATATTGCACTATATGTTAACTAAAATTTAAATTTAAAAAAATGGGAGAGAGAAAAACCCTTTATTTCCCTTATTAAGTAAATTTTATTTTTTTGAAAAAAAAAACTATTTTTTTTCACTTCACTGACATACTTGAAATTTGGAATCAAGTATCTTAGCACATAATATTTATACTATAAAACTACCAGGACTTGAGTGTAGTGGAATCTCCTTATGACTATATTTTAAGTTAAAATAGCATTTTACCTGAGTAGTTTAAAGCGTTGCAAGGTAGGAAAAGTATAAGTAGCTAATTTTTTTTCATATCTGTATAATAAGTCAATTTCAGGTTTTTTTGGTCTTTTATTGAGAGTTCTCTTACAGGATTCAGGTTGAACACCTTTGAAGTCGACAAAATACACAACCTAATACACTTATTGATAATTTATTAACAGTTTTGGTATATGAAATGAATTCTACCTTTTCTAATGATGAAAGTACCAAAGTATCCAGCTTCTTACAGAATTTATTTAATTGTTATGCCATTAAACAACTCCTAATTTTTTCATGTAGTCCCCACAATGGAACAAAAATATCAAGGAAGGCCCCTGGGTGGCTCAGTAGGTTAAGTGTCTGACGCTTGGTTTTGACTCAGGTCATGATACCATGGTTTGTGGGTGCAGAGCCCGCTTGGGATTCTCTCTCTCTCCCTCTCTCTCTGCCCCTTGCCTGCTCTTGCTCTCTCTCTCAAAAGAAATAAACTTAAAAAAATATACATATCAAGGAAAAGCCAAAACATTCCTTTTGTGATTTCCTTCTAAGAATATCAGTACTTAATGCTTTTTAGCAATTTAGAGTACTAAGCTGTTTCAGTCTGGATGCTTTGGTTACAGCAAAAATACAAATTTATTTCTGTATTAAAAAATAAAAATTTTGGGGGCACCTGGGTGGCTCAGTTGGTTAAGCATCCGACTTCAGCTCAGATCATGATCCCGCAGTTCAGGCTGCATCAGGCTCTGTGCTGACAGCTCAGAGCCTGGAGCCTGCCTCAGATTCTGTGTCTGTCTGTCTCTCTGCCCCTCCCCAGCTCATTCTGTGTCTCTCTCTGTCTCTCAAAAATAAATACACATTAAAAAAATTTTTTTTAAATAATAAAAATTTTGAATGGCCAACATTTAAAAGGCATTATGCTGGTAACTCTGGGAATATCCATAATGGTTTTGTAGCTATCACAAAAATTAAAACAAGAAGTTAAAACATTGAGACCTTACCTGTGACTCACTTATGGGGATCTTTTTTTTGTAATAGTAATAAGCATTCAGTATTCAAATCAATAATACAGATACATATAAGATAAAAATGAAAATCTCTTCCTCCTCTTTTCCTTCCTTCATCTCACCAGCTTCGCTCCTCAGAATCTATATGGCCTAATATTTTGGACTTCAAAATCCTTAGTTTTCCATCTCAATAAACTTCTTTTCCATTTTTAAAAATAGAGATAGCCCTTAAGAAAATGAATAAACAAGACATTAAATGAAAACTCAATATATTAAGAGATCATGAAGAAAGTTGTATATTTTTTTTCTTCTTGCAGAGGCAGTGAATAGAATTATGCTGCCTCCTTACCTTTACCTGGTGGTGTTCCACATACCTCTGGGGAAGCTCTCAGTTCTTTGCTCATAATTTGAAAACTTATGCTCTGTGTGTGCGGCTCATCATTAAAAGCAAGGAGAAATTAGTTGAGAATTTTATGAGAGAGGAATACATCTAATTTTTTAAGTGTATTTTTAAAATACCTTTATATTCCAAATATAAATGTTCCCTTGTCAGAAATTTCAACATTTGGAACAAATCTTGCTGGTTAATTTCTCAATAAATATAACTCAAACTGGCTTAGTTAGGATGAGTGCCTAGAATGCTGTCAGGATTCATATGATGTTATTTTCTATAGTATTTAATTGTTCAACAGTTGGTTTAAGTATACTACTGAAACTGTCCTTGCAGCTAATATATATGTTTTTCTTTATCTTTTCTTGTTTTTCTTCTCTGCTTCTGTTTCTCTTTCTTTTGGGTAGGAGTTTTCTTGGTGTAGAATTTATGTATTTTTTTTGAGTTTTTTTATTTTTTTAATTTATTTTTTCAATATATGAAGTTTATTGTCCAGTTGGTTTCCATACAACACCCAGTGCTCATCCCAAAAGGTGCCCTCCTCAGTACCCATCACCCACCATTCCCTCCCTCCCACCCCCCATCGGCCCTCAGTTTGTTCTCAGTTTTTAAGAGTCTCTTATGCTTTGGCTCTCTTCCACTCTAACCTCTTTTTTTTTTTTTTTTTTTTTCCCTTCCCCTCCGCCATGGGTTTCTGTTAAGTTTCTCAGGATCCACATAAGAGTGAAACCATATGGTATCTTTCTCTGTATGGCTTATTTCACTTAGCATCACACTCTCCAGTTCCATCCATGTTGCTACAAAGTATAGGCCACCCATTTAAATTATACATTTCACTGGTTTTTGATATATTCATAGAGTTGTGCAACCATCACTACAGTCAATTATCAATTATTTTCTTCACCTCAAAAAGAAATCCTGTACCCTTCAGCTGTCACCTCCTAGGCTCCCAGCCCCAGGCAACCATTAATCTACTTTCTGTCTCTATAGATTTGCCTATTCTGGACATTTCATACAACGCAGTCATATAATATGTGTGTGTGTGTGAGAGAGAGAGAGAGAGAGAGAGCGAGAGAGAGAGAGAGAGAGAGAGACTGGGTGTGTTTCACTTAGAAAGGTGTTTATAAGTTTCATCCATGTTGTAGTATGTATCAGTACTTCATTCTTTTTTATGCCAGATAATAGTCTATTGTATGGATTTACTACATTATTTATCCATTCCTCAGTAGATAGTCATTTGGGTTGTTTCTACCTTTTGGCTGTTACAGTGTTATAATGTTGCTATGAACATTTGTTTCCAAGTTTTTGTGTGGACATAATGTTTCCGTTTCTTTCGGAGTGGAATTATTGGGGTATATGGTAACTCCAGACTATTTTCCTAAGTGGCTGTACCATTTTATATTCCCATCAGCAGTGTGTGAGGTTTTGATTTCTCCTTGTCACCAACACTTTAGCTATCCTAGTGGGTGTGAAGTGATATCTCATTGTGGTTTTTGTTTGCATTTCCCTGATAAGTAATGGTGTTGAAATAGCATATTCAACATAGCATATTTTTACCTCTTCTTTGGGGAAATATCTATTCAGATTCTTTTCTCAGTTATTAATTGGGTTATTTGTACTTTTGTTGTTGAGTTGTGAGAGTTCTTTACATATTCTGGATACAGGTTCCTTATCAGATACGTGAATTGCAAAAATTTTCTCCCATTATGTGAATCACAGCATTCTTAAAAATATAATATTGTGATTGAAAAAGAATAGTCAAAGCTTACATAAACACTTAATTTTGTTTTAATACTTACTTATTTTGAGAGAGAGAGAGATTGAGCAGAGAAGGGAGAGAGAGAGAGAGAGAGAGAGAGAGAGAGAGAGAGAGAGAAAATATCCCAAGCAGGCTCCAGAGCCCGACATGGGTCTCAATCCCATGAATTGTGAGATCATGACCTGAGCCAAAATCAAGAGTCACTTAACTGACAGAGCCACCCAGGTGCCCCAAACATTTAATTTTCAATAGGTGAAAATACTTAAACTCTTCTCATCATGGGTTAATCCTGGACTTAACTTAAGCTCTTGTGCTTGTGATCAATTGTTCTCAAACTTTATTAAGCATCTGAATCACCTGGAGGGGCTGTTAAAAATTTACTCCTTGGGGGCCCACTCCTAGAGTTTCCTAGATATTAAGAAGGTCTTGGGTGGGGCCCAAGATTTTACATTTCTAAGTGGTGCTGGTACTGTTGTTTTCAGGATTTCTACCTTAATGATCCACAGGAACAATTATAAAGTATTAGAGTAATGCTGATAAACAGAGGAGTTTCTACCTGATTAAAAAAAAAAGATAAAATTTAGATTTGTACCCCACATTTGCATATATAATTTGCATGTACTTGCATATATATAGGTTCTTGTAATATTTAGCCCTTGTTAGTGGCTCAATTGGTTTCTTTTAAGATTCCTACATACATAAAGTAAACTTTTCTTCATAGGGCTATCTCTCTTCAGATCCTCACAGATTTCCTTGAACTTAAGAAAATATTTAATAATCAAAGAATTTTGGAACTTAAAGGAACTTTATAGATCATCCAATTCAATGCCCCCCATAGAGATTAATTAAATCACTTAATCCAAGAGGCCCCTGGGTGGCTCAGTTGGTTAAGCGTCCGACTTCAGCTCAGGTCATGATTTCGTGGTTTGTAGGTTTGAGCCCCGCGTGGGGCTCTGTGCTGACAGCTCAGAGCCTGGAGCCTGCTTCAGATTCTGTGTCTCCCTGTCTGCCCCTCCCCGCTGTCTTTCTCAAAATAAGTAAACATTAAAAAAAAATTATAAATCACTTAATCTAAGATCACATAGCTAATTAGTGGTAGGTATAGGTAGGTCTTAGTAAATTTATTTCTGAAATTGTTGTTAGAAGAGAAGTAAAAATTTATTTCAGCTAATATATTTTTAGTGTTTTTCAAATACAGATCTCCTTGGTAACACATTTCATTAGGTAATAAAAAGCTTAATACTTTTAAATGAGTTTTTATACTTGATACATATATTTTTATGTAAATGGTATTTTATTACTTCACTATATACCAAAAACAAGACCAGACAAACCCACATGAATTTAGCCTGGCAAATAATTAGGTTTTAAAAGGTGTATTTTATAGATATCTTTTTGTTTTTGTTTTCCCTTTTCCCCTCCAGCTTTACTGAGGTATAATTGTCAAAAACTGTATATATTTAGGGTGTAAGACATGATGTTTTGGTATACATATGCACTGTGAAATGTTTACTACAATTAAGCTAATTAACATATCCATCACTTCACATAGTTGCCAGTTTTTTGGGTTGTGAGAACACTTAAGATCTACTCTGGTAGCAAATTTTAAGTATATAAAACAGTATTATTGACTGTAGTCACCATGCTACTATCCATTAGATCTCCAGAGGGGCTCCTGGCTGACTCAGTCGGTAGAGCATGGGCCTCTTGATCTCGAGGTCATGAGTTCAAGTCCCATGTTGGGTGTAGATTATTTAAGTAAATAAAACTTAAAAAAAAAAATAATCAGCTCAGCATTATATCTCCAGAACTTATTCATCCTGTGTAAATGAAACTTTGTACCCTTTGACCAGTGTCTACCCTTGTAGACATCTTTTCTATTCTGTCCTTAAAGGTAACATAAGGAAGAAGATTGATGTTAAAGAATGTGTGCTAGTGAGATGTGGGATAGATTTCCATAAATAAACTCATGTAAAATGGAGCACATTGAGCAGATTGTTTCTAAGAAACATCTTACATTTATTAGAAAATTCAAAGGGAGTGGGTTGAGGAAAGGAAGTAACAGAAAAAGTGTAAAGCTGCCCGCCCTTCCCCTTCCTCCCCCACCTTAAAAAAAAAATCTCCCTAGCTAAGTCTGGGTACAGGGAAGGACAGTCTTGCTTTCACCTTTCTAGGTTATAGGCCAGTAGATAACTCGTTGAAATACTAAAATGTCTTTTTTTCATTTAGCCCTTCACTGTAATTGTTAAGCAACTTTTGGGAGGTTGCTTTTTTCATAAATTAGTTGATCTGCATTGTTTCTTTTAGAGGAGTTTGGGTAGCCAAGGAGGTAGCTCCACATAAACATCTAGCTTCTCAGGAACCAACTGTAAAATGCACAGAAAATTATATTAAACATTAAAAATAGATTGTGAAAACACTGCTGACTGACTTATGAAATTATTTCCCAGTTGCCCTTTGTCAGCTCATGCCTAGACTTCCCTACAGCCAATAGCTTCTTCTAACCATTGTATAATGTTGCTAAAATAATTTTTCTGCTTCACTCTTAAAACTTTAACGACTCCCCTCTGTCTTCTTTGAATAGTGACACAGCCCTATCCTATGTGGAACTGGAATAATTTTTGTCTTGGAGGCAGATATTCCCATTAAGACTTCAGGCTTGGTGTGTTTTCACCTTTTAAATTTTACCTAGAGTAGGGAACTTGGCAAAGTAAGAAATGTTCATCTGGCCCATATTGAGGAATAGGGAGTTATTTTACTATCTGAATCACAAACTTTTGAATGTAAATCTGCAGAACTTTGGTACTTTAGAGCCACAGACCGGTTGGCAGTTGGTTCTTCTTATGGCCTGGAAACCGCGGCTCATCTTAGCCCTTCCTCACTGAACCTCTCCTCTGAGCTGAGGTTTTTCTGCTTGCCTAGTCGTAGTGTGTCTTTCTTCAGGAAGCCTTTTTATGTTAACTCCACCCATCTACCAGTCCTCAAGTAGTTTCTTAAGAATTTGGAGACATTCCCGTGGGTCTGAGAGTTCTCTGTGAGATTTTAACAATTTTGTGGTTGTCTATAGAGATGCAGATAATACACATCTGGTTTCTACTAGGGGGTGAAGTTGAAACAGTAGCAGAAGCCTTTCTGAGACTTGAGTAAGCAGCAGATTTAAGCAGCGGTCTAAAATAAAGATTTAAATCAGTGTAATTAAATCAGTGTAATTCTAGGTAGTACCTTAGGGGTCTTCAAGGTAGCTAAGGGGGTGGGTGTACTGGAGGCAGAAAATACCACCCTCACTTTGACCAGAGTAGCTTCACTTTTATTCATGTTATATTTGGTATTATATACTGTGGTTCAGTGGAGATTTCTCTTGGGAGCTCCCTTCTCCCCGCTAAACGTTCTGAAGGTTCCTGGACTAACATGTTAATGGTTTAGGGTTTTAGTGAGAGAATAGAGATGATGTTTGTAGCTGACTAAATTATTTGTAAATAGATTTTCTGTAGTGAATCTGACAAGGAGTCCTTCCAAATTGTTAGTGGTGTTTGGGGAATGCTACTCCAGGACACCTTAGGTTGGTAGATGGGTAGTTCTCAAGTTTTTGATCTCAGGGTCCCCTGTACACTCTTAAAAAATTATTGAGGCTCCCAAAGAGCACTGTTTATATGGGCTATACCCATGAATTTATATTTTTGAGAATAAAACAAAAAATTTTAACTTATATTTTTATATAAAAATAATAAACTGTTAAATAACACATTTTTATTAAAATAACTATATTTTCCAAGATAAAAAATTTAGTGAGTGGCATTGTGTTACATATTTACATTTTTCCAAATCTCTTTAATGTCTTGCTTAATAGAACAAGCCTGGGTTCTTTTTTTTTTTTTTTTAATGTTTATTTATTTTTGAGACAGAGAGAGACAGAGCGTGAGCAGGGGAGGGGCAGAGAGAGAGGGAGACAGAATCCAAAGCAGGCTCCAGGCTCTGAGCTGTCAGCACAGAGCCTGACGTGGGGCTCGAACTCACAAACCGTTGAGATCATGACCTGAGCCGAAGCCGGACGCTTAACCGACTGAACCACCCAGGCGCCCAAGCCTGGGTTCTTATATCTGCTTCTACAGTCAGTCAGTTGTGATATGTCGTTTTAGTTGAGCTATATGAAGAAAATCTAGCTTCATACATATAAATAGTTGGAAAGGGAAAATATATTTAACAGCTTTTTTCAAATACTATGAGTATTTTTCTTTGACATCGGACCCCACAAGTGGTAGTTTCTTAATTGCAGTGTGGAATCTGAAACCATAGCAATGAACTTTTTGTTCCCTGAATTAAAAGTAACAGTGCGCCCTTCTCAAAAGGCTCGATAGACCTTACTTACCATTGGCTTTTCATCATTGCTGCTCCGTTGAGCTCGAAGTCAATCCTTAAGTGATCTGGCCTCCTGTCTTTCTTACCTCATCTCCAAACTCTGCTGACTCTGCTCTAGTCACGCTGAACTTCTTGCCATTTGTTCCTCTAAGCAGTCTCCTGTGTCGTGCTTTTGTGCTTGCCGTTTCCTCTGACTTCTTAGCAAACTCACTATTGTGTCAAATTATCTTTTTTTTTTTTTAATGTTTATTTTAGAGACAGAGAGACAGAGCAAGCAGGGAGGGGCAGAGAGAGAGAGACAAAGAATCTGAAACAGGCTCCAGGCTCTGAGCTGTCAGCACAGAGCCCGACGCGGGGCTCAAACCCACAAATTAAGAGATCATGACCTGAGCCGAAGTCGGACTCTCAACCGACTGAGCCACCCAAGCGACCCTCAACCGACTGAGCCACCCAAGCGACCCTCAAATGATCTTAATTAAGTAAAAACCTACCAGTAGAACGTATCTGATTTTGAATGTGAAAATAGGAATCCCGGAGTAGAATTGCTTATACCTGATTGCCATTGGCATTTTGCAGACAGAAACATTTATTTACCCTGTCCTGTGTTGGTGGAAATGAAAGTGGCACTGAGTCTGGGCGCCTGGTGGCTCTGTCGGTTATGCATCTGACTTCGATTCAGGTCATGATCTCATGGTTTGTGAGTTCGAGCCCCGCGTTGGGCTCTGTGCTGACAGCTCAGAGCCTGGAGCCTGCTTCAGATTCTGTGTCTCCCTCTCTCTCTGTGCCTCCCCAGCTCACGCTCTGTCTCTGTCTCTCAAAATTAAATAAATGTCAACATTAAAAAAAAAAGGTAGTACTGAGTCATTTGGATTGCTAATACTTTGCTGTAAAGTGCATAAATGTGCTTCTGCATTGCAAAAACACTAAAAATTGTCTTATGAGGACCTATCGCATAGGTGATCAGTTATTTCAGGAAAATATAAAGTAGAAAATCATTATTTTATGTTAGGATTTTATTTAAATCTAGGTGATTGAAACAATTAAGCTACTAGTCAGTAACATTCAACATGTTTTTCCAAAAGAATTTCATTTATTGCTTGATGTATTTAGTATTCTTCACTTTAAAGGTATAATAAACTATGCCTTTTCAGGAAGTTACATTTTCAGATGATATTTGATGTTTTAACTGAATTCACCAGATTATTCAGTGGCAGGCCAGGGATACAGGGGTTAAAAAGAAGCATCTCCTGGGGCTCCTGGGTGACTCAGTTGGTTAAGCGTCTGACTCTTGATTTCAGCTCAGGTCATGATCTCATGGTTCATGAGATTGAGCCTGGTGTCTGGCTGTGCCCTGACAGCACAAGGCCTGCTTGGGATCTTCTATCCTCTCTCTCCCCCTGCCTCTCCACCCCTCCCCCCACCTCTCAAAACAAACAAACTTAAAAAAAAAAAAAAAAGATGTATCTCCTACCCCAAAGGAGGTTACAGAATTATCATGGTGTTATATTGTATGATTAGGAGCCCCAATTAAACAAAGGCAAATTCTTACTAAGGTGTTAGGAAAGGCCTGTCTCCAGTTTAGGGAGTTAAAGATGAACATTTGGGAATTTTTTTTTTCTGTTATGTGTTAAGCAGACAGAAATATTTATATAGTTTTATGTACCCGAGATATCTGTCATGACTTGATACTTTAAAAATTCAATTTTAGGAAATAATTATTGATATATCTTAATGATTAGAAATTTTAATTAATATTACACTTAAAGCCCTATAGGCCAAGTGTCAGGATGAGAAAGAAACTCATCCACCTTCCTTATCTAATTTATTTCCAGATGTGAAAAAGACGAACCTTTCTGTTTGCCATTAGTTTAGTGTATCAGTTGGAGTTCTTGATTTCAAATAAAAGGTCTTGATCATAAAAGAAATTTGTTGGAAGGTGCTGCTCAGAGGTTCATGAAGGGAGGAGAGCACCCTTGACAGAAAAACTGGCAGGAGCCCAGGGAGCTCTGTCTGGGTCCTCAGGGTTCATGCTGCAGACTTCTAAGTGGGAAAGGCCTGCTGGATCTCTGCTGCTGCGTGTGACCGACTTCCAGTCTGTCTTTCCTTCCTTGCGTTACCTGCTTATGTTTTAGGGAAAAGTGTTTGTGCGCACCCCCTGGAACTGGAAGAATTAGGGGCCAGCCTGTTGGCTCCTCTGGTGGGAAGTGGTCACCAGAAATTACTCTTCTACCAACATTGTACAGAGGGGAAAGGTAATTCCTCAAAAGGAAGTCAGAGTCCTATTAGGAAGGCAACCAGGAAAGACACATTTTAGGGAAAGAGTAAAATACCTTGATAAATCCACAGAAGGAACCCAAAGGTTAGTTAAAACTGGATTGTTGCCTTGATTGAAAGAAGAGAAGATTGCAGTTAAAATAACACTTTTTGTACAGTAGTACAAAAACACCTGGATTATTAGTAATTTCTGAAAGAAATTTTCTTAAGTCACCACTTAACTGATGTGATATTACTGTCTTGTGATACAGTGTATAGCAAAGGGACTTCAGTTACCACTTCACTGATAATGGAGTTACTTAAAATTTTATGGGCTGACTCATACACATAATAATCCCTTGAATGAATTTATATAACATATTTGAGTTTATTATTTAATCTGTGTTGTGACATAATCTTGGTTGTAATGGAGGTATTATCCTCAGATTATGGAGTAGGAAAACTAAGAAGTTAAATCTCTTGTCTAGTCATATAGCTACTAAAAGAATCAAGATTTAAAAAAAAAATTTTTTTTAATGTTTTATTATTTTTGAGAGAGACAGAGAGAGAGCATGAGCGGGGAAGGGGCAGAGAGAAAGAGAGAGGGAGATACAGAACCTGAAGCAGGCTCCAGGCTCCAAGCTGTCAGCACAGAGCCTGACGTGGGGCTTAAATCCACAGACTGTGAGATCATGTCCTGAGCCCAAATCAGGCGCTTAACCAACTGAGCCACCCAGGCACCCCAGGAATCAAGATTTTAATTCAGGTCTTAATTATTCACATATATTGAGAATGGCCTGTATCAATCTTTATTATCTGTATAGTGGAGAAAATACTGCCTATCTTGAAAGATTGTTTGAAGATTAAAGAAAAAGTGTAAGAAGTTTCCTGTTACTGTAAGCGTTAGCAAACCTTTCGTTAAATGTTAGTTTTAAAAATGCATTTATTTTAAAAATTAAAGTATTTCTGCAGTAAGTGATTTTTTGAGATCTTTGTATATGCTTAGAGCCACTTCTTTTTTAAAGTTCCATTTTACCAAAGAAGTAATAGTGCTTCATAAGAGTTCTGAAGTTATAACAGAACTTTGATATTTAGAAGTAAATTGTCATATTCATTTTAAACTTTAATTGGAGAATTGAGTGGTATGCAGTTTTTCTTGAATGCCTAGTTTGAAGAGACTATTTTTACAACTAATTAAGAGCTTCCAAGTGGGTTTAAATTTGTCTTTTAAAGAGATTTTATTTAAAAATTTCATAAGTCTTTTCTTTTGAGGCATACTTTGAGTTTTTGGTAAAAATTCATTTCAAGTTTTAAATATATCACCTACCTCTCTTGCCTCAAAAAGGTATAATTTGTCAGTAGATATTAAGGTATAAATACATGGACTTTGCTGTTTTTAAAAGTTCTGATATAAATAGAATGCGAATGCATGTTGTGAAAACACAAGGAAGGGAATATTTAAGAGAATATATACAAGCAGTAGTGAGGAAGAGGTCTGCTGGGCCACGCTGGAGAATTATGAAGTGTTGGGGATTTAATTTTTATCCAGGAAAATTTATAGTAGGCCAAGTGGTCCGGTTGCACCTGGTAGACTATGAAGAAGTAGGGAAAAGGTGTGCTTTAGATCACTGGTTCTCAACCCGTAGTGATTTTACTCCTACCTGCAGGGGACATTTGGCAATTTCTGGTGACATTTTTGGTGGCCACAACTGGCCAGCACAGGGTTGCTGATGACATCTGATTAATGACATCAAACCTGGTTAGAGGCTGCTAAGTACCTTAAAATACACAGGACAGCCCCCTACAAAAGAGAATTATTTGGCTCAAGATATCAGTAGTGCTAAGGCTGAAAACTCCTGCTTTAGATCCAGAATGGCTGGTCCAAAATGGAGTAGGGCTGATAAAGTCATCTTAAACTAGGCAGTTAGAAAAAAAAAAGCAAAGAACAGATACTGTTTACATCAGCACCCCAAAATTGAAATACTTAGATATAAAGCTAACAATATATATATATAAATAAATCTGTATAAGGAAAACTACATAACTCTGATGAAAGGAATCAAAGAACTAAGTAAATGGAGACATAGTTCATGTTCATGGATAGGAGCTCTCAATATTGTCAAGGTGTCAGTTCTTCTCAACTTGATCTATAGATTCAGTGCAATATCAACCAGAATTATCCCAGCAAGTTAGTTTGTGGATATTCACAAACTGATTTGAAAAGCAGGGGTACCAGTCAGTTAAGTGTCCGACTCTTGATTTCACCTCAGGTCATGATCTCACAGTTTGTGGGATTGAGCCTTGCATTGGGCTCTGCACTGACAGCACAGAGCCTGCTTGGGATTCTCTCTCCCTGCCTCTCTCTCAAAATTAATAAATGAAGTTTAAAGAAAATGGTCAAAATCTAGAACACTCAATGGTGGCAAGGATGTGGAGCAACAGGAAACTCCCATTCATTGCTAGTGGGAATGCAAAATGGTTTAGCCATTTTATTTATTTATTTTTTAATTTTTTTAATTTTTTTTAATTTTATTTTTTATTTTTTTAAAAAAAGTTTTATTTAATTTTGAGAGAGACAGAGACAGAGTGTGAACAGGGTAGGGGCAGAGAGAGGGAGACACAGAATCCGAAACAGGCTCCAGGCTCTGAGCTGTCAGCACAGAGCCTGACGCGGGGCTCGAACTCACAAGCCATGAGATCGTGACCTGAGCCGAAGTTGGACGCTCAACCGACTGAGCCACCCAGGCGCCCCGGTTTAGCCATTTTAAAAATTAGTTTGGTGATTTCTTACAAAACTGAATATACTCTTACCATATGATCCATCAATCACACTTCTTAGAATTTACCCAAAGTAATTGAAAACTTACATCCATGCACAAAACCCGCACATGGATTTTATAGCAGTTTTATTCGTAATTGGCAAAACTTAGAAGTAACCAAGACTTCTTTCAGTAGGTGAATGGATAAACTGTGGTATATCCAGACAATGGACTATTATTCAGTGCTAAAAAGAAATGGGCTAACAAGCTATGAAAAGCTATAGGGGACTTTAAATGCATGTTGTTAAGTGAATGGAGCTGATCTGAAAAGGCTACCTACGCTACAACTCCAAACTATATGACATTCTAGAAAAGGCAAAACTCTGGAGACAGCAAAAAGATCAGGGCTTGGGTGGGAGGGGAAAATGAAGAGAGTACAGAGAATTTTTAGGGCATTGAAACTACTTCCTGTGATACTATAATGGTGTATACCTGTCCTTATACATTTGTCAAAACCCATACAACACCAATAGTGAACTCTAATGTAAACTAAAGATGTTGGGTGATAATGCTGTGTCAGTGCAGATTCATCAGTTGTAGTAAATGTACCACTCTGGTGGGGATTTAGCCTCCGGGCTCTGAGCTGTCAGCACAGAGCCTGACGTGGGGCTTGAACTCACAAGCTGTGAGGTCGTGACTTGAGCTGAAGTCAGAGGGAGGCTATGCAGAGGGTATGTGGGAAATCTCTGTACCTTCTGCTCAATTTTGCCATGAACTTAAAACTGCCATAAGAAATAGTCTTTAAGAAAAAGATTAGGTGTGGGTGCCTGGGTGGCTCAGTTGGTTAAGAATCTGACTTCGGCTCAGGTCGTGATCTCTCAGTTCGTGAGTTAGAGTCCCATATTGTGTGAGCTGGAGCCCCGATTCAGGTGAATGTGAGCCTCGCTCGCGCTCTCTCTCTCTCTCTTTCTCTCTCTTTCTCTCCCCCCCCCCTTGTGGGATTCTCTCTCTCCCCCACTCTCTCTGCCCTCGTTCACTTGTGCCCTGTCTCTCTCAAAAAAAAAAAAAAAAAAAGAAAAGATTAGGTGTTATCAGTGTTAAAAAAAGGCCATGAAATCAGATCTATGCTGCAACATGGAAGAGCCTTGAAAACATTTTTCTAAGTGAAAGAAGTCGGACACAAAAGGACAAATGTAGGATTCCACTTATATGAGGTACCTAGAGTGGCCAAATTCATAGAGACAGAAAATAGAATAGTGGTTACCAGGGCCTGGGGAAAAGAGGGGATAGAGAGTTATTGTTTAAGGGCTACAGAGTTTCTGTCTGAAATGATGAAAAAGTTTTGGAGATGGATAATGATAATGGTAGTCCAACAATGTGAATGTACTTAGTGCCAAATTGTACACCTAAAAATGGTTAAGTGGTAAGTTTATTTTACCACAGTTTAAAAAAAAGAAGCATGTTCCTTGGCTTCACCCCAGGCATACTGAACCACAGTCTCTGGGGATGAGACTCAGAAGGCTGCATTTAAAAAAAATTTTTTTTTTCAGATAATTGTTATGCATAGTTTAGGTTAAGAATCACTAATATTTGGGATTATATTTGGGACGCTCAACTGACTGAGTCACCCAGGTGGCCCTGTTAGTATATATTTTTAAAGAGAAACTAGCAGATTGATGATGAATTCAAGTACATATAATCTTCATCTATGGTTTTTATGTTCAGTTGTTAAAATTTGTACCTCGCTGCATGTGGTGATATGAATAATGACTACTCATAAGCATTTAGCATTGTATTTTAAAAAATAATTTTTTTTAACGTTTATTTATTTTTGAGACAGAGACAGAGTATGAACGGGGGAGGTTCAGAGAGAGAGGGAGACACAGAATCTGAAATAGGCTCCAGGCTCTGAGCTGTCAGCACAGAGCCCGACGTGAGGCTCGAACTCACGGACTGCGAGATCATGACCTGAGCTGAAGTCAGACACTTAACTGACTGAGCCACCCAGGCGCCCCTGGCGTTGTATTTTTTAAGGTGCTTTCGGATAATATGATTTTATTTGATCATTACAGTATCCTGAGGAGATGGGTAATGATATTGCCATTTTCAGGTGAGAAACTTGAGATTTTAGGAAATTTAATGTCTTGCCTAAGATCACACATACAGGTAAGGTCAGACCTCCAAGATACGCATTTTGACAACTGTTATTTCCTGTATTGGCAATCTCCAAGAAAATAGCAGATCTTGTTTGTTATTACAAAGATCCCATGGATTTAATTGTTTTGTGATTGAAAAGTGTGAACTTGTTAAACAAATCATAACACTTTATTTTGCAGGCAAGACTTTATGATTTGACAGCCCTATTATTTTTGCCATGCTGGCAATGCTTAATATTTACAAAACTGAGTTACACTGATTCTATTTAAGGAAGTATTTTTATGAAGTATAAATATGTGATACTTAATAGATGCTAATTAATGTCAGTTGTCAGGAAATCTGAAGCAAACCTGTCATTCTGTGACACTGTTTTCTTCTCTTGAATCAAAATGATCTCTACAACCAACCATTTGTGCCTAGTATGCTTTTCTTAAATGTGACTTTTTTTTTTTTTTTTTGAGAGAGAGAGAGAGAGTGAGTGAGTGAGGGGTGGGGAGTGGAGAGGGAAAGAGGAAGAAAGAGAATCCCAAGCAGTCTCCACACTCAGTGTGGAGTCTGAGGTAGGGCTTGATCCTACGACCTGAAATCAAGAGTCGGATGCTCAACTGGGTGAGCCGCCCAGGCACCCCAAATACGACTGTTCTTTCTGAGCTTCCCTTTGAAGAATGTATTTGTCACAGTTGAGCCGAGGAGTCAGTCGATTCTGCTCTTTTCCAGGGACATTCAGCCACATTCTAGAATAGTGCAAAATTGGAGGGGAAAGCCACTTCTAACATTCCTGTTTGATACATACCCTCTGTAGTCTTACTGTCTACCATCATGGAATTGATTGGGGAACAGCACCCCTTACGGGGTTATGGTCTTCAAAACATTGGAATACTTCCAGTTTCTTCTCAGTAGTATGGGATGTCTAGGAGAAAAAAAAAAGTTTCATCTGGTTTCCTGTGGCATTATTATTTTATGGTCATTTAATATCTAACCACTTCTTGCTGTTTTGATAGGATAGAGGCATTGTATGATTGAAATTATTAAAAATACAATTCCAGACTTGTTTACCTGTACATGAAACTGATCATTTGCTAACTTCATGTCTCAAAGATATCTCAAGCATAATGAAGTCCAGAACTAAACTCTTAATCTCCTTGTTCCCCTTCCCCTGTAGTAAAACATCTGTTCTTCTTACAGTATTCTTTATTTTAGTAAATGCATCTGCATCTGGTGCATCTGGCCAGTGATCTGGGCCCTACCAAACCATCTCTAATGTTAGCTCCTTTACTCTCCCTTTTGTGTCTGTTCATGCTGTTCCCTTTACCCTGTCACTTCATTCGTCCACTTTTCACCTAAATTCTACTCTTCACCCTTCAAGTTTCAGCCTTACTCCTCCTTTCCAGAACCCTAGGTTAACGTAGGCTCCTATTTAAGTCTCATGGCATCCTTTGTTTTAAAAAGAACAACAGCAGTAGCTACAGCTAACGTTTACTAAACACTGACTGTGAACTGGTACATAATATTATAGGAGGGGTTAAGTGATTTGCTTGGGGTTACACCCTGATCATTGAAAGAACCAAAATTTGAAACTGGATGGTTTAGCCCATGCTTACCCTCTTTACTATTTTGCCTCTTACGTAGTTGTTTTTGTGATGATCTGTTTAATGTCTTGTTCTCCTTCTGTATTTCTAAGCTCTGTGAGGGCAGGGACTGTGTCTATTTTGTATCCTAGTATCTCACACAATATGTGGTGAACACATGCCTGTGTGCATGTATCTTATTTGGGATATAACCTCTTTTACTCAAAGTCTGAAAATGGATAACATTTATAAGTGGAATTCACAGATGACATTGACTATTTTACCTTCTCGAAGTGGAAGTATCTATAAATGCAAAGAAATCTATTTAATTCATCTAGTAAACCAATTTGCTCTGTTAGTGATTATATGTCAAGGAACCTGATCTATTTGGGAAAGTTTGCATTTGAAAAAGCTTTTCCCTCTGCTTCTATGCCTTTGATTCACTAGATTTTAGAATATTATATTACACTTAGAAGTTAGGGGCAATTAGTTGTGAATCTTACTAAAACAATGTTCAAGTCACAAACTGTTATCTGTTGGTATTTTTAGGAAAACTACCAAAAAATAGACAATAGATACACATGTATTATGAATGGTTACTCCAGCTTTAAAGACGCCTCTTTGAATGGGATTCAGACTTCAGATAGGAGAGGGTGTATGGGAGCACTGTGGGGAAAAACTGGGAATTTTATAAAGAGCTCCTACTTGTGTCAGGACACCACTGATAAGGGCTTTCTGTCACATTTGGAAGGCTCTTGAGTATGAAGATTAAGAAAATGCTTGAAAAAAAAAAAAAAAAAAAAAAACTTTAAAAAAAAAAAAAAAAAAAGAAAATGCTTGAAGAACTAAAAAACCATCAGATGGCTTTCTCAAATCGTTTTTTGTTTTATTGGTGGGAACTCTGTTATCACAAAAAGCAATAAAAAATTTGTTTTGGAAAGTCATACTTATTGTTTTTAAAGCAAAACAAATGCAAGATGATATGAACTTGGCACTTGACACGTTTGGATTTTGACTTGTATAGTTATTTTCTGTGGGAAATGACTTCAAATACTGTCTTTCCCATGGCTAATGTACACACAGCAGAAAAGCAATCATGAAAATTTTTATTTAAATGAACACTAAATAAAATGAAAAAAATTAATTAAATTTATATTTTACTTTATATCTACACACATACATAAAATGTTACAAAAATGCATAAATATGGCACAATTATTTTCAGTATAGTTTTCTGGGGGGATGGGGAGAGGGTGATTGGTTCATTTTTCTCCCTTTTTTTGTCCTTTCCATCCATATCCCTGCCAGAATCCTCTAACCCATGTTAATAACCTAGCTTATATTTGTCCATATTGTCAATGTCATCTACAATATATATTTATAATATATGGTACATACACACATGTGTACATGGGTTTTTGAGCATTCCCTGTACTTTTTTTGTTTTTAATGTTTGTTTATTTTTGGGAGAGAGAGAAAGAGCATGAGCAGGGGAGGGGCAGTGAACAAGGGAGACACAGGATCTGAAGCAGGCTCCAGGCTCCAGGCTCCAAGCCGTCAGCACAGAGTCCGATGCGGGGCTCGAACTCACGAGCTGTGAGATCATGACCTGAGCTGAAGTTGGACGCTTAACTGACTGAGCCACCCAGGCGCCCCCCATTCCCTGTACTTTTAATTTTTGTCTTAAAAATACCTTGTGGAAGTCTGTCAAATGGCATAGCTCTAGTTCTTTTTAACGGATACATGGTTGTATTAGTCTGCCAGGGCTGCCATAACAAATTGGGTGTCTCAACAGAAATTTACTTCATTATAACTCTGGAGGCTGTAAGTCTGAGATCAAGGTTTTGGCAGGGTTGATTTCTTCTGAGGCCTCTCTCCTTGCTTGTAGATGGCCATCTTCTCCCTGTGTCTTCCCATGGTCTCTCCTCTCTGTATATATGTGTCCAGATTTCCTTTTGTTATAAGAACACCAGTCAGATTGGATTTGGGCCTACCCTAATGACCTCATTTTTAACTTAATTACCTCTAAAGATCCTATCGCCAAATATAGTCACATTCTGAAGTACTGGGAATTAGGCCTTCAACATATGCATTTTTAGGACACAATTCAGCCCAACAACAACAGTGTCCTGCAAAGCATGTTTAACTCATAATGATATAGCTAATACTATATAGAATTTAGCAATGTGATTCATCCATTCATTTCATAAGTACTCTGTGAACTCTTGTTCCTCTGATTTATCCTAATATGGGTAGGGACAGTGGCTTCTGGAAGAGAATGCAAGAAGGAGTGGAATTAACAGGTGAAATGATAGTTACAATAGTGTAGATAGGATACAGGCCTGGCTCTGTTGGGGGGAGAGATGATTTCTGGATTAACCACCAGTTATGTGCTTACATGATACATTCATTAGTTGTGTGTAAGTAGAGTGTTTTTTGTACTTTGAGTAATTAGACATTCAATTCATAGAAAAGCTTAGATGTACTAAAAAAGACTCTCATATGTATTGTAGTTACATCTATAGTTTCCTTTTTACTTACATATACTTGATGTCTCATTTCAGTGGATTGAGGTTCAAAATAAGATCCTATTTTTGAAAAAGCACATGGCTGGAGCCCTTTTCTTACTAAAATAAAAGCTCAGTGTGAGCAAGGATTGATGTATTTTGTTTAATGTTGGATCTCTGGCATTTAGGATAATGTCTGGCTACAGAGCAGAGCTTCAATAAATATTTGAGTCCAGGTCGAGGTAGAAAATAACTTTTTCCTTTCTTTTTTTAATGTTATTACCCCTCCCCCGTTGATAAATATAAGAAAAGGGACTTACTTAGACTAAACATAAGTCAAGGTTTTAGTCATTACACAGAGTAAAAACTAGAAATATGAATGGTCCATAGCAAACCATCCTTGTGGTTCTTATTAATACACAGACAGCCAACTACTTTGTTGAGGTGCTTGAGAAAGTGCTGTTCCGCAGCACAGACACAGCCCCCAAAAGTGGAGCTGCTGCTGCTGCTTAAAAATTTTTTTCTGTCTCCATTGCTGCGACTCCAGTTACATATATGTTAGACTGCTTAATATTGCTCCCACAGGTCATGGAAGCTCATCATTTTTTTTCAGCCTTTTTTCCCCCTATCTATGCTTCATTTTGGAGAGTTTCTCTTGCTATGACTCTAAGTTCCCTTATATTTTCTTTTGCAATATCCAGTCGGCTCTGTCTTCACTTTCAGATAATATAATTTTATCTCTAGAAGTTTTACTTAAATATCCTTTGTATCTTTTTCCATAGCATGTTCATATTTTTCCTTTACATTATTAAGTATATAGGGTATATTTATATTAGCTGTATTTATTTATGTTTCATCATGACAAGTGTACTCTTTAATCCCCATCCCCTATTTCACCCATTCCCCACCCTCCACTGCCCCTCTGGTAACCATCAGTTTGTTCTCTGTAGTTAAGAGTCTGTTTCTTTGTTTCTCTTTTTTTTTTCTTCTTCTTACTTTGCTCATTTGTTTCTTAAATTCTACATTTGAGTTGGGCACCTGGGTGACTCAGTTAAGCGTCTGACTCTTGATTTTGGCTCAGGTCATGATTTCACGGTTTGTGAGTTCGAGCCCTTCATCAGGTTCTGTGCTGACAGTGTGTGGAGCCTGCTTGGTATTCTGTCTCCCTTTCTCTCTGCCTCTCTCCCGCCTGCTCTCTGTATCTCACTCAAAATAAATAAAAATAAACTTAAAAAAAATTCCACATATGAGTGAAATCATGTGGTATTTGTCTTTTTTTTTTAATGTTTTATTTTTTTTTATTGAGAGACAGAGCGCGAGTGGTGGAGGGGCAGAGAGAGAGGGAGATGCAGAATCCAAAACTCTAAGCTGTCACCACAGAGCCTGATGTGGGGCTTGAGCTCACAAACCGCGAGATCATGACCTGTCATGACCCGAGCCGAAGTTGGACTCTTAACTGACTGAGCCACCCAGGTGCCCCAGTATTTGTCTTTTTTCTGACTAACTTCACTTAGCATTATACTCTCTAGCTCTATCCATGTTGTTGCCAGTTCAAGATTTCATTCTTTTTTAAAAATGGCTGAGGGGCGCCTGGGCGGCTCAGTCACTTAAGCATCCCACTCTTCATCTTGGCTCAGGTCATGGTCTCATGGTCATGAGGTTGAGCCCCATGTTGGGCTCCACACTGACAGCACAGAGCCTGCTTGAGATTCTTTCCCTCTCCCTCTGCTCCTCCCTGCACTCTCTCTCTCTCAAAATAAGTAAACGTTAAAAAAACGGCTGAATCATGTTCCATTGTGTATATATACTACATCTTCTTTATCCATTTGTCTGTCGATGGACACTCGGGCTGCTTCCATAGTTTGGCTATTGTGAATAATGCTGCAGTAAACACAGGGGTGCGTGTATCCTTTTAATTAGTATTTTTGTATATTTTGGACAAATACCAAGTACTGCAATTGCTGGATCATACAGTAGTTCTATTTTTATCTTTTAGAGGAACCTCCATACTGTTTTCCACAGTGCTACACCAGTTTGCATTCCTACCAACAGTGTAGGAAGGTTGCTTTTTCTCCACATTCTCACCCCCCCTTCTTGTTTTTTATGCTTTTGATTTTAGCCGTTCCGACAGGTGTGAGATGGTATCTCTTATTGTAGTTTTGATTTGTGTTTCCCTGATGACGTGTGTGCGTTGAGCATCTTTTCATTGTCTATTTTCAGTGTCTATTGGTCATCTCAATGTCATTTTTGGAGAAATGTCTATGGTCCATTTTTTCTTTTTTTTATTTTATTGTATGTATTCTTGAAAGAGTGCACACGTGGGAAAGGGGCAAAGAGAGAGAGGGAGACACAGAATCTGAAGCAGGCTTCAGGCTATGAGCTGTCCACGCATAGCCCAACATGGGGCTTGAACCCACCCACTGCAAGTTCATGGCCTGAGCTGAAGTCGGACGCTTAACCGACTGAGCCACCAGGTGCCCCACTTTTTAATTGGATTATTTGTTTTTTGGTGTTGAGTTGTAGATATTATATATATATATATATATATATATATATATATATATCTTTTTTTAATTTAATTTTTTTTGAGTACTAACCCTTTATCAGCTATGTCATTTGCAAATATCATCTCCCATTCAATAGGTTGCCTTCTTATTTTGTTGATTGTTTCCTTCACTGTGCAAAAGCTGTTTATTTTGATGCAGTTCCAGTAGTTTCTTTTTGCTTTTGTTTCCCTTGCCATAGGAGACATATCTAGAAAAATGTTGCTATGGCCAATGACAGAGAAATTATTGCCTGTGCTCTCTTCAAGGATTTTTATGGTTTCAGGTCTCACATTTAGGTCTTTAATCCATTTTGTATTATTTTTGTGTATGGTGCAAGAAAATGGTCTAGTTATATTCTTTTGCATGTAGTTGTCCAGTTTGCCCAATACCATTTGTTGAAGAGACTGTCTTTTTCCCATTGTGTATTCATTACTCCTTCGTTGAAGAGGAGTTGACCATGTAATTGTAGATTTATGTCTGGGCTTTCTACTCTATTCTGTGCATCTCTGTGTCTATTCTTGTGCCAGTACCATACTGTTTTGATTACTACAGCCTTGTAATACAACTTGAAACTTGGAATTGTGATACCTGTAGTTTTTTTTTTCTTTTTTTAAAAACTTTTTAAAAATGTTTATTTTCAAGAGAGAGAGAGAGCGCACAAGTGGAGGAGGGGAAGCAAGAAAGGGAGACATAGAATCCAAAGCAGGCTCTGAGCTGTCAGTACAGAGCCCGAAGTGGAGCTCGAACCCATGAACTGCGACATCATGGCCTAAGCTGAAGTTGGATGCTCAACTGACTGAGCCACCCAGGTGCCCCTGTTTGTTTTCTTTTCAAGATTGCTTTGGCCATTGAAAGTCTTTTGTGGCTCCATACAAATTTTAGGATTGTTTGTTCTAGTTCTGTGAAAAATGCTGTTGGTATTTTGAGAAGGATTGCATTAAATCTGTATGCTTTGAGTAAGACAGACATTTTAACAATTTCTGTTTTTCCAGCCTATGGATGTGGAATGTCTTATTGTTTCTTTGTGTTTTGAATTTCTTTCATCAGTGTTTTATAGTTTTCAGGGTACAGGTCTTTCACCTCTTTGGTTACGTTTATTCCTAGGTATTTCATTGGTTTTGTGCAATTGTAAATGGAATTGTTTTCTTAATTACACGTTATTAGTGTATAGGAATACAACAGATTTCTGTACAGTGATTTTGTATCCTCTTGCTTTACTGAATTCATTTATCAGTTCTAGTAGTTTTTTTTTGGTGCCATCTTTAGGGTTTTCTATATATAGTGTCCTGTCATCTGCAAATTGAGTTTTACTTCTTCCTTACCAATTTGGTTGCCTTTTATTTCTTTATGTTGTCAGATTGCTGCAGCTAGGACTTCTAGTACTGTGTTGAATAAAAGTGGTGAGAATGGACACACTTACCTTGTTCCTGACCTTAGGGAAAAAAAGCTCTAAGTTTTTAACCAGTGAGCATGATGTTTTCATATGAGGCCTTTATTATGTTGAGGTATTTTCCCTCTAGACCTACTTTGCAGAAAGTTTTTATCATGAATGGATGTTGTACTTTGTCAAATCTTTTTTTCTGTATCTATTGAAATGATCATATGGTTTTTATCCTTTCTCTTTTTGGCGATGTATTGCATTGATTATTTTGCAAATATTGAACCATCCTTGCATCCTGGGAATAAATCCCATATGATCATGGTCTATGATTTCTTTAATGTTTTATTGGATTTGGTTTGCTAATATTTTGTTGAGAATTTTTGCATCTGTATTCATGAGACATATCGGCCTGTGGGTTCCTTTTTTTGTGTGTGTGGTGTCATTATCTGGTTTTGGTATCGGGGTGATATTGGCCGCCTAGAATGCATTTGGAAGTTTTCCTTACTTTCCTATTTTTGGAATAGTTTGAGAATAGGTATTAATTCTTTAAATGTTTGGTAGAATATTTCATAATAGTCTGTCATGGTTGTTTGTATTTCTATGGTGTTGGTTATTTCTCCCTCTTTCATTAGTGATTTTATTTATTTGGGTCCTCATTTTCTTCTTTCTTTCTTTTCCTTCTTTCTTCTTCTTTTTTTTTTTTTTTTTTGAGTCTGGCTAGAGGTTTATCAATGTTTTTGATCTTTTCAAAGAACCATCTTCTGGTTTCATTGATCTGTTTATTGTTTTTTTAGTTTCTATGTCATTTATTTCTTCTCTCACCCTTTTCATTACTTTCATGTTCCTTCCTTTTACTGTCTTGGGGATTTGTTCTTCTTTTTCCAGTTCCTTTAGGTGTAAGGCTAATTTGTTTATTTGAGATTTTTCTTCTTGAGGTAGGCCTAGACTACTGTAAACTTCCTTCTCAGATACACTTTTGCTGCATACTGGCGATTTTGGAGCGTTGTGTTTTCATTTTCATTTGTTCCCATTTTCATTTGATTTCTTCTATGACTTTTTGGTTGACCTATTCATTGTATAGTAGCATGTTATTTTATCTCCATGTATTTTTGCTTTTTCCAGATTTTTTTTGTGGTTGATTTCTAGTTTCAGAGTGTCGTGGTCAAAAAAGATGCATGGTGTGTGTGACTGATTATTTTTGAATTTGTGGAGACTTGGTTTGTGGCCTTATACCAGCTATTTTAATTTCTTTGTCTGCTAATTCCATCATCTTTGCCATTTTCTAGGTTTGTTTCAATTGGTTAACTTCTCTTTTGCTTTTGGGTTATTTTTTCCTGCTTCTTTACATGCTGGTAATTTTTTATTGGTTGTCGGGAATTGTGAGTTTTACATTGTTGAGTACTGGATTTTGTTATGTTTCTATGAATAGTGTATTTTGTTCTGACAAGTAATTAAGTTATCTGGGATAAGTTTAGTCTTTCTGAGACTTTCTGAGGCTTTGTTAGAGCAGTTCCAAAGCAGACTTTAGTTTTACTACTGAGACCGTATTTTCCTGAGCACTTTGCCTGATACCCTGTGTACTATTAAGAAATCTTTCCAGTCTGGCTGATGGGAGCATGAACAAATCCCAGTTCTGTGTGAGCTCCAGGAGTTGTTTTGTCAACTGTCTTCTGGTGGTTCTTTCGTGGCCTAGGGGCACTTTTTCTCACATATGCATATCAGTATTCAGCCATAGAATTAAGGGTACTCTGCAATCTCTGGAGCTTCCTCCATCTTGGGCAGTCCCCTCCATCCTAATACCCTACTGCACATATTCTAGCCACCTTGACGTGCATGATTCCTATTTCTTTCTCCTTATCTTGAGATTGCTAGGCTTCTTTTGAGTTTTTGTTCCACACTCTTCCTGCTCAGTGACCTGAACGCTGCCTCCAGGCAGAAGCTGAGCAATTATAGGGCTCACCTCATTTGTTTTTCTTCTCTTTTGGCACTGTAGTTTTGAGCTGCCTGTTTCCCAAATGTCTGAAAATATTTGGTTCATATATTTGGTTTTATAAATTATTTGAAGTGGGAAGGTAATTCTGGGACCTCTTAACTCTATCATGACCAGGGACCTGTTCCTTTTGTTGCAACTGCTGGAGGTGGGTAGGAAAACTGGAAACTGGGGAGGGGACAGGCAGGCATAGTGGTCCCACTTGTCCTATCTGGCAATTCAATACCCTTTCAGCTTTTGCACACTTTTCCATCGCTTTTCTCAATCTACTGTTTATTTCTACTTTCTTCCCAAATGGATTCTAAACCATTATCCTCAAACAAAATGTCTGATTTCAGTATAGTTCCCAGTCTGTGTTCCCAGTCATATTTATCCCTAGTCATTTTATTACATGTGTAATATCCAATTTGGTTAGGAACAGAAAGAAGGAAAACATACTCATTAACCACTAAACCTTTATTAGAAATAAAAGCAAGTCATGGGACATCCATTAGATATATATGGTGTGTCAGTAAGTATGCGTTGTAGGCAATTCATGAAAAAGACACAGTCCGTCCTCTCCGAGAGCTTTCAGTTCATTGAGGGAAACAACTATAGTATACATCAGTGTTGAACTATTAACCAAAAAAAGGTATAATAACTTGGAGAAGGCCTCAGTTAATTCTGATTGGGAGATCAAGTGAATTGATATGATAACAGGGTCACAAAAGGATCATTAGGGTTTCAGTCGGCAAGGTTAAGGGGAGAAGGACAGTCAAGGCAGAGGACAAGCATGAGAAGGCATGGAGGTAAGTGTGTTCTGGGAAGCCCACACTCATCCTTTAGATCTCCGCTTAAATATTACTTGAGCAGGGGGCGCCTTGGTGGCTCAGTCAGTTAAGTGTCTGACTTCAGCTCAGGTCATGATCTCACAGTTTGTGAGTTCGAGCCCCACATTGGGCTCTGTGCTGATATCTCAGAGCCTGGAGCCCGCTTCGGATTCTGTGTCTCCCTCTCTCTCTGCCCCTCCCATGCTCACACTGTCTCTCTGTCTCTCAAAAATAAACATTATAGATATATATCTATATATCTATATATATATATATATAGATATATATATATAGATATATATATGTATGTATATTTATTACTTGATCAGAGAGGATGCCCCTGATCTCCAAATCTAAATTTGGGGTGCCTGGATGGCTCAGTTGGTTAAGCATCCGACTTCGGCTCAGGTCATGATCTCACAGTTTGTGAGTTTGAGCCCCACATCAGGCTCTGTGCTGACAGCTCAGAGCCTGGAGCCTACTTCAGATTCTGTCTCCTGCTGTCTCTGCCCTCCCCACTTGTGCTCTGTCTCCCAAAAAAATAAATAAATAAACGTAAAAAAATTTTTTTTTAATCTAAATTAGATTATTCCTGTCCATAAAACTGTTTTCTTCATACAGTTTTAATAATTGTTTCATATTTTTCTCTTTTGCTAATTTGTAAACCGCATGAATACAGGCAGAGCTGTCTTTTCATTGTATTCCCAGTGCCTGGTATTATATCTGAAACATAGCGGGCTCTCAAGAAATATTTCCTGAATGAGTGGATGTGTCAGGCAGTATGCTAGTCTGCCTCATGGGTGTTGAATGTGAAGTGAACCACTCACACGTGTCAGTAATTTCTCTTAAGCCTTTATCAACAGAGGTAAAATGTGTTCCTATAAAGGGCGTGAAATAACAAGTAATAAATTTTTTTCTCACAATTGGGCTAGTATTTCCTTTACCCTCCATGTTCTGCATCCCTTTTCAAGACTTCTACAGTTGTGTCTCTTCTTTCTTTCTTTGCTAACATTCCCCTAAGAGCAGTCTGAATTTGGGGTCCCCCTGCCCCTCTTTCTCCTCCCATGTACTCCTCTATGGCCTTCCAATTGAGTTTCATTTGGTTGAGTTCCATTTGAGTTGCCATTTGGATTCTGCTCCTGCTACTCGATTCATATTCTCTAAGAGGTCACCACTTATGTGATAATAATTGTTCATTGGTTGGCCTTTTCAAAATATATTCTGTTTGAGTTTTGCTGTGTTTAAAGCTGATAGACAGTGGTTTTTGTTTTGCCTCATGTCCATCTGCTTGCTGCTTGGATGTAGGTGCTACCAAGATTTCATCCTGTCTTTCACTGCCTATGGTCTACCTTGGGCTGGGAGATTTTATCCACCTCTACTTTGTACTATTTCCTGTGAGTGATTGGGTGAATTCCAGATCCTTGTCTTTGGCCTTAACCTCGTTCTTGAGCTTTAAGACCTAGCTTGATTTCCAGACATTCTTTGGTAAATTTAGAGTAAAATTTGATTATTGCATTAAGATACCTTTTCTTAAATATTCTTTTTTGGGGTGCCTGGGTGGCTCAGCGTCTGGCTCTTGGTTTTGGCTCAGGTCATGATCTAGCGGCTTCGGGGGTTTGAGCTCCATGTCGGGCTCTGCCCTGGCAGTGCAGAGCCTGCTTGGGATTCTCCCTCTCTCCCTCTCTCTATCTGCCCCTCCCCTGCTTGTGGTGTCTCTGTCTCTCTCAAGATAAACAAACTTAAAAAAAAAAATACTTTCTTTATTCTTTCTTCTTTCATAACATAGATCTCATTTTTCTTTGCCAAAAATGTAAAAGAAAATGAGGGAAAAGACAAAGTAACACAAGACAAACTAACACAACCTAAAGCAAGGAATGTAAGTTCTGTGAGGACTAGAACTTTGTTATGCTATTCCCAAATGCCTACCACACCGCCGAGTATATGGGCTGCTCAAAATATTTGTTGCACAGATGAAAGAAATGCAAGGGGAAGGGCATTACAAGAACTAAAACATTCTATCAGGCTAATGTGGTCTATAGTCTTAACTCTGACGTTTATATAGTAGTGTTTATTTTATTTCTCCTCTTCCTGCAGCTTGAATCATATTTCTATTTTCCCATATGAACTGAGATTTTGGACAAGTTTTGTAAAATACCTAACTATCCTATTCCTGGCTACGTAATAGCTGAGGGCTTAAGTCCTTATTTCAAGTTTGATTTACATTACATATTAGATATAAATAACAAAATGGAATAAATTGAACAGTTCATGATATTAGTTAAATTAAGGCGGGTTAACTTTTCTCCCTGGATTAAACATTAAAATTAGAAATAGGATGGTTCTGGGTGAAAATTTCAAACTCAGATTTGAGAAAATATCCCTGTTCAGCATCTTTATACCCTGACTTGGGTTGAAAATATGATAAGAAGCTAATAGTGTGTAACAAGGCAAAGAAACCAGGCACCTGTACTTAATTAGTCCAAGACTTGTTTATTCTTAGTACTTTAATTTGTCAGTTTTTTCAACTTTTTGATGTGATGCATTGTATTTTCAAGCTATTTTGTAAGACATTCTCTTTAGGTGGGGAATTTAGGATACAGAGTCACTTCTGGCTCTTTCTTTCCAACACTTAGATTTTATGATTGTATGTGTTTGTGTTTCCTTTCTTCAGCTTTACTATTAACTCTTAACTAGGTATCATTTTCTATATCCTTTTTAATATAACCTAGCAGAGTATTCTTTATGGAGAGAGTTTAATGAATGTTTTTAATAAAAGATTCAGGGGTGTCTGAGTGGCTCAGTTGGCTGGACCTCTGATTCTTGATTTTGGCTCAGGTCATGATCTTGCAGTTCATGGGTTTGAGCCCTGTGTCGGGGTCTGAGCTGATGACACAGAGCCTGCTTGAAATTCTCGGTTTCCCTGTCTCTCTGCCTCTCTCTCTCTCAAAAATAAGTGAACATTTTTAAAAAATTAAAAGAGTTCTATATTATACTTAGAAGTGGAATTGCTAGATCATAAAGTGTGCTCACACGTACGTACACACACACACACACACACACACACACACACACACACACACACATATATATATGGCTTTACTAGCTATTCTCAAACTTTATTCCAAAAAGGTCATGTTGCTTTATATTTCCACCAGTAGTGAATGAAAATTCCCATTTCTTCATCTCTTCACTAACACTTGATATTTTCAGACTCTTAAATTTTTGTCAGAATAGTAAGACCTGAAATTATAATTCATAGTTTTAACTTGTTTTGACTTGAATACTTATAAGGTTGAGGCTGAGCACCTCTGTATTATTTATGGGGCAATTGTGTTTCCTCTTCTATGAAATGCTTGTACAGGTCTTTCCCCCATTTAAAAAAATGAGGTGTTTTCATTAATACTTAATAGTTCTTTATTTATCCTGGATATTTATCCTTTGTAGATTATATGTGCTTCATTTATTTTTGCCCAGTGTGTCACTTAGCTTTGTACTTTTTGTGTTTGATGAAGCAGTACATTTTTTTTTTAACATTTATTTTTGAGAGAGAGAGACTGTGTGTGTGTGTGTGTGTGTGAGAGAGAGAGAGAGAGAGAGAGAGAGAGAGAACGAACGAGAACACAGGGGAGGGACAGAGAGAAAAGAGAGAGAATCCCAAGCAGGCTCCACACTGTCAGAGCCGAGCCCAACACAGGGCTTGATCTCACAAACTGTGAAATCATGACCGAAGCCAAAGTCAACAGTTGTGTCCTTGACTAACTGAGCCACCCAGGCACTGCAAAGTAGTAGTTCTTAATTTAAGAAATTGAATTATGATTTTTCTTTGTTTTGTACTTTTTGTGTCTTTTCAAAGAAGTTCATTCCTACCTCAAGTTATAAAGTTATTCTTCTATACTTTTTGGGGCTGGTGGCAAGAGAGAGCATAAGCAGCAGAGAGGGGCAGAAGGAGATAAAATCTTAAGCAGGCTCCACACTTAGAACAGAGCCCAACTCGGGGCTCTCCCCATGACCCTGAAATCATGACCTGAGCCAAATTCAAGAGTTGGACGCTCAACCAACTAAGCCACCCAGGCGCCCCTCTTCTATGCTGTTTTTAAAGGTTTCTAAATATTTTGTTCATCACAATTATGTACTTGATCCATCTTTGATTTTTTTTTATATGGTTTTCTATCTTAGTCCATTCAGTTTCCATAACAGAATACCATTGACTGTGTGGCTTATAAACAACAGAAATGTATTTCTCACAGTTCTGGGGGTTGGGGACTCCAAAAATCAAGGCACTGGCAGATTTGGTTACTGGTAAGGACCTGTAACCTGGTGCATAGATAGCTATTTTTTGTCTGCATCCTCACATGGTGTGAGGGGGCCAGAGAGCTCTCTGTTTTTTATTTATTATTTATTATTACTTTTTATTTCTTTCCTTTGGGAAGTACTGTTTTAATATATCTTTCTCTCCCCATCCCCATTTTCTTAATTTGGATGCTTAGCCCATTCATTTTCATTCTTTCTTTACTTCTAATATAAACATTTAGGGCTTTAAGTTTCCTTGTAATACTGCTTCAGCCACAACCCACATTTAAAAGTAAACCTTTTACTTTAGAATAATTTTATATTTACAGAAAAGTTGCGAACATAATACAGAAAATTCCTGTATACCCCTTACCTAATTTCCCCTTATTAATGCCATATGTCACTGTAGTACGTATGTCACAACTAAGAAATCAACATTATTTGTACGTTATTATTTACTGAATTTCATATCTTATTCACATTTTGCCCGTATTCCCCAGTGTCCTTTTTACAACTTTAGGATCCCACCCAGGATACCACATTACATTTAGTCATCTTGTCTCCCTAGCCTCCTCTGGTCTAAGACAGTTTCTCAGACTTTCCTTGTTCTTGATGACTTTGAGAAGTACTGGTCAGGTTTTTTGCAGTATACACCTCAATTTGGATTTGTCCATTGTTTTTCTCATGGTTAGACTGAGGTCATAGGTTTTTGGTAGGAAAACTACAGAGGTCAAGTGCTATTTTTCCCCAAACGATATCAAAGGCATGTGTTATAAATATGACTTCTCATTTTTGACGTAACCTTGATCACTTGGCCAGGGTAGTGTTTGTTAACTGTATCCATTATAAAGTTTCTCCCTCTCCCCTTCTTTTACATATTCTATGGAAATGGACTATAACTGAAGAGAACAGTATTAAGTACCCCTCCCCTAACTTGCTTCAGAAGAATATGGAAAATGTAGGGGAGGGCGTAATTTTATAGGGGTGTGTGTGTGTGTGTGTGTGTGTGTGTGT
>NW_026057579.1:9105391-9148470 GCF_023721935.1 Panthera uncia
TTTTTTAATGTTTACTTATCTTTGAGAGAGGGAGAGACAGTGCGAGCAGGTTAGGGGCTGAGAGAGAGGAAGAGACAGAATCCGGAGCAGGCTCCAGGCTCTGAGCTGTCAGCACAGAGCCCGATGTGGGGCTCAAACTCACGAACCAGGAGATCGTGACCTAAGCTGAAGTCGGACGCTTAGCTGACTGATTCTAAGAAGTTCTGATTTCCTTGGATTTTCTAAATATTTGATTATGTCTCTTCCTTTTGTCTTATTTCTGTGCTATGCATTACAGCATTGGTCATACCTTCCCACACAAAGATTAAACAATAATGACAAAAATAAGTATCTCTGTTTTCATCTCCGTTGCAGCGGGAATAAGGGTGATTCTGCTCTTTGCTCGATTAGATGCTTTTTGTTATGTTAAAGTTTCTTTTCATAGTTATCTTCTGTATCTTCTGTGTTTTTGTTAGCAGTATACATTTACTTTTATAAATAGTTGCCATCTTAGTGAGAGAAAGATGATTTTTTTTGTTTAGCAAATTAAAATTACAGATTTACTACTACCAAACTTTCCTATTTGCTGATATTAAAACTTATTTATTCATGATCTTTTAAATGCACAAATGAATTCTATTCATTATCATTTAGGGTTTTTGTATCCATCTACATAAATGAGATTGATCTGTGATTTTTTTCTCTTTGTGCTATATTTATCAGCTTTTGTTATTATAGTTGTATTTGCCTTGTAACATGAGTTAAGTAGCTTTCCATCTTACTCTATTCTGGAATATCATGAAATGATCTAGCCTTTAAACTTTGAAATATTCCAGTAGAAAAGCCCATCTGGGCCTGGAATCTTTTGTAGGATGTAATTCTTTAGTGACGTTTTCATTTGTTCCTTAGTGTTTTTTTTTCTATTTCTATTTTCTGATACACAATTGTCTAATTTCATTATTTTTAAAATACTAGTATTCAGTTATAGTCTCAAAAGCATTATTTTTAAAAATTGTTCCTATTTGCAATGTTTTTCCCGTTTGTGTTTACTTGTTTTACTTTGCTTACTTCAAAAAGATAAAATCTTAAACTTAATTACTCTCTGATTTTGTTGTTTTTTTTTTTAATTTTTTTAATGTTTGTGTATTTTTGAGAGAGACAGAGCGTGAGTGGTGGGGGGCAGAGAGAGAGGGAGACACAGAATCTGAAGCAGGCTCCAGGCTCTGAGCTGTCAGCACAGAGCCCAACATGGGGTTTGAACTCACGAACCACGAGATCATGACCTGAGCCAAAGTTGGACACTTGACCGACCGAGCCACCCGGTGCCCCAATCTGATTTTGTTTTTTATATCATGTATTACCTTTTATCATTACTAATTTATTGTCTTCCTGAGAACTTTTTGCCCCCTACATTCTTGATAAAACTATTTTATTTTCTCTTTATGGTAAAACATTTTCTTTTTAATTATAAAAGTACAGATTCAGTCAGATTTAATTTTAAAAGTGGAATGTATCCTACATAAGATCTTATAAGTTAGAAATGATATACCAATCTGGGCACTACAGAAGATGCACAGACCTTCCACAGCTCATAGAGGAGAGAGTGTAAAGACAATTCTGATAAGGAGTAAAGAAACAATTCAAAAATAATTTACAAAAAGAGAATCAGGAGCCAGATGCATTTAAAGTCTATGTATTTTAAGCATGGTGAGTATGGTGCCAGTTCATACAAGGGACCTGGGTAGGCCTGACGTTCATTTCATTCAGTCAGTCAACAAGTATTTCTTGAGTACCTGTGAAGTATCAGGGACTATGTCAGGTGCTTAGAAAAAGTGAAAAATACATAGTCCTTCAGTGTGTTCACTGAACTTACAGTCACACTACTTGTGATATCCTACTGCTTCTGGTACAAAGAGGTAAAAAGAAATTTCAGGGCCCGTTCGCCCGACTCACTGTTTGGCCCCTGCGACCCCATCACCCTGATCGGTGAGCATTTGTTCCCACAGACTGAACTCTTTAAAGTACTCTCCCTCCCAAATGTATGACGTACCATAACTGATCTTCATAACATGCTGTTACAAGAAGAAAAGAAGTTTCAGACCTGTATTTAGAGTATGATTCTGTGTTTTAAGCTTGGCCATGTGATCTGGTGAGTGGACACAAACATGCAGGCAGTTTGGTAGGAACGGACAGCGCGCCTGCCAGCTTTTTACCCTTTTCTGCCTGTTTTCCTGCCTGTTGAGCCTCTTCTCTTCAAAGGGAGGGCCTCTCAGCTGTCCCTGGTCTGTTCTGCTCTAGGAAGGTTTTTGCTGTTCCCAGGTTTTCAGTTCATGGGATTAGCCACACAGCCTATAATGGTTCTGACCCGAGAATAGAGCCAGATGTTTTTTTATTACGCCTTCTTAATTCTCTCTCTTCTGTATGGTGGTTTGGAGAAACTCCTTCCAGATTCTTATACTTAATGCTGGACACTGGTTTTTTGGATTTTTTTTTTTTTTCCCTCTCTACGGGAGGACCAGCGGTAGTATCTGATGCTTTTACTTCCTCTGTCATCTTACCAGAATTCTCATTCGGGTCTTTTGCTGGTACCACACCATTTACAGAATAAAAGTCAGGCAACTCCTTCCAAGGCTACCCCAGACTATGGGTCCACATCCCAATTTTTCTCCATATAATAAAATGTTCTACTCGTAGGTAAAGTGGACATATACAGGCAAACTAACATTTCCTCTAAGGTAAAAGGATGTAGATTCTTTCTTCAACCAAGCCTCACCTCTCTTCTCAAACATCCAAGCCTGTAGCATTGGCTTTGCTCTTTCCCTTCACCCAGCTCTAGTTTTGCATCCTCCTTCTGTTTCTTGTCAATCTGCTTCATCTCCACTCTTATTTCCCGCCATTTTAGAACTGACTGTATGTCTCTTGCATCCTGATCTATTCTTCAAATGCTTTCTCTTCTATTCTGAAATAGTGTACTTCTTTTTATTCATTCAGAAGCATTGCTGAACGTCTCTGTGTTCCAGGCCCAGGGCTAGGTGTGATGAATCAAGAGACAAAACAGAGTCTTCCCTCAATAAGCTCTCTTGAAAGAGCAGAAGAATAAATTACAGTACCATATGCAGTAAATGTAATGCTGCATCGTAGAAATGTGTGGGTTGGAGATGAAAAAAGTGCTACGGGAACCTAGAACCCTGAGGAGCCACTTTTCCCTGGAAAGGCTGGGCAAGGCATTAGCAAAAACATGAAACCTCATCCCTCTTCGTTATTTATGTCATAATGCTTTGCTTTTGCTCTCCCAGACAGCTGTCACCAGAGCAGGGTATGTAAAATGATCTATTGAAAAAAATTACGCTTTAACAGTATATAATATTCAGGTCTTTGTATATACTTATACTAAATTTTTTATTCAAAAATTTATATATATATATATATATATATATATACATACACACACACATATATATACATATATATATATATATATAGAGAGAGAGAGAGAGAGAGAAGGGGGGAGGGAGAGAGAGAGAGGATCCATGCTTAAACATTTGTTACTGATGGAAGTGTATGATCAACAAAATTTGGACACCCTCTCTTTGGTCACTTATTCTTCTTTTAACTAGCCATTAATATGTCATAAGATAATTTCCACATTTTATCCTGAGCTCTTTTAAAATGCTACTTATAAGCATTTTCACAACTTCATTCAAGTATACTTTCAACACACACAACATCCCATAACTTAGTGCCCTCCATCTTCCCAGTGGCAGTCATTACACCACCACCCATTCAGTCCCTCAGGCACAAAGCTGAGAATCTTCTTTCTCAGCCCCCACCCTCTGCCCAAAACAGTTAATCAGTTGTTGTGGAGTCTACCCCTTAAATACGTGTGCATTCCCCTCTATCCCTGTGGACCCTAAGATAGCCCCCATCATCTCAACAGGGCTACGTTCATCCTGCTAACTGATCATCCTCCTTCCCGTCTTAACTCCTTCTAACCCATTTAGCTTCATAGTCCAGCCAGAGTAATCCTTCTAGAATGCAAAGATGCTAATAATGTCCTAACTATTGAATACAAATTAAGCTCTTTAAAAAAGCCTCTTTATGATCCAATCCAGGTACTGCTACCCACAAACTCTTCATA
Source organism: Panthera uncia (assembly GCF_023721935.1). NCBI lineage: Eukaryota > Metazoa > Chordata > Mammalia > Carnivora > Felidae > Panthera > Panthera uncia. The sequence continues at coordinate 9,109,509 of NW_026057579.1, forward strand.
GTTGGGCCATCAATGTGTGACCAGTAATGAAAAGTTGATTCCAGCTGCCCTTAAATATGTGTACTGTACGGGCACGTTTGTCAGACTGAACATTGAGCTAAGTGCATCACGCAACTTAGTGTAGTGGAGAATATAACTGGCTGCAAGTAAAAGAGCCAAGTCAAGTGACAGGCAGATGTGGAAAATAAAAAGCCTGAGCATTTTAGAACACATCGTAAATTTGACTCATGAATGTACAATCAAGAGTAGCCTAGGTGCTAGGAAATAGCCAACTAAGACACTTAAAAACTGGATACTTTTTAGAACCAAACAGGCATGGATGTCTATCATATTTCATTACTGCTGACCTATTCACTGAGCTTGAGTCATTTATCTTTACAAGAATGAGGGCAAATATTCAGGTAGTTGAAAGTAGGCCTCTACCACAAAAGCCTTTGGACCCACTTGACTAGGATTAGAACCTAAGCGTCTGTTACTTTGTTCGTTCCTCTCCTCATCCTGTGCACAACCTGCAGTGACGGAGGACCAGAACCACTGATGCCTTGCCCGCGTCTGTCCTTGCAGCCTGCACCCTTCCTGAGCCCATACGCCAAAGCCCTGTGGTCTGGCCGTACTAACCAACGTACTGTCTCTGAGTATGCCTTCTGAGCTTCGTCGCAAACCAGCGCCTTCTAACACCTAGATGCTTTGCCTAGAATCCCCTTCCAGCTTACTCTGCTCATTTGACTTCGCTCATTGTTAGAGACTTTTTAGGCATCACTTCATCTGTGATGCTTTTTCTATTCACACCAGCCCAAGGCAGAGTTAGGCACACGTCCTCGGCGGCCTCACAGCATCTTACGCATTACTCTAATGCAGTACTGACCAAATTGTACTGTAGCCCACGTTCAAAGCTTTGAACTCCTTGAGATCAGGGACTGTGTGTCTTGTTCATCTCTGTGTCTGCGGTACTAAGACAGTGCTGGGCATACAGCGGAGACTCAGTCCTTGTGTACTGAGTGAATGAACTCAGGTACTCATACATTCCCTTTTCTTTAGTGGAAAGTACTTCAGGGGAAGACGCAGAAGCCTAAGAGACCAGGCCAAGAATAGCAACAATAGCATCAACAATCACAACCGTAGCTAATTAAGCATTTACTTTAGTCAGACCTTATTCTAAGCCTGTACATACATTTACTCACTTATTTCTCACAACAACCCTGCTATCCTCATTTTACAGATGAGAAAACCAAGGCATAGAGAAGTTAAGCAACTTGCACAAGACCACGCAAGTAGAGTGCAGCAGAGTTGGCTCCAGAACCTTTATGCTAGAACAGAAAGGAACTCAGGTGCTCCTGGAACCACAGGGCTGTGTACAGAATGAGAGCGCCTGTTACCTGGTTCCTTCTCCTCCTCACCCAGCGCACAGCCTGCAGTGATGTGGAAACTGGAGCTCATTTTCGACATTGCCACTAAATCTAAAAGTGCTGAAGATCAGAATAGAAATAAATTCTATGCAGTGCTGTGTTTGCTAGGCTTGCAGAGCCTTCCACACTCCCATGAGCAAGCCTATCCGAGCGGTACTGCCTCCGAATTACAAATCCTTAGCAACCTTTGAATAAGCAGAAAGTATGATCCTCTGAATTTAACATTTTCCTCTTTGGCCAGAAATACGTGTTATTAAGTGATGGGTTATTCTTAAAATTCCTTTAACAGAACGGTGACTTATGTCAAATACCATGTGGTTTTGGAGGTACGGAAAATTGGGGAGTCCTGATAAAACTCTTAAATTTCGTTAAACTTGGTCCCCCTTTTTCTTGGGTATTTATAAAACTTAAGTGTCACAGAATAATTTGATACTTACAAAAATGTTTCTCTCGATATTTAGGTAGCTGGTTGTTTCTCATAGAATGGAAATCTGTGCCTTAAATCTTTGGTTATGGTGATTGAGATGGTACATTGTACATACGTTACTGTACACGTACATATTGATTGTACCTATGCCTACAGTTACTGACAAAAAAACTAGCTGGTTCCTTTTTCATCCTTGAAATAATTTCATTATTATCTTCTAGGAATTTATCTAACTAATATCTTGAAAACAGAAGAAGGCAACCCTGAGGTCCTAAAAAGGCATGGAAAAGAGCTTATAAACTTTAGCAAAAGGAGGAAAGTAGCAGAAATAACAGGAGAGATCCAGCAGTACCAAAATCAGCCTTATTGTTTACGAGTAGAATCAGATATCAAAGTAAGTTGAATTATTTGAGGATACATCTTTCTAATTAAGTTTATAAACCGGCTGATGAAAGACAGGTTTATTTCAGAGAAGAGATAAAGGAAAATAAAACTAAAAATAACTCAAAGTTTCTTTTGTTAAATGTTTTCTGCAGTTATTTTTGTGAATGTCAGACTGCATTTAAAATATTTAATATTAATAACTGTTTATTTCTTTGCATTTAGAGGTTCTTTGAAAATTTGAATCCAATGGGAAATAGCATGGAAAAAGAATTTACAGATTATCTTTTCAACAAATCCTTAGAAATAGAACCGCGAAACCCTAAGCCTCTCCCAAGATTTGTAAGCATACATATATTCATATTTCTTTCATATTTGTATATCTTTTGCAGTTATCGATATCTGGTGATGTCATTAACACCATATGTGTTGCACAGATTAGTTTTCCATAAGGGCATTCGGGGATGAAGTGCACAGGTGATGGATAAAAGTAATGAATAAATGCTTAATAAATATGCTCAGGAATATTCCATTTGGCTGCATATAAGTGAGCAGTAATATTAATCTGAATAAATCCTGGTACACGAAGAAATTGGGCAAATAAATAAGTTTTGTTTTTTGTTTAAAAAATATTTTTAATGTTTATTTATTTTTGAGAGAGAGGGGGAGGGAGGGAGCACAAGTGGGAGAGGGGCAGAGAGACAGGGAGACACAGAATCCGAAGCAGGCTCCAGACTCTGAGGTGTCAGCACAGAGCCCAATGTGGGGCTTGAACCCGTGACCCATGAGATCGTGACCTGAGCCGAAGTTGGCCACTTAACCGACTGAGCCACCCACGCACCCCAGTCATTTTTTTTTTTTAAACAAAAATGTTATCCAAGATTTCCTTTAAGGGCAGAAATTTGATTAATTTATACCAATCCTTTTATAATAAACATGTATTTATGACTTTTCTAAAGTAATGACTTAGGAAAACTTTTAACTATGAATCATTAGCCATAATAATAACAGGTTTGGTTAAAGATACTTTTGTGGGGGAAATAAAGTTTCCATTGTTTTCTTTACTTGCCAGTGCCTGGCCAACTTTATGTTTAGTATCATCACCTCACTGATCTGAACATAATCTCTCTTGTTCATAAGAAAGTAAAAAAATCAATAAGTAAATATAAATGGCTTCCTACGTAACCAAGATAAATTTCAAAGTATCTGTGAACTAAAGCCTATGCAATTACCTCACAAGAAAATTTCTCAAGGCCTAAACCAGTTTCTCAAAAGATGGACTAAAAACAGAAAATTGGAAATAGCTATAGAGTCTTGCTCCAAAGAGGCTCGCTAATAGCACCCTGTAAGAAAATTTCAGAAACCTAAACATATACACACACAGATGAAAACTCCAGCAATTTAATGCATTTGTAAATAGCTCAAATGATTCCAGCATCACAGTATTACAGCATAGTAAGGTATCATAATTCATAATAATGATCCTGGCTTCTCCAGCAAGGTTAAATTCGTTCAACAGGGTCTATTTAAAAAGCTAGAGAAATCTACAATATATCTTAGAAAGAGTTCCATTCAAAAATACTAAGATAACAAATACTCTGGCATTTTTAGGACTAAGACTCAGCTATTTAAAGAAATTCATTGCCTAATATTTTAGATAGCCAAGGCTTTATGGAAATGGGATGTTAATATTTTAACTTGGACACTTTAGTTTTAATCATTATACAACTTCTTTACTAATGGTTTATGGTTTTCCTAGATATTGAGTTTTACCGGGCATATATAGAAAAACCTTCCTTTCTGTTATGGTGTTTTAAATACTGTGTTTCTTTTGTTGTGTTTACAGCCAAAAAAATACAGCTATCCCCTAAAATCTCCTGGTGTTCGTCCATCAAACCCAAGACCAGGTACCATGAGACATCCCACACCTCTGCAGCAGGAGCCAAGGAAAATTAGTTACAGTAGGATCCCCGAAAGTGAGACAGAAAGTACAGCATCTGCACCAAACTCTCCAAGAACACCGTTAACACCTCCTCCTGCTTCGGGTGCTTCTAGTACCACAGATGTTTGCAGCGTATTTGACTCTGATCATTCGAGCCCTTTTCACTCAAGTAGGTGCTAAAATTTTAAGTGCTTAAAAGTAGTTGTTAGTATTCTGTGTGCTAGCAGTAATAAAGAATCTGTATAACTTTTTTATTTTTTGTAAATTTGTACACAAATACCATTCCAAAAGATATTATTATAAAAATATAAAGCAAATTCTGAACTCCAGCAACTTATAATTTTTTTAAAAACCTGTTGGAATTGCTCTCTTTAAATTTATTATGCTTTACTGAAAGGACTGGTGATGAAAATTAGTAATTTAAGCTTGAAAATTGGTATTCGAGTATTTGCTTTCAGTTGGTGAATTTAACGTTTATTTATTTTTGAGACAGGGAGAGACAGCATGAATGGGGGAGGGTCAGAGAGAGAGGGAGACACAGAATCTGAAACAGGCTCCAGGCTCCGAGCCATCAGCCCAGAGCCTGACGCGGGGCTCGAACTCACGGACCGTGAGATCGTGACCTGGCTGAAGTCGGACGCTTAACCGACTGCGCCACCCAGGCGCCCCTCAGTTGGTGAATTTAAAATGGCATCCCTCATATCCAGAGAAAACAAAGGTAACTCCTGAAATCTGCAAGGATTGTCAGTCCGACGCTTTAAATGCTGCCTCCAAAATTATTATCTCCGCATACTACTCAGTACATCATTCCGGTTCCACCAAACTCTGTAGTTTCAGATTTTGCAGCAAGAATCAAATTCAAACTCTTCCTTAGTCTGCACCGTCTGGCAGACAGTATGTGGTGCCCGCTAATCCACTGCCTGTGCTTTCCAGCCCAGCCGGACAGATCTCCCAGACTGCACACTGTTGCTCACCCCTTTCTTATTTCTAGACCAGTGTCGTCTAATAGAAATGTAATATGAGCCACGTATGTACTTCAAATGTTCTACAGCCCCATTTTAAAAAGCAAAAAGAATTAGGTGAAATTAATTTGATTAATATATTTTATTTAACTCAGTGTATGCAGAATGTCATTTCAGCATGAACTCAGTATGAAAAGTTACTGAGATATTTTACATTCTCTTTTTTGTTCTAAACCATCCAAATCCCATATGCATTTTACACTTACAGCACACCTCAATTCAGACCAGCCACATTCACATGTTTAATCCACACATGGCTGGTGGCTACCAAACTGTAATGCTCAGCTCTAGCCCTCTGAAGAGACTACGTTTTATACATGGGTCACCCTGCTTCCACTGACTTTCTAATCAATTCCACGTGCAGTTTTAAAGCTCTAAGAACACACAGCCTTTTTCCATTTGTTCAGTATTAAATCCAAACTTGAATCCCATCACCTTTAACCCTCTCACAGCCACTTGCACATGCTTTTCCCATTGGCTGTCAGCTCAATGTACAGACCAAGTTCAACCCCAGTATCTGGCAGCACAGAATCCAGTCCTGAGGGACAGCGTGTCATTATTGTGGGGAGGAGGTCGAGAGGCGGGTGACCTAGGAGTTAGGAATCAGAGGATCTAACTTTTTAACAAAAATCGACTTAAAATTATTCTTTGAAGGTATATTATTTTGAGATTTGGTCCAGAATCCTATTTATTTATTCCTGTGTTATACATACATTTGTAGTTACCCAGAAGTTTGTCTTGTCTGTTGACCACCCTAAAGTGTGTTTGTTTGGAGAATTACTACATCTTGGCTTTATTTTGCTCCTGGGGGTTATGGAGTCACGTTATATACATATATTTCTGATAAGTTCAAATAAATACCAGGTTAAGAAAAAAAATCCCACCTATTCTCCCCAATCCTCTAAAGCTAAGTAATGAAACCAGCATTTTTTGCAGTATACCCCACCTAAAATCATTTTTTCTTCTGCCCACTTAACTGTTTGCAGGGTTGTTTTTTTTTTTCTTGAAGCAGAGAGCTAGTCTGTATTATAAGGATTCCCAAATAAGTAAATTATTGAAGTCCTGTGAAAGCTATCAACTGCAAATTCTACTTCTCCTAGTTTAAAAAGTAGCTACAAATGGAAGAGGTGGGGAAACGGGAGATAAGTTACCTGCTAGTTCCCTACTAGTTCCCTACTAGTGCTGAATCTTTACGATAACTAGCCAAAAGGGGAAGAAGGGGTTGTCTTGGAATGCAGCGGTCTGGAGCTGTGCTCTGCCGTGTGTGGCGGTGGAACAGGATTAAATACTGGACAAGTGGAGAAACCACTGTTCCAGGAGTTGGGCTTTGTAGTCTTAGCTTTGGGGGATTTCTCAATTTCACTTTCTTTGTGATAAAGAAAACACCTACTCCTATTCCTTTTGCTCTTGGTAGAAACTGAAAATAACTGACTTCGAAATGAAAAAACCTAGCCAAGTCTAAAACCATCTGTATGTTCAGTTAGTCGCTTACTTAAAACTTACGTGGCCTGCGTGTAGTAAAGATCCTCATCTGCTGTTGACCTCACTTCTGCTTAACAGATCTGCTGGTACCATGGGGGCCACCACCTTGCCCACTGTGTTGCCACCACAGCGTGAACTCCCCCTTCCTCAGGGCCTGGCAGGAAAGAGCTGCCGTGCCTACATTCTTACGTCATCTGAACACCTGCCACTCAACAGAACAGCAGAAAGTTCCGCTGCCTAAGTTTTTCAAAAGGCAGTTTGACCAGAATTTTTGATCAGTTATAATAGTACTGTTTTGCTTCATATAGTTTTGTCTTTCAGAATGATTTACTTTAAAACCGTACTTGAGGCACCTCGGTGGCTCAGTCGGTTGAGCGTCCGACTTCGGCTCAGGTCATGATCTTGTGGTCTGTGAGTTCAAGCCCCGCGTCGGGCTCTGTGCTGACAGCTCAGAGCCTGGAGCCTGCTTCGGATTCTGTGTGTGTGTGTGTGTGTGTGTGTGTGTGTGTGTGTGTGTGTGTCTGCCCCTGCCCCGCTCATGCTCTGTCTCCCTCCCTCTCTCTCAAAAATAAACATTTAAAAAAAATTAAAAAAAACAAAACCATACTTAATTTTTCAGCCAGTATCTGTTGCATACCTCACTCCTTGCCCAGCACTCCTACATCACATTTTCTCTGGTAAAGTTTATAAATCTTACTGAGAGAGAGGAAAAATAATCATGGTTCAAAGAAAATCACAGTTTAGTGCTTTAACCATTGTTAAATGCTGCAATTCTCTCTTCGTACTGTGTTTATTTTTCACTCTCAGTAAGATTGCAAGCTTAACTAGAGAAGATACGTAAGGGCTTAGCAAAGCAAAGTGCTAAATGAGTGGTGAAGACATAATGCTGTAGGAGTTTACACAAACGATGACCACAGAATGGGCAAGAATGGTCACATCAAGCTTTGTGGTGAGGAACCTGGCCATCCTCTTAGTGCACCCACATACACCCTCACATTCAGAGCCCTGCCCCACACCTTGCCCTGGCCAGCTCCACCTTTGAGGTGATGATGACAGTGGCCCTGACCAGGGGAGAGACCACCCAGCTCGCTTGCTTTGTCTCTGCTGCTCTAACAAGGTGGAGAGGATGAGATGCTCTAGGGACCTCCCTGTGTAAAGACGGCCTGGTCAGAGAAGGGAGCCAGAGGCCCCACCTGGTCTGTGTGCTGCAGATGAGCTTAGCTGTGTCCCTCCGCAGGGGAAGCTTTGACAAGAAAAGATGGTAGTCCAAGCTTGAAGCTGGAATGCAAGGCTTTTCTTCCTAGAAGATTCTTGTAGGTGCTTAGTTTCTGATCTCAAATGAATTTGCATAACAGGCTTTTGTGAGTTTAAGAAGTTATTCATGATTGATTTTTGTCTATAGGGAAATTTTTGTCTATAGGGAAATGCTTATTTCTATTTTAAGAAAGACTCATTTATAAATTGAAAGCATCTTGAACGGTGGTTTCAATCCTGACTGTGCAGTATGATCCCGTGGGGAGCTTAAAAAAAAATACCTATATGCCCAGCCCCTGTTTGAATAAGACTGGTATTAGCACTAGGAATCAGTAATTTTTAAAAGCTTTCCAGGGGGTTCTTTTTTTTTATTTTTTAATTTTTTTAATGTTTATTTTTGAGAGAGAGAGAGAAAGAGTGTGACTGGAAGAGGGGCAGAGAGAGGAGACACAGAATCTAAAGTAGGCTCCAGGCCCTGAGCTGTCAGCACAGAGTCGAGTGCAGGGCTTGAACCCACAAACCGTGAGATCATGACCTGAGCCGAAGTCGGACACTTAACCGACTAAGCCACCCAGGCACTCCAAAAGCTTGAGACTGAGAACCACTGAGCTGTCATTTGGGATTTGTACTTAACAAGTTAATACTTTTTTAATTAAGTGGGTTTTCACTCCTAACTCATTATAAGTAAATTTGTTCACTGACAAGGATTTCTAGTATATATTTCTTGATTAGAGCATGTATAATTCAAAGAGGGTTGGTTTTTTTTTTTTTTTTTTTTTTTTTTGGCATTTTCCAGGCAGTGAGACCATGAAATCCATTTATAATGACAAATCAGAAAAGTGCCCTTGATTTACCAAACATACAAATCTAAGCCTGCGACATACATATATATAAATATGACCAAAACCAAGTCTGTGTATGCACAAGTGTTTATGTATAGGTATAATAATTCTTTTTACAAGTCTGCAGTTTATAACTATCATAAGCTTTGTGTTTTTATTTTATTCCCGTATTATACTAAGTGTACTACCATATTCTTGAGGCTTATCTCCAGGAGGCATATTTATTTCCTTTCCAAGAAAAGTAGAAAAAACATAAGTAGGTAAACACTAAAGGTAAATACTCCCTTAACCCCTGTTATGCCTAATAAGCAGTGGAGTGAATCATTGACAGAGCAACTGCTTCATTTAATATCAAAGTATAAAAATTAATCTTCTGAGAGATAACTTATCAGAATTAGCTGGATTGCTACCTTTGGTAACTGTGGCCTCCAAATAAGTATCAGTACATAAGGAAGGGAGATTAATGGGATAGATTGTTAGAAACTGGGGTATATGGAAAATAAACCCATAGCTATAGAAGTAGCAATCACATTAATAATCTTGCCAACTGAACCTGGAACATAAAATTATTCTTGTTCTCACCAAAGAAGCTAAAAGAAACAGTGGTCCAAATTGAGTGCTTGTCTATTGTGGAAAGAGAGACAGGGGGAGAGACAAACCTGAGTTTTAAAAAATCAGCTGAGTCTAGTGTTACAGGAATTATTTTAGTCTCGTGGATATTATCTCTTCCGTATGTTGGTAATATGAGACAGTGTAACATAGACAACTATGTTGATTTAGAACCACTACAGATAACTTAACCTTTTGTCTGTTTTTCGCCTTTATTGCTCTTGGGGCTTTGACTTTTATGGTTTTCAGTTTTTTTCTTAGATGAATTAATAATCTGTTGAAGCATTGTAAAATTGTCAGTGAGTTTCCTGTACAAAATGTGTCTAAGTGCCAAATATTAATTGATTTTTTTAAAGAAGTGTTCAAGAATATAGAAGGGAAAAGGCTATATCACTTTCAAGCTTGTTTTGTAATATCCAAAGCTGTAGTTATTTTGTCATGCTCTAAGAATAATTTCGTAAGTATATAATATTAGTAAGAAATTCCCTTTTATTTTTCAATTTACTAACATAAATTCATTGTTTACTACTTATTTCACACAGTTGAGTTTTCAAAATAATCTCTAGTAAGTGACATATTTTTATATGTCCAGCTGAATTCTTTGCTTGAATTGAGTTTGTACATATTTTAAAAGTATTCCACTAATAGAGAAAACTTTAGTTTCCTCATGAATGCTTTTCATTGAATTATTATGGCATCAGGTAGTGAATCTAAAAGGAATCTTCAACATTCCCAGTATGATATTAACTCAATTCTTTATTTTTCTCAAAACTGAGACGTAATGAGCTTTTACGAAAAAGACTGTTGTACCCTTCTTTACTTGAATGACAAAAATAACATTTCTATCGTGGATGAATTTCTGCAGATGAGTTGAATTTATCAACGAAAGAAAAAAATCTGCTTCTCTTGTTTCCTTTCACAGGCAGCGATACCGTCTTTGTCCAAGTTTCACTGCCCCATGGCCCAAGTTAGTATATTTAGTTTAAGACTCCTAATTCTTGCTTTGGCTTCAAAAATTAAACCAAGTGCCCCCCTCCCTGCTAAAACTCTTCTTGGGCCTGGCAGCACTGGTACCCCGCTTGCAACATCTTAGAATTGAGGCCTTCCCTTGTGCTACCTTTTGATCATAGATGATTTGCTTAAACGTATATACTCTTCATGCTTTTTGTAAAACCCTTTTCTCTTTTAAAAAAACATTATTATATGGGTGACTTCCACATTTAACCATTTCTCTTTCCCAACTGTAGAGTTCTTAGTAGTATTTTAATGCTCAACTTAAAAAAAAAAAAAAAAGCAAGAGCATGCATGCGCATATGGGAATGCTGGCGGCTACGGGCAGCGTCTGAGTCACAAGATACACTTAGCCTGACGACCTTGGCACAGACTGCAGGCAAATGACCGTAATTTGGCTTTAGAAAAACTATCTTATAGTTGTAACTACTTAAATCATGCGGCCTAAATATTCATCACTGTTAAGCGAAATAAAGTGCCATTACAGATATTTGCTTTTATTTTTAAAGTCAACTAACAATTCACCAAATTAGTCCATAAATTTTAAGCTAATAGGTTAATGGTTTTTGCTGTCCTTCATACAAATGGTTTCAAAATGTATCCAATGGAAGACATTAGTTATAAACTAATTAACTTATTACATAGTCTTTTAAGAAAAAAGGTAGGTGATTAAAATGTTTCTCATTTGAATAACATCAGTACACAAAGTACTCTTTAAGTTCTATATTGTTATAACATTTAGTTGACAAAAGCTTAAAGGAAAATGAGAACCTGCCAAGTATAATTCTGGATGATCATTTAAGTATTTTTTCATATCTTTTTTATACTGTGCATAAACTAACAACTTACATGAATGTTGTCTTTCATAATGTAATTATTTTATGCCTAGATTATGCCCTTGTCATCATAAATGTCTATAGGATGAGTTCTGATTAGAAGCTTTACTCACCTGTCTTGTGCCAGTTCATCAACTTTTTAAATCCGGTTCACTAGATTTAGTGTAATTTCTGTTTTTATCAGGGCTGCCTCACTCATCTTAAATAGCTCCATCACAATTAAAATGTTTGGATTAGAGTATGATGAACCCGATTTTCTGCCAAGGAGAGCCAGCCTATATGTAAGCAAAGTGAGGAGAGACCCCTCCCCCAGACACAAGATTCTTCCTGGCATCCTTTGAGACAGTCGCTGGGGAGAGCAGTTAAGATCAGAAACTAATCCCAAGGACTGACTACCACCTAATGGCAGGGAGATTCTATACTAGTACAGTCAGGGAAAGAAAATGAGCCCATCACAAAGGCCTAACAAAATTACCATTCCAAAGGTTTCTCCCAGAAATCTGAGAATCATACCCAAATAAAAACTTCCAATAATTAACAGTGGGAATGTTATTTTGTTCCAAAAGCAAAATAACAGAATATCTTAGGCAGCTTTTTTTTCCCCTGAAAATTCTGCTAAGAAATTTCTGCATGCTTTTATAGCAGTTTGCTTTGATAAAGGAAATACTACCGTGTATTGGTTTATTGAACTGCTTTTGATAATTCTGTACATTTCTTTTAATAAATATAAGCAGTTTCCAGCTAAGCCTTTTCAGGATTAATAGATGAGATAAAATTCCTGTGAACTGTTAAAAAAAATTTCACATCCTACAGGATCTGCTTCAGTATCATCTATAAGTTTAACCAAGGGCACTGACGAAGTGCCTGTCCCCCCTCCTGTTCCTCCACGAAGACGGCCAGAATCTGCCCCCGCGGAATCTTCGCCATCTAAGGTACGTAGAGAGTCCTGTCATCTGGAGCCCAGAGTCATTACAGTTACATTAGAATCACTTGCCTGTGTCTAGTTTAGTTCCTACCAGATTAGGTCAACACTTCAGGGTATCTGGGCTTAACTGAGTTTAGACGAGGACTAAATACGGATTTACCCTGCGGTAATATTTATTTCCTATCTTCTGAAAGTAGTTTTTTGGTATGTTTTCAAAACCCTGTGAGTCTAAATCATGGGTACTGTCCAGGAGAAAACAAGTTTAATCCCAAAAGAGTAGAATGTAGTCTCACGCAGACCACACAGAGAAAGAAAAGCAAAGAGGTGTGAAGCTTTCTATATGAAAGCACGTTTTAAGTGAAACTTAAACATGACCCGTCTGCGCCCTCGATAATAAATCTGATATGCTTTTAAACGGGATTTTCATAACAGTTCTGGGTTGGAAGAGACCTTAAAGACTTGCAATAGCTATTTTTTTCCACTTGTTTAAATTTCTTTCTTTGCCAACTGTTGACTTGATTCGGTGGTTCTCAGAGGATCCGGAGAGCAGGGCACCTGGACAAGTCAGGACACTCTGCAGAGTGTCATAAAATGTGAACGTAGTAGTTTAAAATTGTAAGATTGACTTAGGTTAAGTCATAAATTGTCTTAGATTGATAGGTGCACAGTAGCAAACAACAAAATTTTGAGAAAAATTAAAACTTGGAAAAAAATTGTTTTTAATGAATTGGCATAACTCCCTCCCTTTAAAAAATATGGCAAAACCCCCTGATCCGTGCCTCGCGCTCTTCCAACAGTGTGTTTGAAGACCCCAATTCTTAATATAGTCACAGTACTGCATAAATTAATAATAAATGTGTGTTTTATTCCTTTTTCATTTGTGTTAGATTATGTCTAAGCATTTGGACAGCCCCCCAGCAATTCCTCCTAGACAGCCCACATCAAAAGCCTATTCACCGCGGTATTCAATAGCAGACCGGACCTCTCTATCAGACCCTCCCGAGAGCCCTCCCTTATTACCACCACGAGAACCTGTGAGGACACCTGATGTTTTCTCCAGCTCACCACTACATCTCCAGCCTCCCCCTTTGGGCAAAAAAAGCGATCATGGCAATGCCTTCTTCCCAAACAGCCCTTCCCCATTTACGCCACCTCCTCCTCAAACACCTTCTCCTCATGGCACGAGAAGGCATCTGCCATCACCACCACTGACACAAGAAGTGGACCTTCCTTCCATCACTGGGCCGCCGGTTCCTCCACGACAAAGCACTTCTCAACATATCCCTAAACTCCCTCCAAAAACTTATAAAAGGGAGCACACACACCCCTCCATGCACAGAGATGGACCACCACTGTTGGAGAACGCCCATTCTTCCTGAGTGTCTCTGTTCCAGGATGGACATTTTCCTAGCCCCAAATCCATTGCTGGCAATGGATGCACGGAATGTGCCAGCACTGAGGAGTTACAGTGACAACTCCAAACACTAACGACTCTACTTCAAGATGCAGTATAAGACAATGAATTTTAACCTAGACATAATTATAAAATGAAAATGGTATTCGTTTAGATACGGAAAGACTGATGTAGAGGAATTGGACAACTGATTGCACCTGAAAATCAAGTAAAGGGACTTTTTCCAGCCAATAGGCAGGAGTCCTCTTTTTGTGAAGTGATCTTTATCGTTAAAGGGATGGAAAACATAGTCTAGTGTCCAGCAGGCCCACATGATGACAGTTTTTGTAATTCAAAATATGCACTTTTTAAAAAGAAATCTTAAACAGGGATCTTCATATCTCCTTTGTTTTCCTTTGCTTTTACTCATCCTACTTTAGAATATTTTCCTAGAAATCATTTAAAGGACTGTGGGGAGTGGCTGTGGTGCCTGACCTTGTGGGAGTCCAGGCCCCGTGCTGTGCCACAGTCCCGTTTACAGGTTATTACAGTGAAGTGAATGGGTACCGAGGCTTCACCAAAGAGGTACTTTTTTTTCTTTTTCTTTCTTTTTTTTTTTTTTTTTAGGAATAATTATATTAATTTTAAGAGCATTCCCCCACCCACCCTCCCTACAAACAAAATATGGTGGTGATGCCTTCAAACAAGAAGTTTTGTGTCATTAACATGACAGAAGAACTTTTAAAAAAAATGTAACTGTCAAGTATACGATTTACATTTAGGAGACTGTTAATCTGTGCTAGATTGTTATTGCCCCTCCCCACCCCCCACAAAAGTTTACTGGTAACCCATGTCATGGCTCATAGCCGTCCCTCTAACCATTCTCTGGAAATGCAGTCACCCAGTGTGGAAAGGAGCATTGCTGGGCGTCCCTGACACCGCTCATGTTTTACGGATAGTTGAGTAATCCGCAGATCTAGAATTACCTTGCATTGCCGAAATCATGTGTATATAGTGAATGTTATATAATAAACCTGGCAGGTCTGTTTTAATTTAATTGAATAAAGATACAAATACTTTGTTTGGCTGGCATATATTAAATTATTATATGGAGAAAATGGTTGATTCTTATTTCTTTCAGTTGAAACACACACACACACACACACACACACACACGCACGCAAACACTAAGCATAAAAGCACGTATTGTGGTACGCCTTGGTTTCTAGTTCTGGATTGTATGTATTCATCTTAAAGAATGATAAAAAGTTGCAGTTTGGCATGTAGGAAAAAAATTTGGTTAGAATAGGATGGGTATCTTTTAAGCAGAACTTTGTAAGTTTTTTAATTTGCTAAGCAACATGTATACAGTTTGTTAGTTTATATTAAACATTCTACCTTGCTTGAGGTCTTTGCTCTATCAAAACTATTCATAATAGAACATCTACCTACATCATTAATATCATAATATGGATTATTCATTAAGCCTATGTACTGATCTTCTGAGTCTAACAAATACTGTGACTGAAATGCATGCAACTTGTTGAAGAGAAAAAGTTTTATTAATCTCCACTCTAATGTCTATGAAATGTGCAGCATTCCATCATTAGAGAGTCATCCATTCGTCAGTATCTGCATGTGTCCTCAGAATAATGAAGCAACATTTCAGCAATTCTGTTAACCATGCCATTAGAGACATTTTTAGAAGTGCTGCATCATGGTGCAAACCTAGTACTTTAATAATTTCCTGTGATATTTATTAGAGCATTAAATGTACATCACAGTAGTACAGTATATTGTCCTTTAAGACCAGAATGTTGATTGCATCACCATTAAGCAATCCCTCCTATCACATCCTTTCTTATTTATTTGTTAGAGTTGAATCTTTGTTTAATATCTGTACCATTCCTATTATGGTAGCCATTTTTCTCTCTGTAAAATGTCTCCTTTTAAAAGTCTCCCAAAAAATTAATTTCGAATCCACTCTTGTGTGCAACACGTCCATAAGACCATTCATTTAACAAGTGTTTATCTAAGCCTGCTTACTAGTGCTGCTACAATTAATCATAATACACATTCCAGAATCCCCCATGATTTTTTATTAGAACAGCCTCATTTTCCCTAGGGTTTCCCTTTGTCTGTCTTACTGATCACTTCTCTTTTTAATTACCCCACCCCACCCCACTCCATATGAGAACCTGAGAAGTCACATTGGAGCTCATTCAATATCTCCCTGGCCAGTGTGTTAGCCTTCATTAAAGGAGGCTTTTCAACCCGCCTGATCGTCTAAAGAGCAAAAGCTTAGATTTGGAGTTCTAATCATACTTCTCCCGAAGGGAACCAATCTTCTACCCCAGTGGTTCTAGGAGACCACTTCACTGTGCATCAGCACTGTGGATAGAGGATATTTGTATTCTGAAGCTGACATTTGGGTAAAAATATTTTCTGCAGTGGTGACTGCTTAGAAAAATTCCAATTGGGTGCCCTTAAATGGAGGTGGAGAAGACTGTATCCTTGCCTTCTTCATACATGAAACATGAATTAGCTGACAAATTTATTCTCTGTAGTAACTAAAATATACTTATTCAGGGACAAGAAGTGGCTGAGAAGACAAATGCATCACCACAAAATTCTGTTTTTGAATCCAGGACATTACAAGACAGTCAATGCAGCATGACTATTCCTAAACCACATCCCAAAACATGAAAAATTTCTTTTAGAAATGGAAATGTTCTTAGATGTGTCATCTTTGGATCACAAAATAAAAATATTTCAAGGTTGAATTTAAGTGGGCTATCAACCAAGAACAATACAAAGGGAGGCTTTTCACGTCTGAGCACTTTTTAAAACAGGAACAGATAGGTATATGTTTCTAAGTTTACTGAAAGATTATTTACTGTTCCCAGCCTTTCTAATGCATTTCAAGAATACAAATTATCAGGAAATAAACAAGCATTAAAAGTTTTCTTAATTAAAGGTTGTTGGGTATCAAAGGAGATATTTAGTCGATTACTACGCTCTAACAGCTCAAGAAATGTTTTAATGGGTCTGAATTTAGGAAAGCGCCTGCCACACTTCGTGATACTACAATCAACACAACAGTCTAGTGAACAAGTACCATTTCAGTTGGAGGCTATGTTATGGTTCTAAATTCTTCCTTAATGAGTTTTCTCATAAGTTGAAAATTACATAAACCGAAACTTGGTATCTGTGATCATGATCTTAATTCTCAAGTTTGGCTTACTCTAGTCATGTATTTCATCCTCTGTCTTTAAAGACGGCTTAAATTCAGTTTTAAGTGGCTCAGCAAAACAAATAATGGAAATGGAGGGAGAGGTTCCCAATTTGTTAGTGTTGTACATATCAAAGAAAACCTTTTATTTCCTCCAGATTTAGAAAGAAACTAACCATTTGTTTCTTGGTATTCTGCTGTGGGTAGGTTCACTTGTTCTTTTAACCTATATTGTATGACTGTTGCACAAGTGTAGGTCCTGTTGCACATTAATCTTTATCAGTAAAATACAAACCACAGGGTTAAAATTGGTTTGGCTGAAAGAATTATGCAGAATTATTTGTAAGGGAAAGTGATGACTTAATTTGTTTATTCAATATTTCTCCTTTGAAGCATCTCATTACTAACTTAAAATCAAAATCCCTTACACATGAGCCAATGAAATATTTTGAGCTCTGGTTAAGAAGCATGAAGTCTATATGATTAAACAAAAGCACCTAATACTTGTTTTGTAAATTTCATGCCTTATTTTCCATTTTTGACACCGTAAAGTGCATTTTCTGTCGACTGTGAGCAAATTTCCCTTTTGCCTTTAATGAAAATAGTGCATTAAGTAGCCAATTGCTGCAGAATTACAAAGCAAGTTAGCTAAAGGTGGATCACATTGGACTACCACTCAAACAAGATGCATAGCATGGAAGTCACATGTGGTGTGGCTTTAGGGAGAGCGCACCTGTGCCAGATGCATGCCACTTTCAGTAGCTGCCAAATGTGCCTTTAATTAAGAACATCTCTAATTTGTTTCTTCAGATCAAGTCAGCATTTGGGGGCGGGATCAGGGCAGGGGACCTTGGGGTGCAAATATCTGGTGAGACACACCAGAGAAGAAGCCTTTGTCAAAGTGACATGTATAACTTCAGTTGAAACGTGTTCATGTATATATGTGTGTGTGTGTGTGTGTGTGTGTGCGTGTGCGCGCGCGTGTGTGTGTATTTGCCTTTGTTTAGTAGCACGGTATTTGCTAAAATAATTGTCGAAAAATTGCTCTGTCAGTCTTACTTTGATGTAAAAATAAAGTGCAGTCTATACATCTAATATGGCCTTTGTACCTGACCATGTTCGTAGGTAATCTTTGTATTCTGCGTGCAGCAGTATTTGGTTTGCATTTAAAGTGAAAATAATGGCTGTTATTTTTCTGGCATTACTAAGATAAATTGAAAAATAATAAAGAAAAATGCCTTACCTAGTCCACAAGTGTATTATTTTTGTATTTATTTTAGAAAGCACTCTTTTCAAGATCAGTCGTGATTCTCATTTTAGCTTGTGCTTTCCACATGCAAATAGTTTGTTCTGTCTCATGGTCTTGCTTTGGAGACACTTTTTCCTGTATCATGTTCTCTATAAAAAGTTCAGTATTTCCTTCTGTATCAGGCTCTCTGACTGTAGTGAGCAGGAGGCCCTTGGGATGAAAATTAGGGACCTTCAGCATCACCTTTCAAAGGGCTGAGGGAGGCATTTGTATTCCATCAAAGTTTTAAGATCTCACAATTCCTTGACAGGCAAGTTTCACTGAGCCTGTTGGAAAGTGGCAGCCTGACATTCAGCAACTCTTTCTAGGCTTGGCATAAAAAGATACAGTTTATGGTTATACACTGTAAAGAATTACACACTGTCAAGAATTTTTGTAAGTGTGAGGTCATTCATGGTGAACTACAGAATGCAAAATTGATGAAAAACTGGGGTGCCTGGGTGGCTCAGTTAAACGTCTGACTTGATTTTGGCTCAGGTCATGATCTCACAGCCATGGGACTGACCCCCACATCGGGCTCTGCGTGGAGTGTGGAACCTGCTTGGGATTCTCTCTCTCCCTTTCTCTGTCTCAAAAATAAACCTTAAAACAATTGGGGGCACCTGGGTGGCTTAGTGGGTTAAGTGTCCAACTTCAGCTCAGGTCACGATCTCAGGGTTCATCAGTTGGAGCGCCACACTGGGCTCTGCACTGAGTGCAGAGCTTGCTTGGCATTCTCTCTCTCTCCCCCACCCGCCTCTCTCTCTCTCTCTCTCTCTCTCTCTCTCTCTGAAAAACAAACTTAAAAAGAATATGATGAAAACTTAGAGATCTCATACCCTTACTCAAAACTTAAGGCAGGTGAGGCCTGGAGCAGTGAGATGACTAAGCCAATATCACGTGGCAGTTAGTGACTGAGACAATTGGCTCAACTTTGACTCCTGGCATTTGGAGGACTGTTTTTAGGAACAGCTAAAATGTATTTGCGGTTCCCCTCCAAATTTAAAGACACACAATCATTAATTTGTACAAATTCCATTTATAGGCCACTGAAATCCAAGCAGGTATTATTGAGTATATTCTAGGTAATCAATTTAAGAGCTAAAGGAAAATAACATTAATGTTGATATTAGTCAGAAAATAACATTAACACTGATATTAGTCAACCTGGTTCTGAGTTTGCTCTTGAAATGTCACTTGAATTTTAACCAGGTGGTTTACTTTTTACTCATTTTAATCATGTTAGCTCATCACAGATTCAGGACAGTTAAGTCTCTAGGGTATAGCCCACAACTGGGCTAAAGATGTACATAGCTTCCAGAGGCAAGGAGAGCTTTGACAGAGTAGAATTCCAAAAAATCTTATCCAGGGCTCCTGGGTGGCTCAGTCGGTTGAGCATCCACCTTTGGCTCAAGTCATGATCTCACAGTTTATGAGTTCAAGCCCCACTCTGGGCTCTCTGCTATCAGAGCAGAACCCTCTTCAGATCCTCTGTCTCCCTCTCCCTGCCCCTCCCCTGCTTGTGCACGTTCTCTTCCTGTCTCTCAAAAATAAACATTTAAAAAAATCGTATGCACATTCTAACATTTTAAGACTGTTGATTCTCATTAGAGGCAAAAAAAAAAAAAAATGCAGTCCTTTTTTAGAAGCTAGTTTCTCTACCTTCATGACTCCTCAAGAAAAGGAAGAATCACTGTGGTAAAGTACAATAAGCAGTTGCTTTGGAATCACACATGTCTGTGTTCATATTCTGGTTCCATTACTTACTAGATGTGTAACTTTGGAGAAGTTACTTAAATAATCCTAGTCTCTGTTCCTCATCAACACATGAGGTTAATAGATCTACTGGGGACTATGTGAGGTTTAAAGGTGATATGTGTAAAACCCAATGCCTTTCACAGAATAGGTGCTTAATAAAGGTAACTAAAGATATAAGGGATATGCTTTCAAAGTCGGCCTGCTTTTAGGTATCTTTTAAGAAGCTGAGACTTCATCCTGAAGTCCCCCTAACTTGATTCTTTAGTATCCAGATTCCTTTGATGTTTACTATCACTTCAATTGGTTTTGAGTGACTGTATTATAAACATTTGATAGGGCCTATCTGACTATTCAAAAATATTTACTGTTCCAGGTCCACTTCTGATGTTAGGAATACAGCAATGAACAAAACAAACAAAAATCTCTATCATCATGAGATTGGTTATCTAGTGAGGAGATGTAGACAATAATAAGAAAGAGCATATAATACATTAGAATGTTGTAGCTGCTATGAACAACAAAAAATAAGTTTCCTGGGAATGTAGGGGACAGGTTGGTGATATATAAATGGGATGGTCAGAGTCAGCTCATGGAGAAGGTGGCATATAAGTAAAGAAGGAGGTGAAGGAAGGAGATGTGCAAGTGTCTGAGAAAGGAGTATGCCAGGTCATGGCGAAAGGCCAGTTCAAGAGCCTAGAGGCAGGAGCATACCTGGTACATGTAGCGAGGTTACAGAATAGGAGATGCCATCAGAGGTTTAATGGGATCCAGGTCACTTGTAATGACTTTGGCTTCCTTTAGAAATAAATAGAGCCCATAGAGCATTTGAGCAGGGGATCACTCTGGCTGCCATGTTGAGAATAATTAGGGGTTAAGACTGGGAGTAGGGAGGCTAGCCCAGTAGAAGGCAGCTTGGGCAAGGTGATAGCAGTGGAGGTGGTGGGAAGTTGTTCAGAGTCTGGATGGATTTGGAAGACAGCCAATTTGCTGAGAGCCTGAACATGGAGTTTAAGAAATAGAATTGTCAAGGATGACTTCAAGGTTTTTAGCCTGACCAACTAGAAGGACAAAGTTACCATTAACTGAAGTGGGAAAAGTAGAGTTGAAGCAGAGGCTAGGACACGTGAAGTTCAATAAATATGTCAGACATTTGAGGGGTGCCAGGAGGCAGTGGGAGATGTGAGTCCGAAATCTGGGAAAGAGTCTGGAACAAGGATATAAAATGGGGAATCACTTCCATAGAGATCATATTTTAAAGCTAGCCCACTGGATAAGATCACCAAAGAAGTACAGACTGGAAAAAGAAGATATCTAAGGAGAGCCCTGGGACCCTCTAACAAGAGAGAGAAGAAAGGAGAACCAGCAAATAGACAAAGAAGGAACTGCCAATGAAGAATGATGGCAGCCAAAAGGGTGTTGTGCCCTTGAAGCCTAGTAAATTATTTCAGAAGGAAGAGGTGATAAGCATGTCAAACACTATCTGATAGGGAGAGTGGAGTACTCATTTAGCAAGGTGAAAGTCAGTGATGATCTGGACATGACCGGTGTAGGGGGGAGGTGTGAGCCCAGTGAGTTTAAATTTTTTTTTAACATTTATTCCTTTTTTGAGACAGAGACAGTGTGAGCAGGGGGAAGGACAGAATCCGAAGCAGGCTCCAGGCTCTGAGCTGTCAGCACAGAGTCCAACGCGGGGCTCAAACTCATGAACTGTGAGATCGCAACCCTAGCCGAAGTCAGACGCTCAACCAACTGAGCCACCCAGGCGCCCTGTGAGCCCAGTGAGTTTAATGATAAGAGGCAAGAACTGGAGCAGTTTCCTCTTTCAAAGGTAAGCAGAGACGTGCAGCATAACTGGAACAGTCAAGATACTTTTTGCTTTAAAAATGGGAGAAATAAGAGCATGATTGTATGCTAAAGGGTTTGCCCCAGTTGGAAAATGTGATAAGGAGAGGGTGACCTAGTGCTAAATGGAAACAACCCACTTAGACAGAAACACACACAGTATCGAGCAACAGTCCTTTACAAAGTAGATCCCACTGTCTTCAGATGAACAGCTTTACATACACGAGGAGGGAACACAACACACTCCATTTTCCTGCTAAGAATTAAGAGAATTTTAATGCTCCTACCTCTGAAGGGAATGAGGGAAGAAGGCGGGAGGGGGAATCTATTTTATAGATAAGAAACATGTTTAGATGACTTACCGAGATCATGTATAAGCTCTTTGAAAACAACAAGTTTTGGAAAACAAGTTATTTGGGTAGAAAGCTCTTGACTATTTTGCATGTCTGACAGCCTCCAAAAACAACATCTTCAGCACTGCCCAAATCATATCCCATATTTTTATACATATGTTTAAAACTTAGGTCTAGTGTCACACACCAATTTCTATTTTTTCCCTTAAAATATATAGGTTTCCATCAATTTCCTCAACCTTTTTTTTTTAAACTCATTTCCCTTTTTGAAGAAGTGTATCTCCTCTTCCTGTTCCCTCACCCCCTCTCCACCATGTGAGACTCACTGGCCTATATTCCATAAATGCAAAGATGCCCGGATGCTGAGAACACTACACTTACATCTTTAAGTTAAATCAACTTTTCAGAATATGAGAATCCAAAGTGTCCCCAATTACTGTTTTAGGCTCAGGAAGAAAATTATTAATGGTGATGTTTCAAGAGAAAGTTTAGTCTGAAAACTGTATCTAATTTTATTACACAACTTAACAGAAGACATTCATTTTACCATTTTTCTAAGTGCATGCAATTATCTAGAATATACAATCAACTTTACCAATTTATTACAAAGAACACTAATCCTGTATATATGTATATTTTAACCAAAATTTTACTGTATGTTATAGTAAAGATCACAGATGAATTTAAGAAAACCTCAGAAAGAGTCACTCTACCAGCTTTCTGTATCTCAAGGTAAATATAATCAATTCTCTATTCTGTCCTAAACTTCCATCTATGGATAGAATCTGAGTGCTGATTACATACTAGATCATCCAACTTATTGGTCTAAGAGGTAATGGCTATACAATTTCAGCGGGCCAAAGAATCACCTGGGTGCATTTAAAATGCAGATACCTGGGGGGCGCCTGGGTGGCTCAGTCGGCTAGGCGTCCGACTTCGGCTCAGGTCACGATCTCACAGTTCGTGGGTTCGAGCCCCGCGTCGGGCTCTGTGCTGACAGCTCAGAGCCTGGAGCCTGTTTCGGATTCTGTGTCTCCCTCTCTCTCTGACTCTCCCCCATTCATGCTTTATCTCTCTCTGTCTCAAAAATAAATAAACGTTAAAAAAAAAATTTAAATGCAGATACCTGGGCCCCACTCTCAAATTTATTCCAATAAAGTGGGACTGAACTAGTCGCCAGGAATCTGAATTTTTACAAGTTCTCTCATGGAGAAAGTAAAGTGTTAGTAAAGACTTGAAGAAGGTAAGTGAACAAGTCATGAGGTGCTATAGAAAGTACTATTCAAAGGATTCTCCCTGAGCAAGGAAGAAACAGTCTAATGGCAAGCCCCAGATGGGTTTCAACTATTTGTCATAGGGCGAAACAGAGGACCCTGGAGCGCTGGTCCACACATTCCTGGTTCTCCAAGCTTCCAGTTTTAGAGTCAGTAAAGTGGGGCAAATCCTTGTTTAGGCTTGTATACAGACCACACCCAGCTACAGAAGGGACCTGCTGGCCCTCCCAGCTTGTGCAGAAATACCCAACTCATCTTTTGGTGGGGCGCTTCCTTCTGTTTAGGGACCCAAACACTTCCAGAAGACAGCCGTGGTCCCCTACGTAAACTGTACTTCTCCATGGGACTGGAGCTCACAGATGGAGGAATTGCAAACCTCTTTCCCACCCTGATTTCATCTTTAATGCAACATTACATTAAATGTCATTAAGAAACATCATCAAAGATCCTATCTCTGCTGTCAATTTACAATACTATGAAGTGACCCAGGACAACACAGAAAAGAGTAGCACTTTCTTTCTTTTTCTTTTCTTTCTTTTTCTCTTTTTTTCTTTCCTTTCCTTTCCTTTCTTTTTTCTTTCTTTTCTTTCCTTCTTTCTTTCCTTTCTTTCTCTCCTTTTCTTTCTTTTTCTTTCCTTTTCTTTCTTTCTTGCTTTTTCTTTTCTTTTCTTTTCTTTCTTTCTTTTTTTGTGGAAAGATGTTTGCAAATGTTAATACTGTGAAAAGGACAGTAGTGCTTTTACTGCTCTAGAAGACAACAGTGTTTTATTTCTTTTGTGATTGGTATTTTTCCTAAAAAGAAAAAAAAAAAATGAAAGGCAAGAAGGTAAAGAGACAACCCTGAAGCTCTGTCAAATCATGAGCAGAAATTATTCTCTGCAACTATGTACTGTTCTAGAGGTGGAAAGGAATTTTAAAAGATATGTCATAGTTCCTGCCCTCAAGGGGACTCAACATTCTTGTTGGGAAGACAAGACAAATATATAAGAAGATAGACAAGTTACGGCACCAGAGATCATAGAAAGATGAGGGACTTACCCAGGGCCTTGAGGACTGGCAGGGGGAAGGAGGCTACAGAAAAGGCATGACGCAAGGGGCCATGGCTCACCAGCAGGCAAGAGAAGCCCAGTGTAACTGAGGGCCGGGAGTCCAGTAGGCTGGCAAAGTAGGAGACAGCAGCCAAAGAGAAGACTTGACACCATGCTGGACAGACAGCCTTGAAGGTCAAGTCGAGGAGTTCAGAATTTGTAGACAAAAAAGAACGTTCAGAGAGTTTCACACAATGCAGCATTTGGGAATATTAATGTGTTAAGAGAAGTACAGGACTGATGCGGAGCTAGAAAGCTACTGGAAAAATCCAGATACCAGGTGAAGGAGACCCAGGGAGTAGCAGCACTAATTATTACTAGTTTTACATGCTAGTTTCATAAAATACAATGAAACTGAGTTGTGCTACCGATGTAACATCAAGATTCTTTCAAAGAATGTTATCAAAATGAAAATCTGGGAGGTGTGTGAAGTTTTTGAAACCTTCCCAAGTAATCCATCATTTTTATGATAACCATTATGAAGGGGAAAGAAATTTTATTGTTTTTACATTTTACTTAAAAGACTGTGACTTGCAGTTCACTTTCCATATCCAGTCAGTTCTGCATTGTGCTCTCAGACCCTGCCCCCGAACCTTCTTTGGCCTACTAAACAGAGATAAATCTAACTTCAAAGGAGTTCATTAATTTCAGGAAAATGAAAAGCTTGGCTTAACCTTAAATACTGGAAACTCCCAAAACTTGACAGCAATCCTGTAGACATTCCAGACCCCCTACTGTTCAAAGGCTAATGGATGAGTTCCTAATTAATCATCAGACTTGTAGAAAACGTGTAACAAGTAAAACTTTACGATTTTATCAAGCAGTACATTCCTAGAGGAAGAGCCTCTAAAGAAGTCAGTTTGGGTACCAAGATTTTGAATGAGTGGTAGCCAAATGCCTCTAATTCATTATAGATAACTGCCTGGGAAGAGAGACAAATTGTTTAAAACTAATTTTTTTTCTATTATTCTTGTGTTAGGGGCATGTCAAGGCTGTGGACCATCCTGGACATGGGGAAGCAGAGCACATTTTATTATCCTGTAGCCATGAAAGCCTCACTGCAATGATTCCTCTGTCTGAGCTGTTAAGAACTCTGTTTGTTGTGTTTTTTTTTTTTTAAACAGCTTACTTCTGGAAAACAGAACAAGGTCTTACCAGCCCTAAATTTTCATCCTGTTCCGGTGTTTTGTAGCAACTGCTGTGCATGTGCTATTAAAGCACTGATGTTGTTGCCACCTTCTTTCCAGACTGAAGAAAGTCTTTTAAAAGAAGACGTAGCTAAATAAGTTTTTTTTTTTCCCCCAACCCATCTGCTTATGAGTGTATGTGACACTCAGGATCACTAATGTGTCTCTGAATCCTGAGAACTCAATAACACATAGACTCTAGACTATTCTCATCTGCAGCACAACTCACGCAAGTGAAAACGTTTCTTTGGCCTCCCAGTCTCAAGAGAAATCACTGTTCCCTGTACTGATTCTCATAGCCACAGAGAGAGAAATACTACTCTTCTGGTTCTCTTCCCATTTGGAGACCAGTGTGTCTATAACCCTTGAACCTTCTATGTCATGGTGTAAGCACAAATTCTCCACAACTCAGATTGGCAACACGTAAAATACAACTCTTTACTGATCCTTTGCCTTAAGGGATGTTGGGTATTGCTTTGGGGAAGACATATAGCAAGACAGAACTGGCCCCTAACATCGTGTATATTAGCCTAAGAACATTGGGATGAATTAATAAGGTAAATGCCTAGGAAGCATAAAATTCACATCCATGTTACACGCTCAATTTTATACTGGGGGGGAATGACTTTAAGTTGGAAGTTTTTGTTCTTACAAACATTTATTTTCCTCCAAATTTATTGTGTTTCTATAATGCTGTGAAAAGTCTTCGTTTCCCTGTTCCCAAGTGCTGAAGTTCAAAAAGCCAGCTCTCAACCACAGGCTAATCTTCATCTCTTCAATGTCTTGTATGTTGATTTAGCTTCATATGTAAGTATTTATATTAGTTTTCCTCAGGGACTTATACATCTATATATATATATATATATATATATATATATATATGTATATATATATTCCTACACAGATATATACAAGCTTTTTACCCTCATCTTACCACTTGACAATACAACTTTAAGTATGTTTTACACAGCTGTTCCTTGGTCAAGGTCATTTGCAAGAGCAAGTCGGTTTCTGAAGAAATCTTGTTTGGTGGGTGAAGGATCCATTGAGGGATTCTCATTAGTTTTTTCCCTGTATTCTGATCCACTGGACCTAAAATCTCAGCACACAGATAAAGTACAGGTTGATTTGGTTTTAATTGTTTTCAGATATTTTATCTATCCAAATTGTTTTGCATTTGTAAAAACAGTTGCCTCTTAGATCTGGAATAATTTTTACTTCCCCTGAATTTCATGACTCAGGACATGTGTAGCTAAAATTTGCAAAGAACATAAAGAGAATTTCTGTCTAATGCTTTATGGAGACAATTGTGACAACTGTGTATGTTAGTGTAAGATATTATGTGATAACACTGTAAAAGGGAAATAAAGGCTCAGAAAATTTAGTAAATCCTATTTTTGTTTCAACCGAGTAACTACTCCACAAATTACCAAGGCCCTTAAATTAAAATGGATGGAATTCATTGGTCTCAACTGAGGTTATCTAACAAGGGCCATCATTGAATTTGGGCATTACATTACAAACTCTTGCTGTTGCTTGTTTTCATTTTTAAATGAAAAATTTATTGAAGCCAACCACACACATATGCTACATTTGGTAGAATTCAGAAATTAGTACAGTAGTCAGATTGAGGAGATTCTATAATCTCAACCACCACAAAGGAGACCAAGCCCAATCAATAGTCAACAACTCAAATCAGTCCAATGGAGTCCCCAGTCGAGGGTGCATTCTTCCTTTATCTTGGTTAAGCCAGTTGGGTAATCCATCCCAGCTCTGCACCTTCTCCAGTTTGTTCATGTCAGAAGTCCCTGGAGGGAGGAGGCTTTCTGGAAATAACCTTTGAAAGGCTAGGCTGGGCCCTTTGGCTAGCTTAAACTCAGAGCTAGAATGGGTAAAACTAGCCCACTGACTGAGAACCAGTATCAAAAGACCTCATGCAGGATGTATGGAAGTGATGTTAGACATGAAATTCTTTGTCCAAAGCTCCTATACAACTGAACAAGTTCTCCATATGCTGAGGCAGAATCAGGCATGCTTCCACCATCCACAAAAGAAAGGTAAGCTCTTTCACTATCATTGGTATGCTACAAGTCCTCACTGTTGTTGTTAGATAAGTTAACTATGACTCTTATCAGTTACTGAATTAATTGGGCAGAATTCAAACATCCCTTTACATTATTCAAGGAAAGCAGCTGGATCCACACAAAGACTAAAATCCTGATGTCTAGAAATCTGATGACTGACTGGAGTTTTTTACTCTTCACCCTGATACTTGGCCTCACAGATGAAGCCAGAGCTGCCTACCATGTTTTCTACTTCCAGTCAGGAAGAAGCACCATCCCACTACATCCCAGGGCACGGAGGAAAAACTATTCTTTCTCACCACACCAGTGCATCTGGGTACTCATCAGGTAAGATTATATCTGGCTGGGGTGAAAGTCCTTTTCCTTTTGAGAAGCCCCCTTGAAACAGCCTTCACGTGCCCCCCCCCCAAAACTCTACACCTTCTCTCAACTCAGAACTCCCACCTACTTCCAGTTCAAATCATCCCTGATTAGTACAGTTGTACCCAAAATGTTAGGGAGATATATTTTTGACCATTTTATTCCTTCCCCATATCTTCTTTTATACAGAAGGCTAGGAATGCTTATAGTTATGGGGGGTGGGAAGTAGGAAGCAAGATTTGAATCTGGCTGGTGTTTCTTCTGAATGTTCCCCCACATGGCAGTTTCTGATCAGAAAGCCATTAGTCAGAACTTAAAATCTTTACCTCTCATTTCCCCTCTTAGCTACATCTGATCTCTCCAAAACCCAATATGTCACACTTTGATGGTTCCAACATGCAACTGTTTAGTGTTTACCTGGAAATGGGAAAGCTTTGATGTCACCACCAGCCCCAAGGACCACAGAAATCTTCACCAGTTGCGTTCCCATTTCTGAAACAAATGCCAAAATCGCCCTGTCTAGTTTTCAAAGTCCACAAACTCAGCTTAGTATTTTCTTTTTTTAACCGCTCTTCTCACAAACCGCCTTCTCTGTGTCTCCAGGTGTGTGCATTTCTCGATAGTAACTATTAATTAACTAATGGCTAACTTGCTAATACTTCTCAAAATCCAGCATTCTACGGTAGCCAGAACTATAAGCTTATTTTTACCCTTGTAAAGGTAATTTTAACTGATCTCTTTACATGCTTACATGGTATGTGGTCACTTGGACTCTTCCAAATGTGTGGCTATGAGGCTCTGATGTAATGTGTACCTAAATTACTGGGAAATACC
Organism: Panthera uncia; assembly: GCF_023721935.1. Lineage (NCBI taxonomy): Eukaryota > Metazoa > Chordata > Mammalia > Carnivora > Felidae > Panthera > Panthera uncia. Next base: position 9,138,339 of record NW_026057579.1, read on the forward strand.
TACAGAATCTAGGAGAAATCGCCAGCGTATTTGCTTGTATTCCCTTTATCTATAAAACAGGAATGGCTTTTGAGCTCCTGGGGCCATTCTGGTTGAATGCAGGGCAGATCTGAGCAGACACTGGAGGGGCAGGCAGGCAAACACTTGCTGGACCAAGGTACAATGGCTGCCAGTACATTGGGACACATAGCCATCCAAGTGTTTGATGGAAAGAGAACAACCTGTTGCTAAGTTCCCTTCTACTCAGTCCACACAAAGAAAATAACAAGCTGGGTACATTATACAAGTACAGATTTGCTACAAATAAGCCTTGAAAGTTTGTCTGGAGCTTGGAAAGGGAGGAGGGGTAGAATCCAGCGCCTTGGAACCCTCTGACCTAAGAAGGGCTGGTTTTCTGATTGGAAAGATTGTTCACTGTGAAAGCTTCAGGAGCACATGGAAAAGTAAGGGAGCAGGGGAACACCATCCTGTCAGCCAAATGAGTCAGCCCTAGTAATCAACAGGGTAACACAATGAGCACTCATTTAGTATATGTCTTTTGAGTGCTTAATATCCTCTAGGTACTGAACCTTCAGCTAGGTTACCCTTACATCTGAACTGTAAGCTTCTAATGGGCGAGAACTATTTCTTTTACTTCTTTTGTGCTGGACAGAACCTAGTACACTGACTTAGTGATTGATTTCAAATGACCTATTAAGAAAAATTTGTAATGAGGTTTAAGTAATCTAAAATGTTATGCCTTTAATCACCTCCTTCAATTTTAAAGTTATGTAGGGAAATGAGATGGGAAATGAGAGAGAAACCCACAGTGGGTAAGAAGAGGAGAAGGACTTGAGATAGGCTTTGAGGAGGCAAAGAAGAAGGTGAGGGTAAAATTATCAATTAAATCTTTAGGAGTCCTGCTTTCAATGACATGATCTTTTCCACTGCCCATATACTAAAACATATGGGCATATGTTTTATGTTGGGCATATACTAAAACAACTGATAAGTCACCAAAAGAAGAGAATTCACTGACGTTCAATTAAATGGGGATGTAGAATTAAATGGGTGTGTGTGTGTGTGCGTGTGTGTGTGCTTGCACGTGTGTGTGCGTGTGCATGATTAATGGATTTTGATGTGATTGGTGCAGGGAGGAGACACTGAGGTATGTAAGTTATAAAGTGTTAAAGAGGAAGGGAATGGGTAAGGAAGGAGAATTAGTCATTTGGAAGCCATATTCTTTTTCTTCTACTCTCCCAAATTTGCAGATAAAAAGAGCATCTACTTCCTCCATGCCACACCCCTAACCAAGAATACTTACTAAAGTAAGTGCAGGATTTATATATAAAGTAGCATTTGCCTCACACTTCAGAATAGTCTAGATATAAGTCTTTGACAGCCTCCATGTACAGCCTTCTAGAATGGAGTTTGCCTTACTCCCTGATCAAAGGCAGGGAAATAAGGATTCAGTGCAGCAGTAGCCTATCACATTAGGTCTGTTTCTGGCTTCTAAGGATCTGCATTAAAAATTTTTAAAGTCACTTAACATTTTCAAGCTTTAGATACGTATAGTCTTTATGCTGATCAATTCTGGGCAGCTTTCAGGGACATGTGACCTGGTATCTACCCAGGACAAATGTGCCTGAGATAGAAATAATCAGAGCATCATTCTTTTCCCCAAATATCTTGGGTGTTTTTCAGGATTTTGTTTTTAATGATGTCAACTTGACTCTCCCTTTTGAATCCTTGTGGGTATGAGCATTCATTCGGCCCTCCCAGCCTCAGAGGGAAGAGAACCCTTTCTCAGGTTTTCTGTTGCATCTGGCTCCATGCCTAGCTTCATCCCGAAGCAGCATTCTGGGTGTGTGGGGCCACCAGCCAAACAAGCCCCTATGGATACAAAAAGTGTGTCAGTGTAGACAGGAATGAGCCTCCAGAGGGCTGTGGGAGAGGCAGGCAGCGAGCCCCAGGTGTGACACAGGTGGCTTTTCTGGCACTAGTCCATTTTGGACCTCTGAGGCCAGGTTCTGGCATGGTTTTGGTACCCAGGATTAACCACTTCTTAAAGTCACAGGGCTTGCTGCCAGCCTGACCTCCCAACACATGGGAGGAGAATAAGCTAAATGTCTCGTTCCAGTTCCTCCCTGTACCTGTCCACATGCCTGACTTCAGAGTGCAAGCTCCTATACAGCAGCTGGGACTGTGTCGTTTGTGATTCCTATACAAGCGTCTCATACAGTACGTGCATGTAAGAAAGAATGCTCAACTACTGAGAAGAATGGTGTGTTCTCATCTGAATTAAGAGTCACTGACCTTTCTGTGCTACACTGGGACCTTCCTGCCCTTCCTCTCCATCTTAGCATAATGGAGCAAACTTCCCCACGGTTCTTCCTTGAGAACACTCAGGAGAAGGTACTCAAGCTGCTTCTCTATCCTGTGCAGAGTCCCAGAGCGCACGCTGTGGCACCGTGCACACAGGCGATAAGCAAGTATCACCTGGTGGTGCTCACAGTCCAACCCCAGATGTTCAAAGCCAGGAAAGCCTGCCGGAGGGAAGAGCCATCTGTGTGGTACCCCCCTTTACTTCCATTCAGGTAACGCTTCAGATTTTAAATACAAAGGCAGCAGCACGATTGGTGGCAGTATTGTGATTGATGCAGGAAAGACTGATCTATGAGAAAGGATGAGAAGGCTAAGGGGATCCATTTAACCCTCTAAGAAGAAGGATCCCCCAAAGGTACAAGAAGACAGAAAGCAATCGACCAACATGAATTTGGAGAGTCCACAGCTAGTCCTCAGCATTGTGCCAAGGGAGGTGGGGAGCTACAGAAAGATAAGTCAGGTCTTCCACATGGTGAGTCTTTAAAATTATAGGTCCCAACGCCATATTAATTTCTTGTTCCAGGTGTTAAAAAGATGTGATTACTCAGATTGATCTAAAACAAAGCCAACAAAGCAAATCTCAGCACTAGGAAGAACTCAGGTGCTTATCTTGGGCAATCTCCCACTTAGTGTAGGAATCCCTTCCGTTAGCACCCCTGAGGAGGGCCACCGTCTTCTACTCAGGAGAACCCACACCCTCATGAGGGAGCCAGCTCCGGATTCAGGCACCTCTTACCCATTTCTCCTAGTTCTGCCCCCTGGATACACAGAGGACAAGTCTACTCCCTCTGCCTCAAGTACTGGCAGAGCATTTTCTAACATCTCTCTGAAAAAAGGAAATTTGTGAATCCATGGCTCATTGCTTTCCAACAGACAGTACCCACTCATTATAAATGTCAGTGGGCAAAAAGTAGCTGTTTGTTTTGGGAATACTGTGGTTTTAAAAAAGAGATAGGCTCAAGCAGTGCCTATCTTAGGAGTCCTTAGAAGGATTTAGGGGCCTAAATCCCAAGGTCAGGCTGGAGAGTTGTCTCCTTCCAGGTCTCTCCACCCCGGCCAAACATGATAGAAACAGGCACTGGGCCGAGAAAAATCTGTCTATGAACCTAAAGAGAGGGATACAAGTCTTAACTCCTCACCCCTTGCATAAAGGGATCTAGCAACAGGCATGCACCGGACTACCTCAGCAGAAATTAGCTGTGTCTAATTGCAATACTGTTGCTCTCTTCCTCTTTCTCATTCTTCCAGTAATAACAGGCAGGGATCCTCAGTCAGAGATCCACTAATCTCAGTACCACCCTCCCCATAGGAGAAAAATTAGACAAACCATGAAAAAAAGTTCTTACTCCAGGCCTGTCCTCAACTCTTCCATCAAAACCGTTATCTAAATCAGCCAGTAAATTCTACCCTCAAGGATAAAGTGATTTCCCTGTACTTCCTCACTTATCAGCAACTCTCCAAAGGCAGCAATATACTTTGCCATCCACTAAATGTTTAAAACTGACTGCAAGAACCACCTCTACCGAGAGAAACTAAGTAAGGGTGAAATCTCTCTAAAGGAGGGGGGGGGTGGCCTCAGGCCCAGTGGAGATAGAGACAGTAGTCTCTCAGGCAGACAATGGCTGGACTGGACAATCCCTCTAAGGTCAAACTCTAAATGCTCAGATCTCTCTTCCTTACATTTCATGCTGGGGTTTGGCCACCTTCTCCCAGTCTGTAAGACAGTGCTGGTAAGTGCTGGCCAAAATGCCTGGTGGGTGATTTCATACAACAAGGACTTAGAACCTTAGAAGGACCACAGAAGGGAAATGTCTTGTTTTTGTCTCCTATGGAGTATGGAAGCTCCATTAAAGTGATTTTTTAACTAGGGCCCAAACCAAATTCATTCTATCATTTCTGCTAGGGAAAACACTAGCAGAAGTCCCAATAAACATGTACTAGCATCCGGGATAACTATAGACTCCTACAGGCAGAAGTGCTGAGATCCCTTGGAAAACTTTCCACAGGTGGGGAGATTCGCATGGAACCTCCCATTACACCCAACCCCACGCCTCCCAGTCTAAAAGGGATTTGATTGTCACCAGCTCGTTACCCAGGGGACCTCCTCTGCTTACTCTCCTCAGACACATGACTTGGGAACAAGGAAGCAGAGCTAAAAGATAGAAGAGGCAGAGGACAGGGCTGAGTTTGCTTTTAACTCTAGGAGATTACAATGAGAAACATCCTGACCTGGCAGGAATCATGGCTACTGGCTGCAGGCACTGAGCTTGAAGCAGTTGAACCAGGCTACTTGAAACTTATTACTATTAAAACCTCAAGATTTAGCCCAAAGGGAAAGGAGTTATGATGCTGTCTTGTCTAAGGGCTACTCACTTCTTTTTAAAGAGCTTGCGGAAGGAGCTGCGAAAGCCCCCTTTCTGGTCTTGCCTGGGGTTTTGATCGCTGAAAGAGGTCTGTTCGCTCTCTCTTTCTTCCTTTGGACAGAATCTGGTGGTATCTTCTAAATGCATCTCCTGAAAACACAAAAGAGGGGTGTTTATTTACTCTTTTCCAAAGCTAATATCATCCTGACTGGGACAATTTTTTTACCTTCTGTCACTCTCCTCTCCCACCCCAACACACTAATGGTGAGCACCCTATTCCAACTAAAGCAAACCTAGGCTAATTAAGAAATCAGAAGTTGAGGGGTGCCTGGGTGCCTCAGTTGGTTAAGCGTCTGACTCTTGATTTCTGCTCAGGTCATGATCTCACAGTCGTGAGATTGAGCCCCATCAGGCTCTTCACTAAGCATGGAGCCTGCTAGGGATTCTCTCTCTCCCTCTCCCCCTTCCCGTTTCCTGCTTGCACATGCGTGCCTCCTCTCCCTCACTCTAAGTAAATAAATAAACATTAAAAAAAATGATAAATCAGAAGCTAAACAGAGGACAATTTTCTGCTGAGTGCAGAAATAATTTGTATGTATCAAGGCAAACAGTCTTAGAGTAGGATTATCCTATAACAATAAAGATGAGGACATAAAGGAAGTTAGCAAGTATCTAGACTATGGAGAATAACTTCTTATTCTGGCACCAATACTGTTCTGCTGGAAAACAAGTAGTGGTCCCCCCACATCTCTGCATATGTTTCTCTTTCCACAAAATAAGGCAGTTTCTTGATTGTAATGTTAGTTTTAAACTCATGTTCCTGACTCTCCTAGACATAAATGAGGGAAGGAGGCTTTGAGAGGTCAGATCTGTTTAGAAGTAAATGGCAACTATGTATATCTGGGCATGTACGTGCAAGTGTCTGTGTGCGTGCCACACATTTCCAACCTGCAAATACACCTTTAATACGGTTTTTATAATTCTTAGTCCGTGGTATTTGGCGTGCGAAGTAAAAATAAATAAAAAAGGCTCTATCTCCTGTGAACTTTCTAGTTTCTTTTTAAACGTGAGATGTGCTAGGGGTGCCTCCGTGGCTCAGTCTGTTAAGTGTCTGACTTCGGCTCAGGTCATGATCTCGTGGTTCATGAGTTCAGGCCCTGCGTTGCGCTCTGTGCTGACAGCTCAGAGCCTGGAGCCTGTTTCAGATTCTGTGTCTTCCTCACCCGCTGCCCCTCCCCTGCTCGTGCTCTGTCTCTTTCTCTCTCTCTCTCTCTCAAAAATAAATATTTATAAATAAATAAATAAATAAATAAATAAATATGTGAGATGTGCTAAATAAAAAATGCACTTATATTTATGTTCCATATGAACAAAATATTTACTATGAGGGTGACTGAAACTTAAAAGTAACCAAAAATAGCTGCTTAATTTTGAACGTGAGAACCCAAGAAGTCAAAGCAAACACTACCCGAAACTTTCATGAACTGGATGGGTGACTGCTTGCTGACAGTGAAGTGAAGCGTGGGGATTTTTTTCTTTTTTTTCAGGAAACATGGGTTTGACTTTGAGAACTTAACGTGGGGTTGTAGTAGCAGATCTAGAGATTCTCTGGACTCTACTAAGAGTCATAACTAAACTATGGAGAGCAATATCTTGATGGCTTACTGTGGCATTTTTCAAAGTGTGGTCCTAGAGCAAGAGAATCAACTGGAGCTTCTATTTACAATGTAGGTCCCTGGGGGACCTGGGGGGCTCAGTTGGTTGAGCAGTCAAGCATCAGACTCTTGATTTCTGCTCAGGTCATGATCTCATGGTTCATGAGATCGAGCACCACAGAGGGCTGCACACTGACTGCGGACCCTGCTTGGAAATCTCTCTCTCTCCCTCTCTCTCTGCTCCCTCCCACCTCTCTCTCTGTCTCTCTGTCTCTGTCTCTGTCTCTCTCTCTGTGTCTCAAAATAAATAAATAAACTTAAAAAATAAAACATAATATGTAGATCCCTGAGCCCCACCCAGACTTTCTGAATCAGAAACTCTGGAGTTAGGTCTAGGTAATCCTTATGCACACTTAGATTTTAAAAATCAGTGGTTTGAATTATCCTCCTGCCCACCTGTACTTAATGTTTGTATGACACCCCGGGGAAGCTTGCTAAAATGCAGAATCTGATTCAGTAGGTCTGGGGCAGGGCTCAAATTCTGCAATTACAATTAAGCTCCCAGGTAATGAATTACTAGCCCAAGGATCACACTTTGAAAACTGGGCTTTTAGGGACTATTTAGGAACTACATATATTAAGTCTAAGGAAAATCTCTCTGTGCAATCATGATCTTGATTATATCTTGCATTTATATAGCATCCCAGACTTTACCAAAGCATTCTCACATACTTTATCTTTCTTGGCCTGACCCTACAACAACCCTGTGAGTTAAGTAAGGTATATATTGGCTTATTTTTACAGATGAGAAAACTGGAGGCACAGAGATGCCAAGTGAATTGTCCAAAAGCACAGAGCTATTTGTCAGCAGAGCCGGGACTAGAACCCAGATCTCCTGACACCTAGTCAGGTTCTCTTTGCACTAAATCATGTTGCTTTCTCTCCTGACTCTGAGACACAGGGTTTGGCTGGTTCCGCAGGGCAGGGGTGGAAGATACACAGAGTATATTTAAGGAGATGGAACAGTAAGAGCTTTATACATCTCAGCAGGAAAGAGCTGACACCGTTAAAGACACGGCTTTTGAATGGTTCATCTTTTGCCAACTAAAACCCCATCTCACTTTCACCTCAAAAACACTCACACTCACATGCACACACATACACATATATTCACAAACATAGATGTGCCCTATACACACATGCATGTACATCCCCACCCATACACACGTGCACACACATAGACCCACAGACACACACAGCCTCGGCCCACCTGGACTTTGCATTCTGCCTCTCTCTAGGATTCCTAATGATCCACACCTTCTAGATTTTTAGAAAGAAAAATTTTGTCCAAAAATGGAAATAATAAGGTGAACTTTGTGTGAAAACCTCACATGCTTGGCAAATTTAGGGATAACCGTAAGAGAAAAGGCCTGTTTTAATTGATCTCTGTTTGATATCTCCTAGTGTCACTTTCTGAACTGACTTGACTCATGTCTGACACTGTTAAGGAATGAAACTTGCTGTCTAGTATGTGTGATTAATAGTCCCTGATATATTGTTTAGTATTATCTGGTATGCCTGATAAACAGCCACAAATATTTTACTTACTGTTTGCTTCTCAGGTATATTGTTATCTCTGATTAATGGGTTTTTTTTTTCCTGTCAATTGTTGAACTCCCATTTTTTCACATATTAAATAGGGGGATAAAAGATACTTCTATGAGCATGTGAAAAGCATTCTTTGCAGCTTAGACTATACTACTTAGAAGGTTCTGTATGTAAATCTTTGCCCATCCCAAGTCACTTTGAATTGGCATTATTATTTCCTATCTCCTTCCCTTGTTAATGAACTTTTAAAGTTCAACACATATCCAAGATTGAGTTGTCTAAGAAATTTTGCCTAATAGAATTTTGTAATGCTCAGAGTTGAAAATCAGAGCCCCCACAAAAAAACAAAAAAACAAAAAAACAAACAAACAAAAAAAAAAAAACAACTCTGGGAACCCTGGGGGAATCCCAGCAATTTTAGCTGAGCATAGGAAGGTCCCTCTGCAGAAACCAGTCAGATTTGGATTCCTGGAGTCCAGATCAGCTACAAGTTCCAAGGTTCTTCACAACCCAGTCCCTTCCTGTTCCTGGGGCCTGTCACATTTGTTCATATTTCCCTATCTCACTCGTCATCTAGGCAGCTTTTAAAGCTGAATTCAGACATTCAGTTTATCCAGGAGGCCCTCTCTGACCATCATCACCCCAGGAAGGTTTAAATACCCCTCCCCTGTGTTCCCACAGTTTATTATAATTCTGTGTTTCTGTGTTTCCTCCCTGCGATAAGCCAGTGGTCCTGGAGGTCAGAGACTAGGCACCATTCATTTCTGAACCCTCAGCACATAGGACAGAGCCCAGTGGGAAGCAGGTGCTCCGTGTCTGCTGAAAAATGAATGAATGAAAGGAGTCAGTGATCCTCACTCTGTCCCCACTCACTTGGAAATAGGAATAGGTGTATAGGGCCCTTATTCCTGGAACACCCGCCGCCTCAGCCTAGGCAAAGGATCTCCAGCGCTTGATACAAATGATACTTAATGCAGGTAAAGTTAGTTCTGGACTATATCATTTTCAAGATGTACCAATACAGAGCTGCCCTGTAAACCCTAACCACCATTTCTAAAGTGATGTTGAACAGGAAGGATGGTGGCAGAGGTCAAAGCTATCCAGCTACTCTCTGCTTAATCAGAAATTGCGTTATTCTAATCACATGCTGAGAAATTAAGTGTTTGCTCAGGAACTACTAGACCTTTCATGGGTAAGTATTTAAACACCTCTTTAAATGTCCCAAGGCTTGCAGACAGCAAGGTTAGACATCAAAATACTGAACAATGATATGGACGCTAAAGAAGGTACTTGTGAGTCAATGTCTCCTTGACTATTTTGTTGTCCCCATCCCAGTGGAGTCTGCAAAGCAGTGTAACACCCTTTCCCAGGCACAAGGTAAGCAAGCAGAAATGAACTTCGCTTTGCCGCTGACTTTGCAGGGAGTCCACTGTGAGATGGAGCCACCTGCCTCTTCCCTAGCTACGAGCAAGGCTAGTGCGTGTCGAGGAGTGGAGCAGGCTGGCACACCGCGTTGGGTTTTAAACGCCTCAACAAGAAGGTGCGCCTAGCGGGCAGAGGAAGAAACGAGCCTGGGACTTGCGTGCAGGTCTTTAAAAGTGAAGTGCAACTGTGAAGTGCCACAGCTTAAGCAGCGAGGCAGAGGACACCTCTAACTCTTGGAGGGGGCGGGAGGGGGGCGGTGTAAGCAGGTCTAACAGTCCGTCTTTCCTGCTGGCTCTTTGCCGTCATACATACACATGCAGAACACGCCCTCGTGCCCTGGCACTGCAGAACGGGCGCTACCGCTCGCCTCCGGGGGCATCTGAGGGGGCAAACCTCCGATCTGGGCTCTCCCTCGACGGCCTCCGCTCCCCCTCTGGCCAGCCCGCTTTCCCCTCCACGCTAGGGGAGCCCAGGCTGCTCCCTGGAGATCTAGGCCCGGGGCTGCCGGCGCTGTGGGTCTGGGTTCGGTTTTACTTTACCCTCCTTACTTCCAAATAGGTCTGCTTTTCGCTTTGGGACCTCTGTTGGGGGAAGAAGGTCCTGGGCGCGCCGCGGGCTGCGGCCGCCGCTGCGGCGGCGGCGGCCTGGCCGTGCGGCTGCGCGGCGCGCTCAGGACCTTCTTCCCCCAACAGAGGTCCCAAAGCGAAAAGCAGACCT